>NC_132910.1:37413043-37733293 GCF_047675955.1 Chlorocebus sabaeus
AGTGTATGGTAAAGGATATTGATCATTAGAATTGATGTAACTCTGTTTCTTATATATGAAATGGCAAAAGGGTAGCAGCAGAATCAACATCACACCATTACTGGGAGCAACATATCAGTTCTGACAGGGCTAAGCAAGCCATATGCTATTGTGAGATAAACTATTTTCTGGGGTATAGAGTTGATGTGTAAAATACATGATTTCCTTCGTGCTGAATAGGGCCTGAAGTTTCAAGACAGCCTGAAAGGTACACTCCTCCCTTTTTACACTTTAATCCATGCAAAAACTCAAACTCTGAAGGTTTCAGTAGCAAACTGTACAGTTATAGAGCATCAATATCATAGTGTAAATAAAAGATCTAAGGGCAGGGCTTGATGGAAGAAAGTGGAGAAAGCAAGTGGTAGCTTGAGGGCATGTGAACCAGTAAAAGGGAGGAATTTACATTCTTAAAGAGTTGGAAAAGCAAAGAACTGACTCCCAGGAATTTGCCTAAGGCAAGCCCTGTGTGTGTAGATGGTGAACAGGCTACCTATTTTCAGCACACTAAATGATTTTCTGAAGTCAAGGAGAGGGGCTAGCCCCTAAAGTACTGAATAGCTGTTTACTTATAGTAACTCTTAATGTTCCTATTTTTCAGTATTTCTCAAACTTCTCTCATTCACATACTACCCTCGTTACCCTGGTGGGGGGGCGGGGGGGAGGTGGGGACAGGATCCTTGCTCCCAGAGTTCCCAAGATGGTGGTGGACCGCTTCCAAGATGGTGGCAAACCTCGTGTTCTCTGACCTGGGGTTCTTGGCCTCAGGGATTCCAAAGAATGGAATCTTGGGCCATGCCATGAGTGTTATAGCTCTATTAGAAGCCGTGGGTCACGGAAGAGAACCGTGGAACCCAGTGACTAGTGTTCAGCTTAATTGGGAGGAACCTGGGCCCTTAGCCAATGCAGGAACAAGGGCAAGCCTTAGCTCCACTGGAAGCAGCAATGGGCGCCTAGGCTGGATCAGCAGCACAGTGGACACCCTAACAGGATGGAAGTCAGCGGTGGGTCTGTGACTCGGCAAACAGCAGTGGTGGATGGTGAACGAAAGCTCAGCTCCAGCGGTAACAAACACGGACCAGAAGAGAGTGCAGTTGCAAGATTTAATAGAGTGAAAGCAGAGCTCCCATACAAAGGGAAGGGACCCAAACAGGGTAGCCATTGCTGACTCCAATGCCGGGGGTTATATCCCTATCATTGTCCCTCCCCCTGTGCTCTCAGGCGACAGATGATTGGCTATTTCTTTACCTCCTGTTTTTGCCTGATTAGCATTTTAGTGAGCTCTCTTTACTACCTGATTGGTCAGGTGTGAGCTAAGTTGCAAGCCCGGTGTTTAAAGGTGGATGCGGTCACCTTCCCAGCTAGGCTTGGGGATTCTTAGTCGGCCTAGGAAATTCAGCTAGTCCTGTCTCTCACCCTCATGGTTTTAGCCATTTCCGTATAATGCCTGTGCTAGGTTGATTGATATTTTTCTTTAAATGTATTCCAGTTTTCTTTATCAGTTTTGTGGTAAAAGGGAATTTATATATTATTGTTCTTTGAAAACCAGCACTACTTGCATAAACACAAGGTCAATGTAACATAACCACAATGACAACAAGAACATGTTATTAAATGTCCCTGGACATGACTGCTTTCTCTGGATGCTGACCCTAAGGCCCTCTGTTGATTTGATGAAAATGGAGATTGGCATGTGCTGGTACCATTTTAACATGCCTCTTTTTCCCAAACGATGCTTCCTCTTTGATGTAATCAGGAGAATTGAAAGAGAATCAAGAAAGAATTGGTGTTTCTGCTAAGTTATTTCACGTCAATATCCTGTTTCTGTGGCACCTTGCATTACTTGGAATAACCCACACTTTGGGAAATACAGTCAGGTCACCTTTGCTAACACTGGGAGGCCTCTTTCCTTTAAATGCTTGGCTTCTTCTCTAATTTGAACAAAGAGTAACTCACAAGAGTTCCATGAAACTGCTTTATAAACACACCAAGATCTGAAAAATAACAGACTTTAAGGAAAAATATCTCATATGTGAGAAATACCTCCATGAATGGGTATTAACTAAATATTTTATGTGGGACAGGGTGTAAACTAAAAATCTGTCATATTGCATCGTGTTTTACTCTGTGATATATCTACAAAGCCCATGCATCTAGAATTGGGAGTATGAGCTTTGCTTTCCTTTCAATTTATCTTTGCAGAATTTCGGCTCACTTCCACTGAAACCCAATGGGTTATAAATAAAAGTGCCCAATTAACCAAGAGGTTTTCCAGTATTCGGCATATCTATCAGTTGGTGTTTGTCTACTTATTTGCAAGAACGTAGTGTAGAAGTTAAAAGTTCAGGCTTCCGTGACAGAAAGATGTGGGACTAAATCTGCCACTTACTACCCATGTTAATGAAACAAAACTGGTTACCTAACTTCTCAAAACTAATTTCATCATATAAAATAGAAACCATAATGTCTAATCTCACAGGGTTGTTGTATTCATTCACTTAAAAATAAAACAAAACGGAACAAAAATACCTGGAATATGTAAGTGAAATTGCACAGGCCCTGGCATGCTATAGGCACTTTTTATTGTCATTTTAAGTATGATGATGGGGATAATGAAGGCATATGGTTTTAAAATATTTGATTTTCTGATTCTTTTGATAATTCATGTTAAGGAAATGGTTACAAAGTCTCTAAGGAATTAATAGTAATGTTCTGGGAATATCAGTTTAGGTCGAGATAAACATCTGTGCTATCATGGGAACACACATTTACATACCCAAGAGGACATCACTGTGGATATTCATTGAAAACTGTGTTCATAAAGTAAAACACATAGAACTAGAAGATGAACTCAAAGAAGGTAGAGGATTTTGTGAACCTTAATTATCTTTTTTATCTCTAATGTCTGATATAATGTAGGCATTCGAAAATAGAATAATGTCTGATATAATGTGGGCATTCAATAAATATTCAAAGAATAAGTCAATACTAGGAGTATATTTTGAATGTCATTGTTGAATGAAAAAATGCCCGTATTTCTGCTATCTCAGGAAGTAGAAAACTCAAGTGCTTGTTTCTATAGATTACAATTTAGGAAGCTTGAAAATTATCATGCTGAAAAATAATTTCTAAACTTCTGTTGGAATTTAACTTTTGTCAAGTAAGGCAAAATACCTGCCTGGGTCAGTGTACAAAGTCATAGTCCCATTTATGAATGGGTTCAAAATTTCATTAAAAACCACAGTTCTAAGTCAGGACCAGTACCTTTATTTGTTTTCTACTCCTGCAATGTTGTCGTGAATATCGATGCACTATACTTCCAAAGTAAACTAGATTTTGATTTATAACAAAGCAATAATAACAAAAACCAAACCAGAATAAACAAAAAAACTTGCCTCTTCTCAATTACATTTGTTTCATCACTCTTTCTTTCCTCACTCTGACCCCTCTTACAAAGTAGTCCAAACAGAAAACACTAATATAAGAAACATCTGACGTGTAGTGACAAAGGATCCCTTCTAGCAAAGCTCACGACTGCGTTTTAATGTGAGAGCCACAGGAAAGACATAACTGGATTCTTTTAAAGCTTTTTAAGTGTTCCCCTCGATTTATACATACATATGTATAGGTATGGTATCGTCCAGTCCAATACACTAAGAATACTTCCATGTTGGAATAAAAGATTGTTGAAGTATTCAGAGAAGGGACAAGTTTTGTGTGAACTTGAACGATTTTGGCAATAACTTGTTGACTCAACTGGATATACCAGAAAATCTTTTTAATTTCCCTGTTACAATATGAGTTAGAGATTCAGCTGTGTAAAAACTAGGCCTCTAGTTACTCATCTCTTGCATGAAGCACAAGGATTTGTTTACTTTATTTATTTTTATTGGAAGAAAATATGTTTTCTAGAAAAGAATATGTGTGTTTTTCATTGTTTATCCCTGAATTAGATAATCATAATTTTCTTGTAGTGAATATGGCAGGAAATGAGTGACATGCAGTAAGGTCATTGTTGGGGACACATTAATAAGTTACTTTCTAGCCTTCATTAGCTAGAAAATTATTTGTGATGTTTGGCTATATTTTATTTTTTATTTTAAAATGGAAATATTAAAGTATATATAATATGGCTTTTAAATGCTGTTAGAGAATACACACACACACACGCACACACACACACACACGCACACACACACACGCACACATGCACACACACACACACATTTAAGTATAAATGTACCCCTCAGCATGAAAACACCAATAATGCTTCTCTTGGGAAGTCCTTGTTTACATAATCAAAAGTCTCTCCAATTATGAGAAAAATTGTTGAATGTATTATGAAGATTACATTTCCTTTGTTTCTTCTGAAACTCCATCTGCAGAGCTTAGTGAAGGGAAAAAGATGTAGGCAGGCAAAATACAATGGCGAAGTAACTAAATACAGCCAAAACTTCTCTATTTTTGCTATGCCAAGTTCATTAACATTTTGCCAAAACTTTTAAGACTGTATGAAACTGAAATTACAACGCATTGCACTTCAAGTCCTAGGTTCAACTGAAGCAAGAAAGTGCTGTGTGATGAGGTCTCAGGCATGTATTAATACATTTACTAATAATGAAAAGACATGAAATTGGAACAGCCATGTAAACTCTCAATGAAAAAATACTATTAAGGGTTTGTGTATTGGGAATCAAAGGTTGGGAAAATAGTGTACCTCAGCTTAGCAAAACATCAAAACTCATTATCTATAGAATCTAATTAGATTACTGCATCATTATAGTGCACCTAGATATTGTGCATTATTTCATTGACTTCTTTATATTTCTGAGTCATTCCTGGGAGAAATGTGAGGTGAGCAAGAAGTTCACCTCTCTCAAACTAGTCGTGTAACCTATTGTATGGTGGATAGTATAGTATATAGTATAGGTGCTATTTGTTAAGTACAACATTAAAATTTCTACAAATGTGTTTTCTTGTTGTATCTCTTACAGTGAGTAGGTTATATCCACCTGAAAATAGGCCACCTGAATTGACAATATCTACCAATCTTTTAAATCATTCTTGCATTCCCTAGTATATATGTTATACTTTGTGAATTTAGAAAGTCATGTTCCACAGAGCAGTCAGAGAGGAAGTTAATGTGTGGATACTACTTCATTATGACTCCCAATCTAAATCTAGAATGCCTGTGTTTATTAAAAGTCTTAAGCAAACTAATTACTTTGTCCACTGGTAACTACAGATAATCTGTAGGACCTCAAGGCTTTATCTTTCTCCTGGGACAAATATAGACAAATGCAATGAAGATCCACTGACACTGAGAAGAGAACAACATCCCACAGGAGATTTGATTGATTTTCTTCATACCATAAAACTGTTTGGATATGTTTACAATAATTCTACAATGAACAAAATATATATGTATCTGTATGTATGTACATTTATGTGTGTAATATGTGTATGTACACACATTTACAATAGAATCTCTGTAGTTTGCAAACAAACTATCATATCTTTATCATTGTTTATTTCAAATGTCAATACTTGTTCTAAATAATTATATAGATCATTGATACGACTAGGATCTTAGTTTAATAGAAAAGTCTTTGTGGGCTCGTTGACTTTAGATTTAATCGCTTTGGGAGGAAGTTAATTGGGAGTTATTTTGTAATTTTGAGAAATATTAGTGTCATTTGCAGTATGAGATGTATTGTGTGCATTTGAGTGTTACTTCTAAGCTAAATTTGGATATAAGATTGAATCTTGTGTCTAAAATCAGTAAAGCTAGAGGGACATATTGAGTCATCTTAATAGCTGTGTTGATTTATTTTATAACTGACAGCATTTAAGGTTTTAATTAGGTTTTGTGCTTGTTGCAGCTGAATGCATATGTTGTACAAAGTAGCCTGTTTAAAAGAGTTTCATACTGATGTAATTATTACTTTAAGGAAACTTTTCTGAATGTTCTACATCAAGCCTTGTAAGTGTCTTGATCCTGCTAACTTTTCTTTTTTGGTTAAAACACCTTGGTACTGTAATAGAAAATGTCAGAATTTATTTTTATTCTTTAGTCTAAATTTTTAATTTACATAGGCACTTTAGAATATATCTAATTCTAAAGTGAATTGATTCTCTCAAACATTAATTCAAACTAAATGACAACAATTCTAATGACTACTTTATAAAATAAGTGTGTGTTTTTTGTGGCATACATATTTGTTTATTTATGCTTAAACAATTGCCCTTTGCATTCAAATCATATTCAAAAGCTATACAACAATTCATTTTGTTTTTTATATTTAGTACTGATGTTTACCACTTATATGTGTCTTTTAAAGGAGTTAGAGGTAGGAGGACAGTCTTGATATCGGGAAAACCAGTTAATATGGTATTGTGTTAGTGGAGGTGAGTAATACAAACTAGAACTTAAGCAGTGTCAGTAAGAATGCCAAAGAAGGCATGGATTCATAAGCTATTATGTCAGAATATATATGAACCAGGCATTTGTATTTTTTTTTAACTTCCCAGGTAATTCCAACATACTGTTCAGTCAGAGAATCACCAATTGCTGTCAGATTTAGGTCTTGGGAACAGTCAAATTCAGTTTGACTTGTGGGTTTCTTGCTTGTTTGTGTAAATGGTGATGCCATTCATTGTGGGAAAAAAAAAAATCCTAAAGAGGAACAATTTTACACAAGGGGAGATTTTTCTGTTGTTGCCAGTCAATTTTGTTCACGTGAAGTTCAAATATGTATGAAACATCTAAGAATTCAGTGGAAAGGTCTGATACAGAGATAGATATTATGTAGTCTTGTAGCAAAGTGATAGTGGAACTCATGGATTAATCCAAAGAGTGTGCTGGTCATCCAGGAAAACAACACCACTTAGAGGCCAGCAGAGGAAGAGCTAACTAGTAAGGAATGGTGGTCAGAGAAGAGGCAAGGAGGTGGAAGGGAAAGGCAAGTAAGGTGTCAAAGAAACATTGAAATAGAGACTTACTCATGGGAAATATTAGTCAGAAATAGAAAATGAATAAATATCCATAATTTTTTTCAGTTAGGGAGTTAGCTACTTTCTTTTTGAGGAGTCTATTGTTTAGAAGCACCAAACTCAGATTGCTCAAAGTAATCTCTGTCTTACAGCTATACTGCAAGGTGTTTTATATTTATTTGTTTTTTATTATCTTATATATGTAAAGAGAGTGATTTGTGTACACGTGTGTGTGTGTGTGTACTCACATGCACGTGCTTGCACATATGGGATGTTGGAGTGAATGTACGTTAAACAGTCAAATATTATTTTTACACGATAATCTAGCATTGAAAGGGAGAAGTCTCTACACACATACCTCTATACACAGAAGTAATTCTAGAGGGAGGAAAGAAAAGATCGATGTGACAGTTTGGTAAAGCTGGGCACTATATTAGTCTGTTTTCATGCTGCTGATAAAGACATACCTGAGACTGCGCAATTTACGAAAGAAAGAGGTTTCATGGAGAACTCACAGTTCCATATGGCTGGGGAAGCCTCACAATCATGGCAGAAGGCAAGGAGGAGCAAGTCACATCTTACGTGGATGGCAGCAGGCAAAGAGAGAGCTTGTGCAGGCAGACTCCCCATTTTTAAAACCGTCAGATCTCATGAGACCCATTCACTATCATGAGAACAGCACAGGAAAGACCCACCCCCATGATTTGATCATCTCCCACTGAGTCCCTCCCACAACATGCGGGAATTATGAGAGCTACAAGATGAGATTTGGGTGGGGACACAGGGCCAAAACATATCAGGCACTATGTCCCCACCAACATTCTTTCCACCACGTCTTCCACTGGGGAATACTGGAGAGACAAATACGTAACTAGTAGGCTCCCACGGATGCTAGAAGTGTCCAGATTTAAACTGGTGACCATTACACATTGGAACTGCCTCCTTTCGTTGGAGTTTTCCACTCCAAATCCATGTTCTGTATCAGTGTTCCTCAATATTGGCTGCATAAGAGAATAAAATATCAATGCCAAAGCTTTAACCCAGATCAATTATACCAGAATGTATAAAACCTAGTCAACAATTATTAGAAAACGTTTTCAGTTAATTCCAGTGTGCAGCCAAGGTTGTGAATCTTTGTGTTCTGTATCACATTGGTTTATCTGACAGTGTTTCCATAAATTCACATTAACTGAAAGCATGTTTCTGTTTTTGCAATAACATTTCATTACCTAGTACTCTGACAGTACCATCAACAGTTTTATAGACAAGCTCACCAAAAGTAGACTTGGGGGTTGTTTTAGTCAATTCAAACTGTCGTAATAAAATACTGTAGACTGGTAGCTTAAACAACAGAAGCTTCTTATTTCACAGTTCTGGAAATTGGAAATCTAAGATCGGCGTGTTAATATGGTTGTGCTCTGGTGAAGGCTGTCTTCTTGGCTTGCAGATAACTGTCTTCTGACTGGATTCTTGGACAAGGGGAGAGAGAAAGAGCAAGCTCTTTAGTGTCTCATTTTATAAAAGCCCTAATCCCATCAGGCCAGGGCCCCACCCTCATGAACTCATCAAATCCTAATTACCTCCCAGAGCTGTAACTCCAAGTACCGTTACATTAGAAGTTAGGGCTTCGATGTACGAAGAGGATAGGGGGATATTCAGACCATAGCAGGTATCATGCAGTTCTCTGCCATCAGCAACTTTAAACCAGGAGAATTCTACTGGGATAAGCACTAGTTCAATGTAGTCCAGCACTTAGCCTGGAGGTGAAACAGTCCTTTGGTTTTGTATATAATTCAGTGGTGACATTTATGTAGCTGTGCAATAAGCCATGACAGGTTTAACCAGATTCTAGTTTCACTGCTGAAAAGTGCATCAGTTTTGACAGATACATAAAAAAATAAGTTTGAACAGAACCAGACTGTTTAAAGAGATGTTGAATTTAGTCTGGAGCTGTTTAGTATCTTTGCAATTGCTTTTCTGTGTCTTGGCGAACTCAGCAGGCAAAGCAGAGTACTGCTTAAGCAAGACCATTTGGTGGTAGCATTCATGTTGGAAGTACTGGCAAATGCTTTCAGTCTCATGGATGTTCTCCCTGGAGGCTGATGGATATGACATTATTACTTTTTAATTCTCAGTGAATTTTAGATCATCTCATTGTGCTTGTTGCAGATAAGTTCACAATATCTTTAATAACTTCCTGTGTGGGTGCATTGGGAATTCATTCTATTCATTTAAACCAAGGGATTATACTGTATTCTCTGCATAGTATTCAGAGTGAAAAATTCCCATTTCTAATTTTGAGACTTAAATGTTACAAGGTTTTGTCTATGTAATATTATACTTGTAATTATGGTGACATTTGGATTTATCCGTGTGTGTAAGTATGTTTATGAGGAAAGGAGGAATGGGGATGGATGATGAGCAAGGAGGGATTCTTGTCAGACTCCTTTATCCTTGTTCAGATTAATAAGAGGCCTATATTGCACCTAGATGATAAGTAGGACAGATAATTTCAGTGAAGCCCCGAAATGTGCAGATGTGTTGTTGTTATTAGGTGAAGAATTTTTATTATCCATTGTACATAGACTTGCCACAATGCAGTCACGTCACTTCACTTTGGTGAAGACTGAGGGGTATTTCTCTGAGATAAAGATGGCACTTTCTTTTAGGTACATTGGGCAATTAGTAAATAATATTGATATCTAATTAATTGGTTGCACATGTTGAAGTAGATATTAATTTGGCAAAGTAGTGGATTTTCAATAGGAGATAGAAGGCTAGAGAGTGAGATTGACAGGGTTGCTATTTTGTAGACTGAACATACAAAGATATTTTTCGGAGAAACACCAGACTTCCCCATTGTAATGAGTAGCCTACTGACAATTAGGGCATGTGACTGAGAACCTCTTGAGGTGAATCAGAACTGGAAAAATATGTTAGATTCTGTCCAGAGATGATTATTTTCTTCAGTGAAAAAGGACAAAGCAAAAATGAAAACTCTAGAAAAATGCTGAAGTCTCTATTTCTACAGGGTAGCCTAAGTTTAATAAAGCCAAAAAAAGAGAGTCATAAATTTTTAAATTTTAGCCTTTAAGCAAAAGTTAATAAACTTTGTTAATAAATATATATATAATTGTTCATTATTTCTTCATTTCTATATAATTAGCTGTGTTCATATATACTATAATGTTAGAAAGCTCCTGTAATGTATCACTTCTGGGAAGAAATAAAATAATCATCCCATTCCACCTTTTACCGTGATTCATGTCTCAAATACTTCTATTCTTGGAACATTACTGCAGCTTTGGCTCTAAGAAAATTGCTGGTAGAGGAAGAATGATTCTATGGCCCTTCATCCTTCACAATTTTTACACCATCCCATTGTCTAACTTTGCAATCTCGCCATCTAGTGTTCAAAGGTTCTCAATACCATAGTTTATAAAATGCTTCACTTCATTAAAAGCAAAACAGTAGAGTAAATGCTAAGGAAGTTCCCTTAAAACAGTGTGTCTGCGAACAGTCAATGTAATAAATAGATCATCAATGAAACTTTAAAGCAGATTTCTTGTTAAATATGTTTCTTGTTTATCATTATTGTCTCATTTATAGTATTTATTTATAACTATTTGATACCTTCTGTTTATATAGTCATGAAATTATATATAACATACTCTGTATATTGAAATATATACTTATTTATTTTATATTTTATTTTTATATTCTTCTATATTTGTACTACCTGTAACTAACAAAATTGTCATTGACTCTGAAGGCAAACAAATCTGAGTCATGACAGTAGATTGGGTTAGAGTGGAATCAAAAGGAAATAGTTTATTGGAATATTTGACTGCTATGCCTATCCTGCCCCAGGCTGTGTTTTTTTTTTTACTACTAATGACTGTCCCTTCGAGGGGTAGATATGGCAAGAAAAACACAGAAGGCTTTGATGCACATGAAATACGGTGGCTTGTCAGAAAACAAACAAAAATACTAGTGTCTTCCTTGTCTTACCATTGAGACTATTTTAGGTATGTCTTTTTAAAATGTTTTTTTTGGAATTTAGTTTTAGGAATTAATGAGTTGATTGCAGTTTTCAAGATGTCCTGGAAACATGATTTCTATTTTCATTACAAGGTTTTAAGATAACTTCTTCTGCAGTGTTTATCAGTTCAGAATTTTGGAAAGAAAAATATATATTTATTTAATTACCAAGAAGATACAATTAACTAGTTAAAACAAGCCCTTTCAGATAACCTCCATCATTTTAACATCTATAAAACAGTTGACAATATGCCTGTTCTGAGAGACTCCAATGTCAAAATGGAAAACCTCAGCCCTTACCCTGAAGGAGGCGAAGTCCTGTGGTCCATGAGGTTGCTGCCTACTGCACAGACCTTACGTATTTCCATTCTGGGCTCTGACCTTCTTAGCCTTTGTCAATTCTGCAAGGACAGGAGACTTCCTCCCACTTTAGGCTGTTTTTCTCCCTTGCTTTGATCAGAAATGCCTTCTTCTGTCCTTAGACACCCTTCAGATCTTGGCTCAAACATCATTTTCTCAGAGAAGCCCTCGAAATCCTGTCTTGTTATTAGATGGTATGCAGTAATTTTCCATATTTCTACTCACCTTATTTTGTAATCACATACTTGTCTTATTATCAGCTTAATATCTGCTGTCTTGTCTAGACTACAAGTCATGAGCAGGCTGGAATAATACCTTTTTTATTTAAACCACTGAGGTCCTAGCCCTTGTGTTTTCTATAATGTCCATTAGGAGTAGATGTGCAGTAAATAGCTGATGAAATCAACCCGTGGGATTTCACGGGTTTGAAACTGAGAACTGAGAAGCCCATTGTCTAAACTCATATAATTTCGTAAAGTGGGCTCTGCTTGCATGCCGCCACTGGGATAAGAGAATATTCACTGAGGCAGGAAACCCCACTGCCTGCATCCCAACTCCTCAGAGCACACCTCTCTGGGGACATGTCACTTCCTGCAGCACAGCTTGGGAGTGAGGTAAAGAATTCCCTGGATAGTTCGCTACCACTCTTCCCGGTTCACAGGAATCAACTCTCCTTTCACACTTTTGCTTGTTCTCCCCGGAGATACAAAAAACAAAATGACTTCGCCCACACAAATAAAAACTCTATTCTTCCTGTCCTTGCTATCATCCATCTTCATGGATTAACAGGAAATATAAGACACAGAAGACAAAATATAAATTAATATTTTAGTAAGTTATTTAGTAAGTTATCTTGCCACTCACACTCAGCAGAGGATACAAATAAATTATTCAAGTTACGTAAAGGACATTAAGTTTTTATTGTTTATTTTCATAGCATTTCTCTTCTTTTCTAGAACACTCTAAGGATTCCCAGCTATCTTAGAATATTAGACAAACAATTATACTTAGAATCAATCATTTTCAAAATGAGCTCTGTTAAAAATGTATAGCATGTCACACTAAGCTTCGAGTATCTATAGGCAAACACCAACACTTTCTCAAAAATGAGTTCAACATTTTGAGAGATGAGCGGGAATTTAGTAATTCATTTTTAGATTGAATACACACATATACTCATCTATAGATTTGGTATTTTTGTAAATTTTATTACAGTATATTTTATTTCAGATCTAATATATTCTCATTGTTTTCTTAAGTTAACACCTTTGCTTACTATCAAATACACACAAAGAAAAATGCTTGAATGTTCAAACCACACTGAGGATTCTTTAATTTTTTTTTATTTTTGTGGGTACGTAGTCGGTGTGTATATTTATGGGGTACATGAGATATTGTGATACAGGCCTATAATGTGTAATAATCACATCAGGGTAAATGGGCTATGTGTCATCTCAAGCATTCATCATTTCTTTGTGTTATAAACATTCTAATTATACTGTTTTAGTTATTTTTAAATGTACAATAAATTATTGTTGACTACAGTCACCCTGTTTTGCTATCAAATACTAGATCTTATACATTCTACCTTGCTATATTTTGTACCCATTAACCATCCCCACTCCCACCCCACCCACCCACACACACATACACTTATCCCTCCCAGCCTCTGGTAGCCATCATTCCACCTTTACACTGAGGATTCTGTAGATCTTTCTAGACCTTCTTCTTCCCACCTAATAGGCATCACATAAATGAGTGCTCTCTGAAAACTGGGTGGATTCATTCAATTGGCAACTTGGATGGAATTCTAACTCTTGGATTCTTGAAAAAAATAAATAGAATGGTATGAAGTTTACTCCAAAGAATATCTTCACAATTCTATCTCCACAGCAACACAGATGTACACACGGTGGCATCACTTCTTAAGCTGTACCTCCGAGAACTTCCAGAACCAGTTATTCCTTATGCGAAGTATGAAGATTTTTTGTCATGTGCCAAACTGCTCAGCAAGGAAGAGGAAGCGGTAAGTTGATGCATTTATTTCCAAATAAGCTTTCGTTTGGAATTTTTATGTGTGTTCTTAGTCTTAAATCTGTAAATTTCCATTGCCCTATCCCAGTGTTATTCTCCACTATACTTTGCATTGACCTCACACACACTGAGACTTTCCAAATACAGCTCAAGTACCATTTCTGATCCCCTCTCTGATCAAAAAAAGAAATATGGCTGAATAAATTAAATCAGCACGACTTGCCACTTTATTTCCCTAAATGGTAAATGCAATGCTATGTCAGGCCACACATCACACACAAAAAAGTGACTGCTGTGTCTCATAATCTTTTAATTGTGTGAACCCAAACCACTTCAAACAGTGGCTTGTATACAAAATCCTACCTACTGCTGTTTCTTTAAACGGATTTGGTAAGGTATAATTTTTATACTATACAATTGCCCATTTAAAATGTGTAATTCAGTGTTTTTTAGTATATTCTCAGAGTTGTGCAACTCTGAGACATTAGATTATCACCAAAATCTAATTTCAGAATATTTTCAATATTTTTATTGCCTCAAAATAAACCTCATACCCTCTCTTAATTCTGCTTTTTCCCCAATTCTTGGCAACTACTAATCTATTTTCTGTCCCTAAAGATTTGCCTATTCTGGACATTCCTTATAAATGGAGTCATTCAATGTTTGTGTGTGTGTGTGTGTGTGTGTGTGCATGATTGGCTTCTTTCACTGTTTTCAAAGTTTACTCATTTTGTGCCACTTATCAGTATTTCATTCATTTTAATTCTAAACAATATTCCATTATCCATTCATTCATCGGACAGACCTGTGGGGTTTTTTTTTTTTTTTTTTCATTATTTGGCTATTATGAATAATGTTGTTGTGAACATCCATGTACAAAGTTTTGCATGGACCTATGTTTTTATTTCTCTTGAGTGTATACCTAGAAGGTAGAATTATTGGGCCATATGTAACTCTGTGTTTTTCAAAAGCCCTCCAGCATTTTACATTCCCATCAGCAATGAGTGCAGATTCTGATTTCTTCAAATCTTTGCCATCGCTTGTTACCTGTCTTTTTTATCCTAGCCATCCTAACATGAGTAAAGTCATCTCATTGAAGGTTGAATGATATTTCCCTGATGGCTAATGATGCTGAACATCTTTTCATGTATTTATTGGATATTAGTATATTTTCTTTGGAGAAATATCTATTCCGATTATTTCCCCATTTTCAATTGGGTTATTTGCCTTATTATTAATAGTATTGAGTTGTAAGAGTTTATATAGTTTAGATATATGTCCCTTATAAATATGATTTTTAAGTATTTTCTCACATTCTGTGCATTGTCTCTTCATTTTATTGATGGTGTCCTTTGAAACACAAAAGTTGTACATTTTGATGAAGTCAAATTTATCTATTTTTAATCATTTGTGGTTTTGTGTCGTATCTAAGAAGACTTTGCTTAATACAAGGTCACAAAGAGTTACTCCTGTATTTTCTTCTAAGAATTCTATAGCCTCAGCTTTTACATTTAGAACTATGATTCACTTTGAGTTCATTTTTGTTTTTGGTGTGAGGAAAGGAACAAACTTAATTCTTCTTCGTGTGGATATACAATTGTCCTACCACCATTTGTAAAAGACTATTCTTTCCCCCATTAGATTTTTTTGGCACTCATGTCAAAAACTGCTGCCTATATATATATACACACACACACACACACACATATATATATATATATTTTTTTTTGAGATGGATTCTCACTCTGTCACCCAGGCTCGAGTGCAGTGGTGCGATCTCAGCTCACTGCAAGCTCCACCTCCTGGGTTCGCCATTCTCCTGCCTCAGCCTCCCAAGTAGCTGGGACTATAGGGGCCCGCCACCATGCCCAGCTAAAATTTTTTTTTTTTTTTTTTTTTTTTTTGTATTTTTAGTAGAGGTGGGTTTTCACTGTGTTAGCCAGTGTGGTCTTGATCTCCTGACCTCATGATCAGCCCACCTCAGCCTCCCAAAGTGCTGGGATTACAGGCGTGAGCCACTGCACCCGGCCTAACTGCTGCCTGTTTTTATAAATGCAGTTTTATTCCATTTGTTAAATAATATTGTCTGTGGCTGCTTTTGCACTACAATAGAAGAGTTGAGTGGTTGCAAACAGAGACCATTTGTCCCATAAAGCCTCAAATATTTACTATCTGGACCTTTATGGGCAGAAGAAGAAAGCAAATTACATTATCCATTGGCTTTTCTGATATCATTTACATTTTAGGGGAAGTCATACAACGAGAAGAACCAAATAAATTAGTCCCTTGTGAAATTTCCAGAAAGATCACATTTTTCAATTATCCTCGCTCCCCAAATGATGTATCCTAAACCTGACCAGCTCTGAGGGACTTTGGTCAGTAGATGTGTTTATCTATGATCTACACATGCTAAAACTGGGAAGGATGCTCACTACATAGTTTACTTTTCTTCAAATAATATTATTAATAAGTGAGCTTATCTTCTCTTTTCAGTCAATTGCGAACAAATGTTAAAAATGATAAATAGCTTCACTTGAATCTGTTTCTCCACAAATAGTACTTACGGAGATATTTTAAATGCTTGTACATATTTGAAAACATTTCTAAAATATTCACTGTGATAGTGGTAAGTGCTCGGGACAAGATCTTTCACTGATAACATATGAAACTAATTTTTTAAAAAAATTATATGGCCATTTCCTCTTGCTTTAATTCTAAGGTGAACATGTAGAAAGATAACTTTTATTTTCTTCTTTGTACTCAGGGTGTTAAGGAATTAGCAAAGCAGGTGAAGAGTTTGCCAGTGGTAAATTACAACCTCCTCAAGTATATTTGCAGGTAAGAACTATCCTAACGACGAATGTAAACAAGACAAGACATATTTAGCCTGATCCTAATTTGTGTTTGACAATGAATAAAATCACTCAACTACTTTGAGCCCTAGTGTTGGCCTCTGTAAAATTAAAAGGTTGGACAAGGTGATCTCAAAGGCTTCTCTGAGCATTAAATTGCTTGATTTTGAAATTTAATGTTTCTGAAGTTTCTTTTGCCTCTACACACTAAAGATATGTTGTTCTGAACATCAATCAAGTTGTTTGTACTGTTTCAGGAGTGGCGTTGTTTAGGAAAAGAAGCATGCCACCTTGGCATGAGAAAGATCTGCATGGGAGCCAAGATTGTGCCATTGACTAGTTGCCTGTCTTTATGCAATTCTCTTATTCTTTCTGTGTCTCAGGGTCCTAATAGGTAAAATGGTAATTAAAACATGTATTTCACATAGTTGTTTTAAAAATTGAATTACATTTTAAATGATTAATATATAGTAAGCATTCAATAAATGTTATTTTCTTTCCATTTCTCTCCCATCTCAGGTTTCATCAAAAAGACGTTTGTAACTGAATTCTGTTAGAAAAGTAATTGTGCCTGAAAAATGTACCTCTCAATGTATAACTCAAGGCCTCAAATGGGATATGCCATGTATGTGCCCCTGTTTAAGGAACCAAATATGCAAAATTGAAACAGTATAAATTTAAATAGAGAGTGATGATTGGCACTACAAGTCACTGCAGGGTGTCTTACATGATAGCTTCCCAGTCCATTTTAAAATAAAATTCAAAGTTTTAGTTGAGTGCAGTGCAGCATTTATGTATGTGTTTGGTGTTATGATTAGGTAAGTGTTCAAGGGACTAGGAACTATGAAGTCTAAGACTAATATCAGACATTTTGGTGTTAATTGTCAATGTAACTGAGTATAAATTCCAAATCCTCCCACAATAAGTTCCTCTAGTGATGGTTATACTTATAAGCAAACAGGACCTTGGGTTCCAAAATTTGAAATAGCAGGAAATTATGCCACTGATAGCTTAGATTTATTAATATGGAAGCTTATAATCCAAAGATTTTGAACTAATTCAAGTTATTCTAGTGGGTGAGACAGAGATTACATTCTCCTTAAGTAAAAGGGACGAAAAAGTTTATTTGGAACCATATTGTAAGTCTTTATCTCCACAATAGAAATGCCTAACCTCACTTCAAAAATTTAAGCAGATTTTTAATTTCAGGTATTTTAAATAAGAAATGCTAGTTTGGCTTTTTGCCTTCAGTGTTACTGTAGTTTAGGCTGTATCACAGTAGTGAATGTGCGGAAATAGGCACCTTTTAAAAAGTCATGATATAGTAGTTAAGGGTATGGCCTCTGGTGGGTTCAAATCTTAGCTTTGCCCCTTACTAACTCTGTCTCTGGAGAAGATTCCCCCCTCCGGTACCACATGACTCTCATCTGTAAAACAGAGACAGTAATGGTACCTACCTCAGAGAGATGCTTTGAGAATTTAATAAATTAGCACCATGACTGACACATACTAGTACTATATAAATATGTTATTTTAATTTTTCATTATTTCCTCTTTATCTCATCAGTACAATTAGCAAGCCATGAAATTATAGAAACTCTTGTATAAATGAAGAGGAGGTGAGGAATGAAGAAATGCTGAAAGATTATGAAAACAATCTCTCCTACTATTTCATGCCTCTTACTTTTTAGCACCTAATAAATAGAAACAGTTTGCATTTGCAATGTTTTATATCGTTAGAACTGTGTTTTAATTTCTACTGTATTTTATGTTTCTCTCTCTCTCTCTCTTTTTGTTCCCGAGACAGAGTTTCACTCTTGACCCCCAGGCTGGAGTGCAATGGTGCAATCTTGGCTCACTGCAACCTGTGCCTCCCAAATTCAAGTGATTCTCCTGCTTCAGCCTCCCAAGTAGCTGGGATTACAGGCGCCCGCCACTGTGCCCAGCTAGATTTTTTATTTTATTTTTTTAATTAGAAATGGGGTTTTACCATGTGTTGGCCAGGCTGGTCTCAAACTCCTGACCTCAAGTGATCCACCTGCCTTGAACTCCCAAAGTGCTGGGATTACAGGTGTGAGCCACCATGCCCGGCCTGTATTTTATCTCATTTCTTAATATACTATAATTTTGAAGCTCACAAATTACTCCACAAAGAGGGTTAATTCCTCTTCTCTAAAATAAGGCATCCTACCAGCTGATCTTATCTACAGTCCTCTAATTGAATATAGATACAAATTATTACTTTATTAAGGGATTAGAAGGGAATCAACATTGTTGACTCTCAAGTCCCTGTTAGTATTGTTCAAACACACCTGTTCCTTTGATTGACAGAGGAAATCAAAGCAGGCCAGGCCGAGACAGATAGTGGATATGATACATAAAGTTTGATCCTTCCTAATTTGCAATATGTTTGAGTGAGAGATGTATGAACATCCAAATAATTCTGTCTCCATAGTCATCTTTGAACGTACTTTAGTTTGTAAATTTTCTAATGATTGATTTTTCTTCCACTGGCAAATTTGATCCCATTGTGTTTCGATCATATGCTTATACGCCATAGGTTCTTGGATGAAGTACAGTCCTACTCGGGAGTTAACAAAATGAGTGTGCAGAACTTGGCAACTGTCTTTGGTCCTAACATCCTGCGCCCCAAAGTGGAAGATCCTTTGACTATCATGGAGGGTAAGTAAATGATTGTCTTATACCCTCATCAAAAGAAGAAGCAATTATCTCTTCATTGGCCAGAATCTACTCACCTCTGAGCAAACCAAGGTAATAAATGAATACTTGGCAACTCCATTTATTAACTGAAGTTCTTTAAATGTAAAATCTTCCTTTGAAGAGTCAGGTACTTTTTGTTTGTGTTTACTAAACATAAAATGTATTAAATGCTTCTTCATTAGCCTTACAAGAATAAATGAAACCTTCGTAAATCATACATAAAGTATTCAAGAACTGAAAAAAACTACCTCACTTTGTGAGTTCAATACAATTTTCAGAAAATTCAAAAAGTTATTATTTTCAGTTAATATACATTTTTATTAATTTTGATTTTATTTGACTGACTTAAAGAGGGAAAAATGTTTTTTTATAAGACAATGCTGCTTGTCTATTTGTAGGTTAAAACATGAAGGAATTTTTGTTATTCAAATTATAAAGTGTCTCAATTATTTTCAACAATGAACTGCACTTTGTTTTTTTCTAGCAGGCCTAGGTGCTCTGTGTCATTAATAGCACCATTGTTTGCTGCAAACTGGACTAATTTATGATTTCAGAACTTAATAGGAAAAAGAGAAAGGGAAACAATAATTATTTTTAGATTCACTCTGCGTTTATTTAGTCTAGAATAAAATGTCCCCCTCAGTCACCTGGATTTTACTACCTGATACTGTTGCTTTCCTTAAAATTCCAATATTTTCATTTCTTTCGATCTTGTGTGTGAGAAAAAAAGCTTTTGCATGTCTGCCTACATCACTTCAGTTTAATTTCCTTTGTTAAACACCAAGGGCAATATAAGTTTAACATCAGATTTTTGGCAATGAGATAGTTCAGAAAACTTAATTTCTACCTGAAGAGTCTAGCAGACGTTAGAAAATATGAAATCTGAAGCTGCAAGAAGCTTGGAGATACATTGGTCCATTGTTTTTTGAAATCTTTGTTATAAATTAAAATACATGCAATACATAAAACCACCACCACACACACACCCGCACACACACACACACACACATACTCACATACTCACATCTTAATGAATTATATAAAACAAGTACTCTAAAAATAGCTATCTAGTTAAAAAAATAGAACTTTTCCAGGCATCCCCAAAACTCTTCCTGTGTCCTGACCCAATCCCAGTGTCTGTCATCCTAATATCCAGACTTTTATAGCAATTTCTGTGTGTTTCTTTGTAGTTTTATCATCCAAATGGACTTCCCAGATATTACATTTAAGTTTTCTATTCCTTTACTTGATAGCTTTGAAGAATTTTTTAATATACAGCATCCCCTATAACTTGCCATTTGAAAAATCATGTTATTTCACTTGGAGAGTTTCCCATAGTCCGGATTTGTTGATTCATGGATTTGTTGATTCATGGTGCAGTGTAATATATTAATAGTTCTCTGCTCTCTGCATTTTCTACAAGTTAGGACCTGGATAAAATCCATGTTTTATCTTCTTGGCATGACCTTTGATTGTGTTGTGCCCTTTAATCGGGAGACACATAATGTCACTTTATCTCTCTTTTTGTGAACTTAACAAAATTCCTAAAACTATTAATTCGCTGGAAGCTGAAATGCTGCTATTGTAATTATGTGTTTTTTTTCAACTCATTATTGTGGTAAAACACACGTAACATAAAATGTATCATCTTAACCGTTTCAAGTTCACAGTTCAGCAACATTCAGTACCTTTACATTGTCTTGCAACCATCAACAGGATCTGTCTCCAGAGCTGTTTTTACGTTACAAAACTGAAATTCCCTACCCACTAAACAAGAACTCCCCTTTCTCTCTCCCCCAGGCCCTGGCAGCTACCCTTCTGCTTTCAGTTTCTATGAATTTGTCTACTCCGGGTACCTCATATACTCGTTATCATAGTGTATTTGTCTTGTTTTGACTGGTTTATTTCACTTAGCATAATGTCCCCAAGGTTCACCCATATGGCAATATTTTAATTTTTAAGTTAATAATTGGAACACTTTTAAAAAATTTCTTCTCATCTACTACTTAGGAACCCAATGGTAACTTTAAAAGGCAAGATAAATGCTGCTTGAGTCTTTCCCTTTACTTACCAGTTTTTTAAGCACATGAACAGATTTTTTAACGCCTTTAAAAGTGAGTGTTATTTTCTTTGTCTTCCCAGTATACATATTATTGTGAATATTTTAAAAATATCATCATAAGGTCATGTATTAAAATCAATTTGCTTGGTCAATACATTGTAATTACTGTCCTTCACTGAATCTCAAATTTTCCCATCTTTGGCCAGTGGAAGCATCTTCAAGTTGTCTTCTTAGTTCTTTTGACATGGCCTTCCTAGTTTGGGGTAGGTATTTTTCTTTTTAGTATGACAGGATTTCTTAGGCTCATATATTTTATACCTCAAACCTGGAACTGGTCAATTTCCAAAAAACTCCTGACTTCTTTTAGTGGGGAAATGATATTTCAAGGCGAACTAGATGCTTAGTGCCAGTGGTGCTCGTTGCTACTGGCTTGGTCATTGTTTCTAGACATTTTAGTTGGCAGAGCTATAGTAGATATGAATGCACACTACACATGTATATATTACATGCATAATAAACATATATACATATTTACCTATTAAAGAAGTAGTGCCTCACAAGTTCACAATAGTTACAATTCAAAATTGTAACTACAGGGTTTTTATTTATTCATTTCTCTTTACAGTTTTATTCCCTTTCTTCCAAGAAATCCTGGTTTGCAAAGACACTGAGGATAACAGAATTAGAACATCTCATAATTAATAATTTGCTCTATAACTCATCACACACAGTAGTCTCAGAATAACAATACCAACACCAGTAAGGTTACTGCAAAATTCTTTACATGTGCTCTTTTAATCCTCCTTTTATTCTTTTAATATTTATACTATATGCTGTTAGAATATATACCCATTATACACTATACCCTCTCCATTTTAGTCCTCATTTAATCTTTGGTGATATGTATATAAATCTATCCACTTAATGTTCACTACTGGTCCTTGTATTGATGTCTTTCCAGCCTAGAGATTCTCAAAATATAGTACTCAGATAACTGGGGGCCCCAGAGATGCATTCAGGAGGTCCATGGGCTCAAATATATTTTCATAATAATATGAAGATGCTGTTGCCCTTTCACTGTGTTGGCATTTGCACAAGTGGTGCTAAAGCAGTGATGGCTACAGCAGCTGACACCTTAGTATGAATCAAGGCAGTGCCACCAAACCCCACTAGCACCATATTCTTCATCACCATGCATTTACAATAGGGAAGAAAATGCCAATTTTACTTAAGAATGTTCTTGCTGAACAGTAAAAACTATTAATTACATTAAATAATCAACCTTGAGAACACATTTCTTTAATATTAGGGTGGAGAGACGGCTGTCTGTACAAAGCACTTCTGCATACTGCTTCTAAAAGTAACAGAATGATCGGCTCAAGGGGAAGCATTTGTGTGATATTTGAGCAGCACTAACTGCTTTTTCTTGGAACTCCATTTTTATTTGAAAGAACAACTGACAAACTACTGTTATTCAGACTAGAACATTTAGCAGACACATTCTCAAAAATGAACTAAACATTTCACTTCAAGAAATACAGCTGTCAGTGTGTTGCCATTGACAAAATTTAAACTTGCATGTGAAAAATTTGCATTTAAAACCTTGAGCTTGACAGCTTCCTAAATTCCTAAGCACTTTTCTAGTGAGATTAGTGTTGATATTAACAAATACATCTTGGATACTATAGAAATACGTGTGTAAGAATTTGGAGGATTAGCGTAACTCAGTGAATTTTCCAAATGGCATGTTGTCACAACGCTGTGTGTGTGAAGGATCCATTCAGGTTAACTTTTCTGACTTCACAGAGCTCAATCTGTTTTTTCACATCTTATAAAAAAATATGGCATCTTGCTTCCTGAGATAGCCTGGCTTTATTGCCTTCTTGATTTTCGTTGGTCTTTCTTCCCGTTCTTTCATTTCTGTTGTCCTACTCCTTCTCAATTTTCACCTCTCTCCTAGCAGTATCCCCTCCTTGCAAAACGCTATCTGCAAGAGAGTCCTGGCTGGTCAGTGTAGAGAGATCTTAGGGGCTGGATGTCTGACTCCTTCAGACCTTGCCACTGGCCACCTCTATTGGACTAGGTACAATCCCTCCCAATTTTAGCCGCTCTTCTTAAATTAACTCTTTGCATTTTCCAGTGAATATCTATGCGGCGCTTTGGGGATATTGTATTTCCAGGCCCATCAGAGTCCCCATTGCTCCTCTCTCCTTCTCTCTACAGAGACACTGACATCATGCAGGCCTTGTGGAAATGAGGATTTGTCTCCACCAACATATATTTGGGGATTTGGGGAGATACCCTGTCAGCTAGTGTTTTGGAAATGTTGCCCATGAGTTTTGGCTTTGCTATCTAGTTGCTCTGTTTTTATTTGAGGATTTCAGGAGCTCCAATACTGTGCTACCATCATCTTCCTAGAAGTCAGTGTTTTTGTTGTTGTTATTCTTTAAACTCTTGGTGCGTATCTTGTTATTTGAGGAGAAATCTTTTAAAAATTGCGTGGTGCCTCCTTTGTGGGTAAGAAACCTGATACCCAATGAGAAAAGTAAATTCTCTAAATACACCAATAATTGTGTAAGGGATAGGTGCACAAGTAGACAAATAAGTTTGTTTGTTTGTTTTTCTTTAAGTACAGGAAAAATGGAGAAGCAAAATAATCCCATCTGTTATCATAATTTGTTGGGGGTCATGGGGAGGTCTCCATTCCCTGGGAGTGTAGTTGTTTCATTTTACCCAGGATCAATCAGGCCCCAGAAGAAACCAGCTCACAGCAACCAAACTTGCAGGAGACCTCACTGAGCACATAAACCACCTAGCCACATCCTGGCCCAGTCTTCAGCATGAGTCAGTATTTAAAGAAAAAGTGTTCTTGCATCCAAAAATAATTAAAAACAAGTTAGATGTTTATTGTGTCTCTAGAGAAAATACTAAATCTGACTGCATTCTTAATGCATAAAAAGTTGTTTTTTGGTGTTGTTTTTTAACTTTTTTTTTATTCTATTTTAAGTTCTGGGGTACATGTGCAGGATGTGCAGGTTTGTTACATAGGTATGTGTGCCATGGTGATTTGTGAGCCTGTCAACCCATCACCTAGGTATTAAGCCCAGTATCCATTAACTATATTTCCTGATGCTTTCCCTCCCCACCTTCCCCCATCAAACACCAGTGTGTGTTGTTCCCCTTCGTATGTCCATATGTTCACATTGTTCAACTCCCACTTGTGAGTGAGAACATGTGGTGGTTGGTTTTCTGTTCCTGTGTTAGTTTGCTGAGTATAATGGCTTCCAGCTCCATCCATGTCCCTGCAAAGGACATGATCTTGTTCCTTCTTATGGCATCGCTGCAAAATATTCCTTGGTGTATATGTACCACATTTTCTTTATCCAGTCTGTCATTGATGGACATTTGGGTTAATTCCATGTCTTTGCTTTTGTGAATAGTGCTGCAATGAACATATGTGTGCATGTATCTTTATAACAGGATTATTTATATTCCTTTGAGTATATACCCAGTAAGGGGATTGCTGGATCAAATGGTATTTCTGGTTCTAGATCTTTGAGGAATCACCACACGGTCTTCCACAATGGTTGAACTAATTTACATTCCCACCAACAGCATAAAAGTGTTCCTATTTCTCTGTATCCTTGCCAGCATCTATTGTTTCTTGACTTTTTAATAAACACCATTCTGACTGACATGAGATGGCATCTCATTGGAACTTAAACAAATTTACAAGAATAAAACCAAAACCAACCCCATTAAAAGTAGGCAAAAAGACATGAACAGACACTTCTCAAAATAAGACATTTATGCAGCCAACAAACTTACTTTAAAAAACTCATCATCACTGATCATTAGAGAAATGCAAATCAAAACTACAATAAGAAAGTTGTTTTAAAGTACTCTGTTATTGTCTGTCCTGCTCTCAAAACTCTCCCAAATCCACCCATGCAAGGTCTCTTGTCTTCCTCTGCCCTTCCTCATTCTCTGAATCTACTCATTTTCTTACTTCCACAAATAAGTTTCTCCTCTTTTCTTATTCATTCTCCTGATTTATATAAAATTAGACTTGGATGCCATATCTGAGGGTAGAATTAACTTTTCACAATATATATTTTAATTAATTATTCAATAAATATTCATTAAGCAACTACTTTATGCAATACTCACCAGTAAGCCTGGGAATGCGAAGATGAATAGGGAAAAGTTTTGCCCTACAGGAACTTATAGCCTTGCCTAGTTGCAGATTTGAACCACTAAACATTCAAGTGTAGTATGAAAAATGTTATACACAGGATATGTCAAAGGGCTATGAGATCAAAAAGTAGGGAATTATGGTATTTTTCTTAGAGGTCAGGGGAACCATCACAGATGGGACATTTAAACAGTTATTCCACCAGAAAAAGATATAAAGATTGGTAAGAGAGTGAATATCTTAGTCCACTGGGGTCACTGTAACAAAACACCATAGACTGGGTAGCTTGTAAAGAACAGAAATGTATTACTCACAGTTCTGAAGTCTGGGAAGTCCAAGATCGAGGCACCAGCAGATAGGTATCTGGTGAGAACCCATTTCCTGGTTCACATACAGCTGTTTACTTGCTGGGTCCTCACATAGCAGAAGGGGTGAAGGAGCTCTCTGAGATCTCTTTTAGGCGGGTACTAATCTTATTTATGAGGGCTCCTCACCCCCGTGACTTAGTTATCTCCCAAAGGCCTTACCTCCTAATATTATCACACTGGGGGTTAGGATTTCAAAATATGAATTTGGTTGGGGACACAAACATTCAGTGTTTAGCAGTAAGAAAAATCACAGTGCATCCAAGTGAAAAATTTGGTAAGGTCAATGATATCAGGGCATATAGGGAAGACTGGTGAAAGAATGGCTGGAAAGACTTTTCACAATATTTTCAAGGCCTTACAGACCATTCTGCATTCAGGAATCTTTGATAAATATTGAGCAAGAGCATGTTGAGATTGGATTTTTTGTTTTAGAAAAGCAATTCCTTTCTATTTTCAAGATGTAGTCTAGCTCTGTCACCCAGGCTGGAGTGCAGTGGCACGATCTCAGACACTGCAACCTCCACCTCCCAGGTTCAAGTGATCCTCCTGCCTTAGCCTCCTGAGTAGCCAGATTTACAGGCACCCACCACCACACACCTGTTTAATTTTTGTATTTTTAGTAAAGATGAGGTTTCACCATGTTGGCCAGGCTGGTCTCAAACTCCTGACCTCAGGTGATCCACCCACCTTGGCCTCCCAAAGTGCTGGGATTAGAGGCGTGAACCACCATGGCCAGCCAGAATAGTAACTCTTATACCCAAAGGAATATAAACATCCTATTATAAAGACACATGTATGTGTATGTTCATTGCAGCACTATTCACAATAGCAAGGATGTGGAATCAACCTAAATGCCCATCAATGATAGACTGGGTAAAGAAAATATGGGACATGTACACCATGGAATACTGTGTAGCCATACAAATGAACAAGAGCATGTCCTTTGCAGGAACATGGATGGAGCTGGAGGCCATTATCCTCAGCAAATTAACATAGGAACAGAAAACCAAATACCTCATGTTCTCACTTATAGGTGGGTGCTAAAGGATGAGAACACATAGACAGAGGAAGGGGAACAACACACACTGGGGCCTATTGGAGGGCGGATGATGGGAAGAGGGAGAGGATCAGGAAAAATAACTGACGGGTTCTAGGCTTAATACCTGGGCAATGAAATAATCTGCGCAACAAACCCTCATGACACAAGTTTACTTGTGTAACAAACCTGCACTTATACCCCTGAATTAAAATAAAAGTTTTAAAAAGGAAAAGTAACTCTGGTAGCTCTGGGGATTGGCTGAAGAAGAGAGGTAGTGATCAGACTGCAGACAGGCATTATCTCTCACAGGCTCTGACTTCTGAGATCAAATTTGTATTTGTGCTCATGCCTCCTAGTCATTTGCTGTGCATTTTATACATGCACAATTACAATTCAATCAAATATACTCTAAAGCTGAAGTAACCCCTGAGATACAATAGGTGTTTGCAGCATTAGCCTGATCTGAGTGAGTGTGATCCAAATGAGATGGTTTTATCTCCCAAAAGTGCTTTCATTCTTCTTTCAACAGTAGGCCAGAGTAAAAACTGCACAGGTTGGAAAATGAACCTTACATATTTACTAACCCATAATAGTTATTTCTATTTTCTTTTCTTATTTTGGTAGATGTTTAAGTGAATGAAGTTCATTATTCTTGGCTATTAACATACTATTTGCAGTCAACTGACATGAATTCTATTGAAAAACATGGAGACTGCTTTATTTTTAAAAATACTCTTTTAAAATTCTCTTTTACTTGAAAAATTCTCTATACATTCCTTGCCATTACTCTCCTTCTTGCTACCATTCAAATATTGATGTAGCCGTTAATGATATCCTTGCTATATAAGCATATCCATATCTATATAACAGATACGTGCTTTCAAGGAAACCTTTAGAATGTTTTTTCAGCAGTATTTAAAACTACTGACAAATAATATTGCATTCTGCTTCTTGTCTTGATGAAGGAATAGAGATTGTTCAAATTAAACAACTAGAAAACCAGAAAACTGTATGAAGCAGCAGTTTTTAGATACTGAACAATGGGCAATACATGCCTATGATTCATAAGAGAAGGAAAACCAATGAGCGGAACCCAGTCATTGCCTCAGATTACTACTGGGAGGCAGTTTTCACATTGTATCACAGGAAAGAAAAATGCACACAAAGTCCAGGTATTGCTGAGCTGAAGAGAGTAAGATCAGACAATGAGAGGCCCAAGGGAGCTAGAATTTGGGGGGAGTAGAAAACAGAAAAGAGAAATCTACAGAGGGTAGATGAGAACTGATTTATGTTTGCATGAGAGGACACTACAGAAGACTTGAGGGAATTTGCCAGAGATTCATAGTCTGAACAATTTCTGGGCCTCAAACTAGGCTTGAAATAATTTGTCTTTCCCACAGAAAGAGTGCAAAGTCCTGATAATGAGGCATTGTGTAGAGTTCTCACAAAGGTATTACCTTAGTGGTAAGACTTAAATTGTGGATTAGACCTCACAAATTTTAATGCAACTTTTAAATGATCCAATGGGAGCACAGGGAGGAAGGGAAGGATGAATACCAGGAGCATAAGGAATTTTTAGGGCAGTGAAACTCTTCGATATGATGCTGGAATGATGGGTACATGACGTTATGTATTTGTCAAAACCCATAGAACATACAACACAAAAAGTATTCCTAATGTAAACTATGAATTTTAGTTAATGATAATGTATCAATATGGGCTCATCAAGTGTATCAATATACCACATTAATGCTAGATGTTAATAAAAGGGGAAACTGTGTTTAAAAAGGCAGTGGAGAGGAGGTATATAGGAACCCTCTGTACTTTCTGCTCAATTTTTCTGTGCACCTAAAACTGCTCTAAAAATTAAAACCCAATAACATATAATAAATACGATTCAGCTGATCCCCAGATGCTTCACTCTGTGCCAGAACGAGGTCCAACACATCTAGAATATATATATTTCTTCAAAATTCAGTCACCAACCGTATAAAGCCCACAGTGTTTTCCATACAATTAAAAACTACAAGGCATGCAAAGAATCATAAAAATATGAGCTGTAACCAGGACATAAAATAGTTAATAGAAAAAGACCCAAATGTGATTGAGTCGTTTCTGATAGCAGACAAGGATATTATTATTATATTCTGTAAATACGTTCAAGAAGGTAAAGCAAAATGTAACATGATGAAGAGATAAATCAAATATATTTTTAAAGTTCAAGTAGAATTTCTAAGGATGAAAATTATCACTTAAGTGAATATTACACTCGATGAGATTAATAGCAGGTTAGGAGAAAACATACAAAGAATAAATTCATACTTATAAAAACTTTGTCTTTATAAGAGAAACTATTACGAAGCACAGAAAAAAAATACTCATTTTTTTCACAGAATTGATGAAAATTACAAACACAAAGATCACAGAAGCTCAGAATTAACATAAAGGGAGCCACACAAAAGCACATCATAAACTGCTGAGAACCAATTTAAGAGAAAAGCTCAGGAGCAGACTGAGGAACTGAGGACACATTACACACAGAAGAACAAAGAGAAATGTCGCGGAAGATGTCTTGTTAGAAATTATATAACTAAAAGACATGGCTCAAAACCTTTGAAGTACTGAAAAAAATCTGTTAACCTAGATTTCTATGTCCAGTAGATATATTTAAATATTTTTCAAATATAAAAAGGAGCTAAGGGCATTTTGAGAGAAACAAACTCTGTGAGTAAATTCATCACTGACGGTCTTGCACTATAAGAAATGTTAAATGGTTGTTGTGGCAGAAGGAATATGAATCCAGATAGACACATATGCACACAGATGAGTGAAGAGTACTGCACAGGAATAATATGTGGGTTAATATAAAATAATATTTTTCTTATTATTAATCTCATTAAAAGATAACCTATTGCATAAAGCAAAACTAAGATAATGTAATGTGGGACACATAATATATACAGAAGTGAAATATATGATAATGACAGAATAAAAGACAGAAAATGGAAGCAAAGAGATGAAAGTGGACTACTGTAAGGCTTTTAATCTGTACGCAAAGTGTTGCAATATTATTTAAAGGTAGACCATAATAAATTAAATATGAATATTATAAACATAGAACAACCACTAAAAAATAAAATGAAGTATTAGCTAATAAGCCAACAATAAAGATAAAATGGAATGTTATATAATAATTAACATTTTTTAAAAAAGTACTTGAAAAAAATAAAAGAGGAGCGATTATCAGATGCAACAAGTAGAAAAAAATAGCATGATGACAGAATTAAACCCAACCATATCAATAATTACATTAAATCTTAATGCCTTATATATTCCAGTCTAAAGGCAGAGATAAATAAAAATTCAACACCCAACTCTATACTGTATACACATCATTTAAAATATAAATATACAGGTATGTTTAAAACTAAATGAAAAGAAAAATTTGTACCAAGTTTGTGTGATGCAAATAAAGTAGTGCTTAGAGGAAAATTCATAAAATCATGGACTTATGTCAGAAAGAATAAAGACCTAAAATTAATTCTCTAAGTTTCCTTTTCAGGGAGCTGCAAAAAGAAGAGCTAATTTAAACCAAAGGAAACAGAGGCAAGGAGTAATAAAGATAAGAACAAAAATCAATAAAATAGAGAGAGAACAAAAACAATCTAGAAAACCAGTGAAACCAAGAGCTGGTTTGTTAAAAAGACCATTAAAATTGATAAACCGCTCATCATACTGATCAGAAAAGAAAAAACAAAGTTACATTACCTTTATCAGGTTTAACAGAAGTGACCTACCAAAGATCTTACAGATGTTAAAATAACCATAAGGGACTATTATGAACAACTTTTTGCCGAGAAATTTGTCAATGGAGGTGAAATGTTCAAAGTCCTTAAAAGATACAAACCAAAGCTCACTCAAGATTAGAAAGAAAGAAAGAAACTGAGACTAGTAAAGCAAATGAATTTGTAATTAAAAACATTCCCACAAAAACAAAAACACCTCTAACTTAAATTTACTGGTGAATTCTAACAAACATATAAAGAAGAAATTATGTTAATTGTGTACAGACTCTTTCAGAAAAAAAGAGGTAGAGGGAATTCTTGCCAGCTACTTTTATGAGGCCGGTGTTACTCTGATATCAAAACAGATAAAGACATTACAAGAAAAGAGAAATACAGAATAATATCCCTCATGAATATAGACATATGAATCCTAAACAAAACCTTACTGGATTGACTTCACCATATAAAAAGGATAATAAATCAGCACCAGTGGGGTTTATCCCAGGAAGATAGGTTGGTTAGCCATATAAAATCAATCAATATAATTCACTGTATTAATACACCACTTTAAGATACAAAAAAACTATCGCGGATGCAGATAAAAAAAAATTAAAGTTTCTCAGATTAACAAAGGTTATCTCAGAAAAATGTAGTCAAAATACCACAGTTAATGATAAAAGACCAAGTGCTTTTCCTCTAAGATCGGGTTTAAGGTAAGTTTACTTTATCACACCACTTCCATTGTACTGGAAATCTTAGCCAGTAATAAAAAATAAAAGGTATAAAATTGGAAAGGAATATGTAAAACACTCAACATGAACATCTATGTAGAAAATTCTATGTAATCGTCAAATAAAACTAATATAACTAATATGCAAATATGTAAAGATCACATAATGCAAAGTCAATTTATAAAACTTTATTGTATTTCTATATACTACATTGGACAATTAGAAATTGAAATAAAAATTATTATTTAGAACAACACTCATAAATTTAAAATATTTAGGCAGAAATTTAAGAAAGCATGTATAAGACATACTCTGAAAACTACTAAACATTAACAAACAAATAAGAACTACATAAATGGGGAAATATACCCTGCTTATGTATTAGAATACTCAATATTATTAAGCTATTAATTTTCCCAAAATTGACCTATAGTTTCAATATAATTGTCACAAAAATATTCCACCAGAATTTTTATTTGTAGAGATTGACAATCTGATTATAAGTTTTACAGGGAAATAAAAGCTATCTAGAATAGCCCAAACAATTTGAAAGGAAATAACAGAGTTGAATATACACAACTTTATTCCAAGACTTAGTATAAAGCCACACATAATTAAAAGTATGGTATTGATATAAAGATGGACACACAGATCAATGAAATAGAACAGATAGTCCAGAAATATGTGTAGTCATTTGATTTTTGACCAATGTACCATGGTATTTCAATGGAAAGGGGATGGTCATTTCCCCAAATGATGCTGGAACAATTTCATAGCCCTAAAAAATATAAATAAATTACCTCAAACTGTAACATCACATACAAAAAACTTGAAATGGATCACAGACCCAAATGTAGGAGTTAAAAGTATAAGATATATAGAAGAAAATATTTTTAAAGACATCTTATGACCTTGTGCTAGTCAAGACTTAGGACACAAAAGGCTCTAACTATAAAAATATTTTTTAAAAAAATTATTTGGTAAGTTGGACTTTGTCAAAATTGACACTTTTCAAAAAGTCAAGCCTTTTTGGAAGTGGGGACTACATTTGCAAGCCGCATATCTGATAAATAACTTGTTTTAAGAATATGTAAAGAACTCATGCAAAACAAGACAGTCAACTCAATGAAAAAAAATGGCAAAAGATTTGAAATATACACAAAGAAGATACACAAATAGCAAATAATACACAGAAGGATGCTCAGCGTCTTTAGTCATTAGAAAAACTAAAATGTAAACCATAATAAGATGTCTCTACACATTTCTTACAAAGTGTAAAGTTAAGACTGAAAATATACCAAGTTTGGCTGGTAGAAATACAAAATGTTAGAGCCAATTCACAAAAGAATTAGGTAGGTTCTTACTAACTTAAATATGCAGTAACCATAAAACCCAGCAGAGTCATGTGCTAAACATTTACCCAAGGAAAAAGAAAACATATGTTCACCCAAGACTTGCAGTCAAATGTTCATATCGACTTTATTCGTATTAGCCCCAAACTGAAAACAGACCAATTCTCCATCAACTAGTGAATAGATAAATTGTGGCACATCTACAGCAAGTAATACTATTTGACAATAAAAAGAACGAACTGCTACATGTAACAACACAAATAAATGTCAAAATTATTATGCCAAGTGGAAAATACTAGATATGAAAGTCTACATACTGTATTATTCCATTTATATGAAATTGTAAAAAAGGCAAAACTATAGAGACAGAAAGCATATAAAGGATGCCATGAGCCAGAGTTAGGAGGAGGGAACTGACTCCAAAGAGGCTTAAGTGTCACTTTTCTATATCATGATTAGGTGGTATTTTCAGGAGTATATATATTTGTCAAAAATCATCAGGTATCTTACAGATACCTTCAAACATGCAAAATGACACGTGTACAAAGTTACTCATTGCAAAAAATACAAATTGAAACTATATTGCACAGAATACTGTCATTTGCATATATTTTTGCATTTACATATTATATTTAAAGGCCCTAGGTTTTTAAAAGAAAAATCAAATTTTTAGCCAATGCTTATGATGAAAAGTGCCGATTAGGTGGTATTTAGAGTCAACCTGGATAAAATTATATGGTTCAGGGAAGAATTGCTGGATCGTGTAGCACCATGGAACTTCAGAATATGCTTGGACTCTTCAGAATGGGCTGGTGATTATAATAACCACTCTGACCTCATTGTCTGGGCTTCATGTTCCTCACTGGTATTCTAAGAAGAAAATGACAGCGAATCAAAAGGAAAAAATGATAGTGTGTTTAGTGGTACACACATCATCATTACTACCATGTTAGTCTGTCCTAAACGGCTATAAAAATTCTAAGAAAGTCCCTTTACAAGGGGCTATGGCCATTTATTGTCCCAGAGACTAGATGGAATCAAAGCTTCCCCAGATACATAAGACAGTTCTAAATCTCTAGGGACCTGACACTCATACTCCATAATTGTGGCAAGTATACTTTGACATGGCTGTTCGCCGACTCATCATGGACACCTTAGGGATGTTGCTCTTCAATTAATTACATGCACCCACACAGTTCATAGCTATGACAGGAAGCAGTGATACTTCAAATGTTAACATTCCAATGATAGGAAAAAGGCCCATTTTCCCAAAATACTAGACAGAGTCAAATATAATGGAAACTGCAAACCTCTGAAAGTGTGTCTGCATATGGGCAAATAGTAAAATGGCATTGAATACACAATGTCTTCAAGCACAGTACACAAGTTTGACAGTGTTATTCTAACTGCTCTAAAATCCTTTTTATCAGATCCACTGCTAACATGCATGGAAAATATGATGACAAATTCGGAGATTACTAAAAGAGAAAAGAAGGCTGTATAATACAGCGAATTGTTACTTTCAGTCTTTTTTCACAATTCTGTAATGATTGATGGTAATTCAATAGATATTTATCTTTATCTAGTTTTATCTTTAAAACTATCCCAAGTTTACTTATTACTGCTACAGTTTTAAATTGCAGCAGCTGAAATATACTAGGACAAATGCATAATTTGGAATAAGACTAAATATTACATTTCACCCTAATCACATCGTCTCTGTGCCCTGAGCAAACAGTTTAACCTCTCTGACCCCCAATGTTCTCATCTGAAAAAAAAAAAAAAAAATGAATCCTATCTTTCGGACTTCCAAGAAATTTAATTTGGAAGATATAAGGGAAATATTTGCATCTACTACAGTTTTCTCAAACTGTAATGCGCCCAGGAATCACCTCAGGATTCTGATTCAGAAGCTCTGTATTGGGTGCTGAAATTTTCAAGCTTCCAGGTGATCCCAGCGCTACTATTCTATTATTGCTGATGTTATCTGGAAGCTGGTTTATAATGCAAAATCTCATGTTCCACCCTATACCTACTGAATTTCAATCTTCCTTGTAACAGGATCTCCAGGTAATTTTTATGAACTTCAAAATTTGAATAACATTGATGTAGCAGTAGATCTTGCTTATTGCTGATATGCAGTCTAAAATATTAATAAGTTTTTAATCATCGCAGGAAAAGTGTGTAGAATATAAATGAATACAATATGTTTTTTCCTATTCAAAATCTGATTTTGAATTATATTTCCCAGGTGTCACCAGAAGCTAAAAAGTGGTCTTGCCCCAGGTCAGGTTTCTACTCCCTGACAACCTCTCAATTAGCTGCTGTTTTAATGAAATTCTGCATTGTCCAAAGCCTTTTTTCATCATTTTCTTCACCAAATCTCAAGTTTTAAGTATTTTATATAGAAACTATATTTACTAACTAAAATCCAACCCTGCTCTGCCCCCATTCCAGTGGCTGCCAGATGGCTGGTTTTCTTTGTGATTGGGGGCTGTTGGTTTTCAAGGAGAGGAGGATAAGATTAGAGCAAGTTAAAATGCCACAGACCTTGCTGCTCTTACTGACATTCCACCATTTTTCTTAAGTAAACACTCTCCAGATTGCATCAAGCCATTAGTTAATTTACAGGATTCCAAAAGAGTTGATTCTGGAAATTTTTGCTAGTTGCTTTTATGGTGAAGAGGATTTTTGGATGTCTTCACTACACCGTTCTGGCTGATGTCACTTAAAATGCCCTAAAGCTTTTGAATGGCAAACAAACGTCTTATGGATTTCATTATCTTGATACATTAGAGAAACCATGCATCCACCCTGATTGTATCGGGTTCCGTTTACAGATACCACTAAAGTATCTTGATAGTTTGAGGCAATTATTAGATGAGAGGTCACAGTGACCTCCTCTTAAGAAATATTTCTCAGAATTAAATGTCAAATTTGTAATAAATATTGCATTATGATTAAGAGCCCAGGTTTTTAATGATTAACTGTGGGATCAAGCCCTGGGTCTGGTCCTTAACATGTAACCTTAATCAAGTTACTGAACCTTTATAATACAGTGATAATAACAATATATATGTATAGATTTGTTTCAAAATTCAATTAAATTATAAGAGCAAAGTGCTTGACACAGTTCATGGCACAGAGTAAATGCTCAAGTTCTTTTAGCTTCTATTGCTGTTATCATAGTTAAAAATATGGTTTGGTACTGCTGAGTGTTCACTTGAATGTGTTTCTTTAAGAGTCACATTGAAATAGAAATAAATAAAAACTGTCTCACTCGTGCTACTTTATGTTCTATGCAATTCTAGGCACCGTGGTGGTCCAGCAGTTGATGTCAATGATGATTAGCAAACATGATTCCCTCTTTCCCAAAGATGCAGAACTACAAAGCAAACCCCAAGATGGAGTGAGCAACAACAACAATGAAATTCAAAAGAAAGCCACCACGGGGCAGTTACAGAACAAGGAGAACAATAACACCAAGAACAGCCCTGGTAGGCAGTGCTCCTGGGACAAGTCTGAGTCACCCCAGAGAAGCAGCATGGACAATGGATCCCCCATAGCTCTATCAGGCAGCAAAACCAACAGCCCAAGGAACAGCGTTCACAAGCTAGATGTGTCTAGAAGCCCCCCTCTCATGGTCAAAAAGAACCCAGCCTTTAATAAGGGTAGTGGGATAGTTACCAATGGGTCCTTCAGCAGCAGTAATGCAGAAGGTCTTGAGAAAGCGCAAACCACCCCCAATGGAAGCCTACAGTCTAGAAGGACCTCTTCACTGAAGGGATCTGGTACTAAAATGGGCACGCACAGTGTACAGAATGGAACGGTGCGCATGGGCATTTTGAACAGTGACACACACGGGAACCCTGCAAATGGACGAAACATGAGCTGGCTGCCAAATGGCTATGTGACCCTGAGGGATAACAAGCAGAAGGAACAAGCTGGAGAGTCAGGCCAGCACAACAGACTGTCCACCTACGATAACGTCCATCAACAGTTTTCCATGATGAACCTTGATGACAAGCAGAGCATTGACAGCGCCACCTGGTCCACTTCCTCCTGTGAAATCTCCCTCCCCGAGAACTCCAACTCCTGTCGCTCTTCCACCACCACCTGTCCAGAGCAAGACTTTTATGGGGGGAACTTTGAGGACCCTGTTTTGGATGGGCCCCCACAGGAAGACCTTTCCCACCCCAGGGACTATGAAAGCAAATGTGACCATAGGAGTGTGGGAGGTCGAAGTAGTCGTGCCACCAGCAGCAGTGACAACAGTGAGACATTTGTTGGTAACAGCAGCAGCAACCACAGTGCACTGCACAGTTTAGTTTCCAGCCTGAAACAGGAAATGACCAAACAGAAGATAGAGTATGAGTCCAGGATAAAGAGGTGAGGAAAATCTGGAGGTTGTAACTACCAGAGAGGGCTCAGTAGCCTCCTACTGTGGGACGGGATCACACTGAGGGTGACATTTGCTGGCTCCAAAGTCAAAGAAACCTAAGTTCGCTCCACCATTTATGAGCTTTGTGTCTTTGTGCAAGGTAGCTTCATCTCTGTGAGCTTTGCTTCCCTAATGTAAACAATTTAAGTACTAGTAGTATCTACCTCAAAAGCACATAAGAAGTGATTGAATATTTCCCTGGTATAGAATAGGCTCAAAAAATGTCATCTTTGGTTATTATTAAATAGATAGATTTGCATTAGAAGGCTGGAAGGAGAGGGGCTGTGAGGAGATGGACAGAGCGTTAGGAGGCTGTTAGTTTTCACTAACAAGAGAAGGATGAAACTAGGGTAAAAATAAAAGTAGAAGTAAATAAACCTCCATGTTTATTCTTTCAATCATTGAATGTTGAGTGAGTGCCTTCTTTCTGCCAGTCTCTGTTCCAGACCCTGAGGATTCAGATGAGCTCAGAGAGGCCATAAGAGCCAGGTGACAGAGGATTGACAGGCTCATTTTCAGCCTTTGACTTTTACTCTGAGATAGAAATCCATGGAGATTCTTGAGAAGAGGGGTGACGTGAAGTGTGTTCACATGAACAAGGAAGACTGAGCCTAAATGAGGAAGAAAAACTATGATTTATAAAGAGGCAATTATGCTAAAACCTAATTATATCAATGTGCATCTTCTCATAAAGTGATCAAAGTAGGAGTAGCTATTCTAGCGGTCTCAGTCCCAGTTTCAGGCTGTGTGATTTGGGCAACCCTTCCTCCATGGTGTGCTAGGATCCTCAGTCAGTTGTTATGGTGGCTTTAATTTACCTTAGTATGTATCCTATTCATTTATCAGTTATCAGACAAAAAGATAACATACTTTCAGAAGCTATGGCAAAATAAATACTAAAAAATAGTACTTTTAAATGAGATTGAAAAATTACTTCCATGGAAAGTATTCTTTTGGTAAATTTCACCGAGTGGAGTTCTGGTTTGAATTTTTCTATACAATGCAGAGTGACAGGAGATTTAAATAAAAATATAGGGTCATCATCTTAAAGGGTTACTATTCTTTCTGAATGTAGTTTTTGGAACCACTATGTATTGGAATTCTGAATTACTGCTAATCCATGATGATAAATTAGCATTTCACACTGGGAAGCTTATATTTTGAGGCAAGGGGTCACACCTTAAACGTAGGAGAAAAGGAAAAAAGTTATCATCATGAATTTGCAGATGGATACATTCATTTCTGAGGATGTTGCCGATGCATATTTGTTCTGAGATCTATGGTATATTTCAGAAATTTTGATAAGCTGATAGAACTTCCCAATAGAGGTCATCTCAGTGGGCCATTTCACTGTCACATTCTTACCCTCGTGACAGGTCAAGGGAGAGGTCTGCAGTAGGGTAGGGTGGGGGACCGCTCGTGGCCTAGCCATGAAATTATAGAAAGTCAACTGTTCTGGCTAAATTTTGATCATTTCTGTTTAGAGTTATTCATTTCTCTTTAAATTCCTTTGTAACTTTACCCCACAAGCATTGAAGGTGGATGGATGGATAGATAGGTAGGTAGGTAATAGATAGGTAGGTAGATGGATAGATAGATGATAGATGATTGATAATATTTTACTTTGTTTAATTATCAATGAGATATATGTTAAATTCCTTTATAGATTTACCCCACAAGTATTAAGGGTGGATGGATGGATGGATAGATGGATAGATAGTAGGTAAATAGATAGGAGGTAGGTAGACAGATAGATAATATTTTAATTATCAATCAATGAGATATATGGTTTTTAGTTTTGAAAGATGTGTTCTTTTTCCCTCTCCAAATTGGTTTCTTTTTCTTTCTTTTCTTTTCTTTCTTTCTTTTTTCTTTTTTCTTTTATTTATTTATTTATTTATTTATTTATTTATTTATTTATTTATTTTGAGACAGAGTCTCACTCTGTAGCCCAGGCTGGAGAGTGCTATGATGCAGTCTTGGCTCACTGCAACCTCTGCCTCCCAGGTTGAAGTGATTCTCCTGACTCAGCCTCCTGAGTAGCTGGGATTACAGATGTGTGCCACCATGCCTGGCTAATTTTTTTGTTCCTTGTGGAGACGGGGGTTACACCATGTTGGCTGGGCTTGTCTTGAGCTCTTGACCTCAAATGATCCACCCACCTCAGCCTCCCAAAGGGCTGGGAATACAGGCGTGAACCACTGTACTCAGCCAATTTCCAACTTAATTTTCTTAGAAAATATTGTACTGTGATCAGAGACGTTCATCTGAATGATATTAATCATTTGGTCCATTAAACTATTCCCTTATTACTGGATTGGGATTCTATATATGACCAAGAGCTCAAGTCTGTTAATCAGGCTATTCAAAGCTTCTACATTTCTCCTCATTTTTATCAGCTAGATCTATAATTTTTGAGAAAGATATTTAAAAATTTCTTAGCCGTATTCTGAGTTTATCAGTTTCTTTTTATAACTTCGTCATATTTTATGTTGAACAATTTGAGACTACTACTAGGTGCATGGAAGTTTAGAGTTATTCATAGCTCCCTGAAGAATTGATCCTTTTATCATTCATTAGTGCTTATTTTTCATTATAATAATGCTTTTTACCTTAAAGTCTGTTTTTTTCTGATATTAATATTGTCATACCATCTTCCTTTGATTAGCAACTTCCTGATATGTCTTTTCCCTTATTTAACTTTCAAACTTTTTTTCATCACTTGATCTAACAACTTACATCTTTACAATTCTGGAATTTTTTTTTCATCATCTTTTTGTCTATTTCATCTCCCACCTTCTCAATTTTCTCTTTCCAGAGCCCTTATTAAGATATGTTTAACCTTGTTAATCTGTCCTCCTTCTTTGTTAACTTCTTTTTCCCCATATTAAATTTCTATAATTATCATTTTTGAGGCATTATAGGTAACTTTTCTCAGACCTGGTTTGTAGCTTACTAATACTCTGATGTGCTAATTCCATTCTGATACTTCCCCAGGCCCATGATTAGAGATTTTGTAGTCTCTTCTTCATAAAAACAGTTGATGTTCCAAGCTCTCAGTTAAATTACTTGTAGTTTTCTGCCTGCCTAATACTGGAGGCCTCATCTTCTGTCCTCATGTGAAAAAGGATATCCTAGCCCCAAGCTCTGTGGCCTCTATCCAAGACTAATAGCCCTCGTGTGCTTCTACTTGTTGTTCTATATTTCAGTTTCTTCCTTGGTTCTGATACCTGGAGCCACTCTTTTATTTTAACCTTGATTATGTATTTTTAAAATATATTTCTTAAAAATTTTCCAGCACTTTTAAATGTTTACATTGGGAGGAATTTCTTCTGTATTCAACTTAGTCCTTTTCATTCCTGGAAGTTTCATACAAGCACCTGATACATGCAAACGTGTCAATATATTGTTTTATAACGGTTGTCTTTCTCAGTATTTCAACTTCAAGTTCTTCCAACATTTTGGCTCTAAAATAGATTTGGAAAGCAAAGAGAATACATTGTAGAATAATTCTGAGTGGCAACCAGCATAGTACCAAATTTTCAGGTAAAAATGTGGTCATATGTTTAAAATAGCCTTCTAAATAATGTAAGATTACAAAATATGAAGTATTATATTTTTAAAATTCTAGTTGCTTACAAAGAGAAGGAAGATTAATTTTTAAATGTTCTTATTATCCGGGTGAAATATGAACACGTGGGGATCAAATTTTTCAAAGTAGAAATATAATTGAGATTTTAATTTTAAAATTGTTATTAAAATAATCAGATTTCTGAGAGCTACACGTGCATTAATCTTTCAGATTTCACTGGCTGGTAAATTTGAATGAGTCCCACGGGACTTTTGCTCAGAACAGGAGAAATTAAAAAGTCAGCCATGACCAAAGTACACCTCTTTTGAATAATATATGTGTATGATTTGGATCTTAGTGGTTATGGAGAAAACAGTCTCTGTTTTTAAAGACGTTACTGTGAATTCTACAATTATCCAAAAGCTATTAATACAGCTGTACAAAACAACTATCAATTTATACAGATATAAACTACCTATGTCCTAAGCTATATTAATAACTTGGGAAGCAGTAGAATTGGGGATAACAAGGAATGGGCTTTATTTTTACAAAATATAAGATGCAGTGCTTATTTAACACGTGTGATCTTTACCTCTCGTATCAATGTAAGCTCACTACTCTGGGTACTCTTTTACAAGATGGGACTCTATATGCTTCCAAAAACCCCATTCTTAGCAGTGAATTTAACCAACAATGACATTTTCCTGTCACTATTTTTCCTTTTATAGAAAGCAAATGTTATGGCCCCCTGTTTTGTTTTTTGTTTTGTTTTGTTTTGTTTTTTCAACTTTATCAGACTTCCCCGCTGCATTTAGTATAGTCAAGTTTACAATTTAACGTCCAGGAAGCTTTCTGTCTCTTCTCTCCGGCATGTGTCACTGGTTTCTCTGTGCTGGCATTCACTTATTTTCTATTAAATGACAGCTGCTTACAAGAGAGGCCTTGGGACTAATTACTAAACTGACAGTAAATCATCTTAGCAAATAGTAAAATAATAAAACAAAATTACATCTTTTAAATCATTGAAAGGGCTTTATTCCAATTTCCTAAGCATCATAGAGTTTAGAAAATATTTGTATGCCTCTTGCATTTCAAGTGAATAAAATCACTTTATCTCTTACTCTTGCCTCCCTGCCCGCCCCCCTCCCACCCCCACCCCCACCCCCACATCCTTTGTAGCTTAGAACAGCGAAACTTGACTTTGGAAACAGAAATGATGAGCCTCCATGATGAACTGGATCAGGAGAGGAAAAAGTTCACAATGATAGAAATAAAAATGCGAAATGCCGAGCGAGCAAAAGAAGATGCTGAGAAAAGAAATGACATGCTACAGAAAGAAATGGAGCAGTTTTTTTCCACATTTGGAGAACTGACAGTGGAACCCAGGAGAACCGAGAGAGGAAACACAATATGGATCCAGTGAGCCTGCTTTCGCCTGCCGTCTCCAATGGCTCTGGCAAGGGCTCCAGCGATTCTGGTGGGATATGACTTAGAACCAGGTGGCTGGTCACCTGGATGTACAGAAGTCTAACTGGTGAAGGAATATCATTTACAGACATTAACCATCCATATCTGCAATGTGTACCAAAGTTATATCATGCCCCATAATGCTACTGTCAAGTGTTACAACTGGATATGTGTATATAGAGTAGTTTTTCAAAAGTCAACTAAAAATGAGAAGCATATTTCAAGAATTATTTTATTGCAAGTCTTGTATTTAAAATGTTAAATCAATATGTTGTTGCAATTTAGCTTGCTTTCAAGCTTCATCCCTTGCACTTAACATAAGCTATTTTTGGCATTGTGTTATCATCAGCTTATTTTATAGATCAATATTTTTATTTCCCTTTTTGCTGAGGAAATGAAGATAAGCAAAAATATAAATATATATATATAAATATATGAGTTATTAAAATCAGAAGAATACTTCTTGGCTGTGCTGTTTGTGCCAATAGACTTTGTCATGACCAAAAAGAGAAATGTAAATACTTTTATAAAATATAGTCGAATCACCAGGAACCCTTGAGCTGCTTTTAAAATTCTTCCCCTGGCATCACTCAGTTTTGCCTTTGCTAGACGATTTGACATAGGAACTTTGAGACTCCATGAGAAAGTCCCTTTCTGAGGCCCACTGTCTACCTTGCCAGATCCTCAGTGTGTATCACCAATGCAGGATGCTCCTTAGAGAAGAAAAAAAATGGTAAAGAATGGCATTTAACCATTCAGGCTTTGAATTACTCTGTCATTCTGGACTAAATCTCTTTAACTGCTGGATAGTTGTAGAGGAATTCTTCCTGCTACTTAGGAATTGGGAAACAATGCTTGCTAAACCATGCCCATGTGAGCACCTGTCTCCCACTCAAACCTCTCCCACCTCCCAACAATGGCACTTTAGAATACCAGCAGTGAAATGGTATTACTGTTTCCCTCTGAGTGAAACTGCTAGAGTATGTGTCATGTAGTGACATTTTTTTCTCACTCAGGCTATTGCCATCTGGGATTCTCTCCCTACTACAGTTGGCAAAGTTGGTTTGCAGCAAGAAGCTAGTGGGAGGGGGCCAGGGTGCAGGAGGAGAAGAAGAAAAGTTTGGAAGAAACAAACTATTTTGCTTCTAATTTTGATAGTATCAGTGTTTCCTGTTGAAAATATACAATAATTTTAAAAGGTGAATGCCTAAAGTTCCAATTTTGGCAAATATGGGAACCTCAGCAATGCTAATTTTCTAGAAAAACCCAGGGCTCTTTGGAGCTAGAGTTTTGAGAGAACAGTTCTTCACAATAAGACAACGGTTTTGAGAAGCCAGGCAAATAATCTTTCTCATAGTAGAACAGAAAGTTACAAAAGTCAAAATCAGAAATAAAGACTGCATACTCGAGTTTATGGGGTTTGCATTGTTTGAAGGTTGAATGCTTGCATGTGCTTATTTATTTTCAAGAGGGAAAGTGGTCTGTACCGTTGTCATCCTTGCCACTGTCTTGCTTTTATTTTTACCCTCCCACTGAGCAAGTGTCTGTGGTCCTATGGTATCAACCAGTACCTTTATAGCAATAACTTCTTTAATTCCCTTTTCTCTGTCCTTCAATTATTTAACCAGTTACTTCCACCTGGACACATGATAGGAAATTCAAACTCAAAATGTGAAAATTGATCTCCCTTCATATCTTTTCACCTATTTCCAGTCCTTATCATAGTTGATAAAAACCTCAGACTCATCCAGAAAGCTATATGATGTACTAGTAAAACATAAAGATATTCATTCAAACTGCTTGGATTCCAATGGTCTACAATTTGCCAGCTGTTACTACTGAACCTTCCATGCATAACTTATTTTTCCTCTGTGCAATTGGAATAATAAAAATAATACTCCTATAGAGTTGTTATGTGGTCTTAATGAGATAGCTTGGGTTAGGCTGAGCACAGCTGCTAGTAGAATACAAAAAGGACTCCATAAATGTTAATTCATATTTTTTTCTTTTCTTTCCTTTTTTTTTTTTTTTTTTTTGTTTTTTTTGAGACAGTCTCACTCTCTCATTCTATCACCCAGTCTTGAGTGCAGTGGTGTGATCATGGTTCACTGCAGCCTTGACCTCCCTAGGCTCAGGTGATCCTCCCACCTCAGCCTCCCAAGTAGCTGGAACTACAGGCATATACCACCATGCCCAGCTAATTTTTGTATTTTTTTGTAGAGACAGGGTTTCACCATATTGCCCAGGCTGGTCTCAAATGCCTGGGCTGAAGCTATCTGCCCCACTCAGCCTCCCAAAAGTTATGCAGGATGCATGGCAATGACGGGTTACTTAATTTGTCTGGGACTACAAGTGCGAGCCACCGCGCCCAGCCAACTCATATTTTTCTTTTCTACCTCATTCTTCACTCATAAATGTGCTCACCAGCTAGTCTGTTCCACTCATCTTTGCTTTTTTAATCTGCTCTCTTTAACCACTTTTCCCTTACCTTTGATGAAGGCATCCTACCCAGCACCTTTTGTTCCAGCATCTCTCCTGGACTTTTGTCCTTTGCAGGTTACCTTTTTGAAATTATTCGTTTGACCAAAGCTTGATCTTGCTAATTACATATGATGACTGTCACTTGCCCAGGACAAAGCCCTTCACATAGTGTAAAAGGCCCTACCTCCAGTTTCATTCTTGTCTCCTACCACTTCACACCACACCTGCCATGCCATTTCATGCCTCTAGAACTTTCCACTTGCTATTGCTGTGTCCTTCTTGATGCCTTCCTTCTAGCTGGCACACTCCAAACATCCTTTAAGAGACAAATCAATGTCAGTTTCCTCATGAAGCTTCCCAGAATCTCAAAGCAGTGTTAGTTGCTTTTTGTGCCCCAATTTGCGTATATCTCTTTCTGTCTTTCCCACATTGGATTATTTTCTTCACCAAATAATAAACAATTTAGGAGGGTGAGTGGTGAAGTGGAAATAGCAGAAAATTGAGAGCCATTCAAACCTAGATCTGCCTCTCAACATGCCTTATGCAAGATACGTGGCAATACCATGTAACTTGACTTGTCTGATCTCATCTACAAGCTGGAGATAATAACGCCAACAAAGTAGGGATGTTGCTGTGGTTAATGGTGGTATGTAATGTGCTTATCCCAGTGCCTGTCACTTTGCTCCATTGATAACTCCATTGATAAATGGAGCTTCGTAAGAGGCCAGGATTGTATCTTCTTGCTCTTAAATCCCTTCATGCCTTATGCCAAAGAGACTGCCAGCACAGTGAGTTTGCAGTAATTTTTGGGAATGCAATGCACACAAACACACACGTATGTTATGTGGCCTGTAATATTTGAGGGATGATATTGTCAATTTTAATTGTCAATTTCAGTGATGATGGCACTAATCAATGGATACCACGAGCAGCATGTTCATCTGGATTTCCATTAGTTAAACAAAAAACCTAGACAATATTAATTGTAATTAACATAAGAATAAATTGGAAATCAATAAAGATACAAAGTAGTTAGGTAATATCAAGATTTCATTTGCTGCAGCCTGTATGTGCCTCTTAAAACTATTTAGGTAATTAAAATGAATCTTAAGTTATAAACTCAGGATAAAGGATTTGCTTGCAGATGTGGAGCCTACTGTGTTAGCATCGCTATTCAAACTAGATGTCTGGGTATCCTTTGGAGAACATTTAAGACAGAATTACCTATGATGTCAGTTCCACTGAAACATGATTTTATATGTAACATTATGAAATGACTAAAAACTCCAAGTGGAGTTTAAGTAATTATTCCCATTGATTCTCAAGCTGGGATGTCCTTCAAAAAATCATTCCCAAGCTGGGTAGTTTATATTACTGATATAATTACAACACCTTGAGGATTCAGGACAGCATTAAAGAATGTGCTGCTTTCCACAAACCCCAGTGTTCCTTACACTGCAGAGCTGCACTTGATTAGAGTACCACATGCATGAGTTTTAGAATCAAAGACCAGGGTTCAAACCCCGCTCTGCCACCTCATAGCTTTATGAACTTAAGTTATGTAATATATATAAGCCTAAATTTGTTTTTTTCTGGAAGTAGGGTTAATAGTTCCTCCCTTATCATATTTTTATGAGGAAGGTAGTACAGTAGATGAAGGGATTAGCAGAGTGCCTGGGACATGGTAAGTGCTCACTAAATAGAAACTATCAGCCCTCAAATCATTTCTATTGAAAGAGTGTTTCAGCTTCTAAGGAACATAGCAAGGCTCTGGCCTCAGGGATTTGACCAGCAGTAAAAGTATCATGGTCACCAGCACAGGACATAATTATATCTTGGTCTCAGAGACTCTTAAGTTCATCTGTGCCCAGATAATCTACCAGGGATTGATGGCAAGGAAAGTAACCCAAACCACTCTTTCTTTCTGAGATGGTACAATTACATCCATGATCTGAAAATCATGTCTAAACAACTACGTATAACTGTCCTTCATCAACTCTATGCATGTCTACACTGAAGATGATGTTGGGTGTTAAAGGTATCGGATAACATACAATGAATGTTTCTAAGGGCTATGATGAATAAACTGAGCGCTATGGACTAGGTCCTCCTGGGTACATAAATTTACACTTATTGTCATGTTATATGATGTGCTATAGAAGAAACTAAAGAGACCATAAAGGTGAAGCTGAGGAGAGCACTGCAGAGCCATGACTTTGGTGTGAGTCCTGAAAGACCAGTAGGAAGTCATGAGACAGAGCTGCAGTTTCGGTAAGGGGCCTTCCTAGCCTATGGAACAGCATGGCAAATGTGCCTTCACGGCAGACCCTAGGGAGTCTTTTCAATAAAATAAGCATGACCTACCCAGTTCATGCCATCAAGATGGCATTGTACATAACCCTTTAGCAGCACACCATGAGACCTGAAAACACTTAGTACCCATGTGGCTTCTACTCTCTTATTCAAAGAAAGCATCCAGAGCTGGAAACATTTTGCCTTGTTTGAACTCACAAACTACAGGAAAGGAGTGCTGGAACTGTGGCTCCCAAAGGTCTGTTTCATTATTCTCTTAGTAGTCTTCTTAACTGCACAAGTGGGGAATGAGTTGCAAGTTAGAACTGCCCAGCTTAAGGGCCTCTTGCTCTGAAGTGACTTGGAGAACTAACAGTTCCCCAGGCAGCTAAAATCTACTGAAACTACTGTAGATCTTTGAGTAAAAAGTTTAGCTGATGAAAAGTGTGGTTTTTAAAGCACCATTTGTGGCTCAGGTCCAGGGCTGAATGATACTCTTTATGAACTTCTGTATAGCTGCTGTCTGTATGGCCTCTTGAGGGATAAGCCACTGTGAGGCAGCCTTTTCTTAAGTAGAGAGTAAGGGCAACAGGAGAACACTGAATTGTTAAGGGGCAAACCAAACTGGCATCATTTTCTTTGAGCAAAACTGTCTCTTACCTCTGTGGGAGGCCCTGATCATCCCACCCGTTCTTCTGAATAGAGGATGTCCATCCCAGCGCTCTCTTCTCCACACTCCCATTCCCTGTTCCCTGCCCCCTCATGATTCACTAGATTAATTATGCACCACACTGAAGTGATCCCCAGGGTCATGCCATCTTGCTCTCATCGCTGGTTACCTGTTGCCAAAATAGTCCAAGTTCCCATGCCATTTTTCCTTCATCTATTTGCTTATCCCCATGTTGCCCAGTGTATTCTCTCATTTGCTTCTATCTCCAATGCCTTCCCCCTGCCTAAGACTTTTCCATTATCCCCTCTAGATCTTACAGCTGCCATCACCTATGTCCTCTTCTCTGAATAATGGTTGCCTCCTGAAGACGCCACTTTCCCTGCAGACCTCTCTCTCAAGCCCAGCTGTTTTCCTCTCCTGCAACCTGCATATTATTGGCCTGAAGGGGAAACAGACCTTGCTTTGCTATTTGCAGCTGCTTTCAGACCTTTGATCCTTCTTCCTCTCTAATGACCTTCTTACAAGCACGTCTCCTTATCATTGACTGAATATTCTAGCACCTAACCCGTTCACCCTCCCCACTCATACTCCATTCACCATCTTGGCCATTCAGCTCCTTGATGACTTTTGAAAATCTTGTTCTGCCACTGCCTGAACATCAGCCACCACACTCATGGTTATACCACGTACTGTGTCATGACTAATTGTGGGCATCGCCAACAGTTCTATTTCAAGCATGCCACGCTGTGGTCATCTCTTCTTCTCTCTCTAGTCACCACCCTTAGCACCATCACTCCAACTTGGTATGTTTTCACGGACTGTCATCCCCCATTTCACTACTCTCCTCCTTGACCGGCTTAGCTTCTGTGGTTCCTTCTCATGATTATTCTCTTGCCCCCATGCCCAAATCCCATTAGCTACTCACCCAGCACTGTGCTACTCATTTGAGAATTAAAAATAAACAAAATGCGACTCTATAAAACTAAAACTAGTCTTTTCTTACTCTTAACCTGTGCCTAAAAAAACTAAACATGACTGTAGGGCAAAAGACCACCATGTTGACCTGTGTTCCTTTGTATTTATATAACTATGGCTCACATGGTTTTCATTACTGTCCAGTAACTTATTTTCACAGTTTCCAAGGTCAATTTCACACTTCTTAAACTTCCATAAACTCTTCTCTTCATTCTCAACTGACAATCTTACTTCTATCTTTACTGAGACAAAAAAAAAAAAAAAACCAGAAGAGTATGTACTTATGCCCATCACATCACCATATTCCCAAAATACCTGCCTCTGTGCACACCACCTCACCTCCTGCTACAATTACTGTGCAGGACCAGTGCCTCTGCCCATGTACTGGAGCCCATCCCTCCAGCCTTTGCAAGCATGTTACTCTATCAAATAAATACCCCTTTCTCTTTTGCATTATCGGTTTTGCTATTTCTGTCTTGGCCCCACCAACACTATTACCCATGCTATATTAGCTTTTAAAAAATTATCTCAATCTCACATTTATCTCCAACTTTTACATCATTCTTCTGCTGCACTTTGTAAAAAAATATTCTGAATTTTCTGTATCCATTTCTACTTCTTCACTTCACATGTTCTCTTGAACTCACTCGAGTTACTCTTTTCTTGCTCAATACTGCATAGAAACTGCTCTCATTGGGGTCATCAATGACCTTCAAACAGATTTAGTCCAACTGTGAATCTTCAGTTCCCATTTTACTCAGCTTCTCAGTAACACTCCTCTCCTGCCCATTCCCTCACTTTTGAAACACTTTCTTTACTTGGTTTCCAGGACAGCACACTCCTGGTTTTCCCTCTACCTCACTGAACATTCTGGAATACCCTCCTGTTTTCTGATGTCTGTACATTGGAGTGAGAGGCATTTCTATCTTTGATTTTCTCTTCTTTAACTGTGCTGTCTTTCGGTGGGCTCCTACAGACTCATGGTTTTTAATACTATTTATAAGCTGATTTTTCTCAGATTTCTGTTTCAGCTCAACCTCTTCCTTTAACTCCAGCTTACAAGATGCTCCTGGTACTCCACTTGGATTTTTGTTGTTGTTGTTGTTGCAGTGTTGTTTTGTTTTGAGACAGCGTCTCACTCTATCACCGAGGCTGGAGTGCAGTGGCTCGATATCGGTTCACTGCAACCCCTGCCTCTCGGATTCAAATGATTCTCCTGCCTCAGCCTCCGAGTAACTGGGACTACAGGTGCCCGCCACCACGTCCGGCTAATTTTTTGTATTTTTAGCAAAGACGGGGTTTCACCATGTTAACCAGGATAGTCTCGATCTCCTGACCCCATGATCCGCCTGCCTGGGCCTCCCAAAGTGCTGGGATTACAGGCGTGAGCCACCGTGCCCGGCCTCCACTAGGACATCTAATAAACATCTCCAACTGACATTCCAAAAACAAACATGATTTTCTCCCCAGTGTTCTTCTAACCCATCGTTCACCATCTCTGTCAACTGTACTATCATTTACTTCATGGTTTAGGTAAAAAACATCTAGTCATTTCTGATCTCTTTCTTTCATATCACAATATCAATCTATCAGCAAATCATGTCAGCTCTGCCTTCACAATAGGTCCAGAATTCAAATCCTTCTCAGCATCTCCGTTTCCTAGTCTAAGCCCTATCATGTCTTCCTGGATTAATGTTTTATCCTACAATGGATTTTTTGTTCCCATTCTAATCTTTCTTCCTGAGATTCCTCTTTACTCAGTAGCCAAAGGAATCATTTTAAAAAGAAAATTTAGCTTATATCATTTTCTTTCTCAGATCTAACCACCATTTTCCCATATTTAGAATAAAATCTCAAGATCTTGCCATGATCTGACCCCTGCTTCTCTCTCCAATTTCATTTACAATCCCACTTTCTCTTTTCATTCTGCTTTATCCACAAGACTCTTTGCCCCTCCTCATGTATGTAAGCAAGCTCTGCTTCCAGAGCCTGCCCTTGCTTTCTCTTCAGAGTCTGAAACGCCCTTCTCCATGTCAATAACTCACTCTCTCACTTTAGTCAGGTCTCTGAGCATGTAGCACCTCTTCTGAGAGACTTGCCTTGACCACTCTGTCTAAAATAGCATCCCTTTCACACCTTATTTAAGTTGCTTTGTGGTCTTCGTACTTACCTCTGACTTCTCCACTAGAATGCAGACCAAGTGAAGGCAGATTTGCTGACTTCCTCACAGCTATGTGTACCTAGAACAGTCCTTGGATGATTGATGTGCTTGATAAATAAATATTTGTTGCATGAATGAATGAGTGAATATTTACAGCTCTATGTCAAATTTCTGGTTCAGATGTTCAGGGATGTCCTCAGTTGGAAAAAAACAATATATGACCAAATTCTGCTTTAAGTTATTTTAGGGTTCCAACAGTCACCCAGAGACTGAACAGACTCCAAAGATTTGGCTTCATATAAGAAGCTTCAGTACCCATTGTGATACCATTTGCTAATTTGGAGACTGAGGCTGAAAGTACAAACCCTACACTCAGTCAGCATCCAGGTCCAATAGCTCTCAAAGGAACCATATATCAAAGCAAATTTTCTGCAATGCAGAAAAGAACATCCATGCATTTTAAAAATAAATTTTAAATTTTAAATAATTTTTAAAAGTAGTTTCATCTCTTATAATGTAATGGAAAATATTCAAAATCCTCTTATGCTGATTCATGAAGTATACTGATATAATTAGACAAAATGAGACCATTGAAAGAGGCAGACTCCTTGTTTCATTGCTTTAAGCAAATAATAAAAATGGACTCATGCAAGTCACACCACTAATTTAAATACATATGTAAAAAGATAGTAAATAAATGAAATAAAAATATTTGCTTTAGTTTTTTTAAACAAAGATTTATTAACTCTGAATTTTTTAGGTTAAGGACCATGCAATATATATCTCCTACACTGAAGTGTCCAAGAAACGTTTTTGAAATAAATTAATGAACTGCTTTAGAATGTCGCTCAGAAATTAAACTAGAAATTCAGAGCAGTATTCTTAGGGCTTGATTTACACCAAATCCAAGTTTGCAATATATTAACATTGAAGGAACAGGCCATCGCTTTCTGAAAACCTTCCTTTTATAAAAGAAATACTTTAATATTATGAATCCCCTTGGTGCATGTAAAATATTATTTGCATTATAAAAATTGATTTTTTTGGTATAATTGTTCATAGACAATATTTTCACCAGGATGTGTTCACAAGTGTTAATGGAAGGCAAATTATGTGTGGGACAGTCTTCTAGGGAATATGTGAGGGGTTTTTAAGATGGATAACATTTTGTACCTGCTTTTGAGTTGCAAATGATCTGGACTCTTGTCTAAACACTGCAGACAAGATCAGGTGAAGAACATTACTAGAAGTTCAGTGAAGAAATAAAGCCACGTACTCCATGGAGTGAAATTTGAATTCCTTAAATTTCCTAAAATTATTTTATGTTGGGTTTTATACCAGGATAGGAATGCCTTTAAAAGAAAGAAATATTTGACATAAGGTAGAAAATTTCAAAGGAGTGTTTGACTTGTTGATGGATGTGTCATCACATTTCATGTGTCTGAGAAATATAAATTTCTACAGCACATTTTTAGTGCCTTAAACAGACTACAATGTTCTAAATGGTTGAGCAGTTGAAATTTAGTCTGGAACTGGGACAGATGACTTGCCACATAGAGTGGTTCCCAACATAAAGTGATCTGTGATGGTGGGACTTTCAGTGTGTTTCACTATTAGCATATGTCATCCAAGTATGCCTTTCAACATCCGTGGAGAAAAGATATGTTACAAATACGAAACATCACTGTGATGAATTGGCAATGTCAAAAACCTCTGCCTTGGCTGTGACCCAGTGTTGTTATTGGCAAGCAGATTCATCCTTCTAGGTTGGTTGCTCCATAAGAAATCTTCAAGAAAAGCGAGTCCAAGACCCTTTTTTCTTCTTACTGTGAACTTGGTCAAAAATACCAAATGTTCAGTAACCATTTATGGTATCAGGAATGCACCAATAACTCCTTCTGACTCTTTATGAGCAATAATCTTGTGGAATGCAATTTCCCTTCTTATTCCTGTGAGTATTTTTAGGTACCTATGCTGGACTTCTTTAAAAGAGAGTAAGGATTTGTGATTTAAACTGGGATAGATGCTGTTGCAGAGATAACAAAAGGCTGTTGCTTTCTCTCTTCCAACAGGATCTAGGTAAAAGGATAAATGTGATAACTCAAAATAATGTGTATGTTTATCTTCCAGGCTTTCTAATAGTTAATTGGTCAAATAAAATATTATTTACAGAATAGAAGGGCCACTCTTCAACATTGTTCAGACACTGCAAAGCAAACTAATGCAAGTGCAGTGACCTCTTCATCCAACCACAAAATAATATATATTTTTAATTCTCCAGGGAGTTTGAGATAGTAAAGTTGGATATCATGTAGATAAACAAAGGCTTTTGCCTTTTCTCTTGGAAAATAGTTAAAATGAATAGGAATCTGATAATTAATCTAATAAATTTAACCCTGCTCTACTTACCTAATGCCCCCCAAAAGATGATCTTTTTTTTCTTCATTGATTTTATACCTTAAAAAGAAATTACTGAATTGCGGATATCCAACTAGTATCTGCAGACAGAAATGAAGGTCATTTTTAGAAGAAACCAGTGTCAAATGAAAACGCAGATTTCTACATGGTCACATTCATATCACACACTCTTGACCCAAGGTGAGTAAGTAGGTCATTCCTTATTTCTTATTTATTCCCTGGCACAATCAGACCACACTACAAGTTTCTTTTACCAGTTGCCAAAATGAAAACATGAGACCCTTCAGAGCTACTGTCGGTACATGCAACTCAAGACAACGAGCAGCATCACAACCATTGTCAACAGGAAACTCCAACAATGTCGGGGTTTGGATTTGGTTTTATGTTGAGAGAAGCAGGTTTTCTCTGATTTTAATAATCCATAAGAAACAGAAATCACAATAGATAGACTCCATATTACCTAAAAAGAGCCAAAAGCAGCAAAAGTTCTCCCCCACTTCATCCTCTTGTTCCACAGACATTTTGAAAATAAAGGAAGAGAAAATAGAAAGGAAAGGGTGTGAGAAAGAACACAGAAATGACTTGAATGATTTTAAATCCTTATTAAGCATCACTGAGGTTGCATTTTACCCATTAGGCTGACTGAATTTAGTCCTCACCGCTCAGACCTTGCAAAGAAACTGAACATACATGGTTTTGCCTTCCAGGGTTGATCTAGAATTGTAAGGGTGCATGTGAATGTGGGTATGCATGTGTGTGTGCTTCAAGTCCATTTTATAAACACTGACACAGGACAATTCTCATCATTGGTAATAGTCTTTGGAGTCCAATCATGCAGAAAAACAGGCAGGTGCAAGTTAGGTCTCATTGCAAGATGGACATGGCAAGGTGAACAGATACTCCTAGATAAGGATTGGGAGATTTGTGTCCATTAGAATATACTGGCCATTGGTCCCACATAAATAAAGTTACATATACAAGATTCTATATATAAACAGAGGCCCCTCACTTCAGTTTGGCTGACCAAAGAAACAGGTCAAAGTGAACCATTTTCAGATAGTTAAAGGACTCAGTGCCAAAAGAAATAACAAAATCTTATCCTCTAATCACAAAGAAAGTAGCTAAAATAACTATTTACATTGTAACTTTTTTGTTGTTTTTACAGACAGGTGTTTCCTTGCTTGGTTTAATGATATCTGTGGAAAACATTGAACTCTTATAATTAAAATGTGTATGGGGGATTGTGAGTGGGGAGTAAGGTTCTTGTTTGGATGCAAAGTAGCTGGGATCAAAAATTTCTAAAGCAGTTTTACGCCTCTTTCTGAGCTGTAGAAGATATATTTTTTCAGCAAAGCTGGCTAATAACACACCTTACAGAGCATAATGCACTTAAGATGTGGCTGTTCATATGTTAAGAGATTCAAATCGAAATAGATTTTGTATAATTTAGGTTTTGCAATGAATATTGAAAATTAAAAAAAAATCAGGTTTTCTTATTTTTTTTTTCCTTGACAGGACATAAAAGGTTTTATGTATTTTTATCTATTTTTTACTAGTTCCATTTGCTAAGGCCAACTTTTGGTTTTACCAGTCAGCTACTATCAGTGTCTTTACCTAATATTTTTCTGATAACAGATTGAAAAAACTATGAGCTTCTTGGCCCTGAATTAAATAGCTTACTCCAGTTGGTGGGAACTGGCCAGTCTCTGGCCCAACTGTGGGGTACGTTCCTACAAAACCCAGTCATCAGATTCTTGAAGATGAAAGATTATTATCAGTTTTTATTCCACAAGAAGAAATTCCGGTGTAAGGCTAGAGTATTCCTATTTAAAATTGAACACGCTGACCCATAAAACACATATAAAAATAGTAAAGACATATTAATAGTAAAGTGGTGGTGGTTTTGCCAAACTCTTGCAGCAGCTTAATTCCCCCTGTGCATGAATACACAGCCATCCTTCCTACAAAACACTGCAGAAGATTTTATTAACAATCACTGCCAGCCAACTGCCCTAAAGAAGTGACGGAAGGTTAGGCTCCTCAGAGTGCCAACTTCATGTTCCAAAATGAGCCCCAACCCCGGGTAGGACCTTCACTTTTTTCAGGAATATTGTCCAGGTGACTTGACACTTGCCTACCTGAAAAGTTGGGATGTTCTTGGGAAATAACAGGTGACTAAGAAATATTTGGGGTGTGTGTGTGTGTGTGTGTGTGTGTGTGTTAACAAGACAGATAAGTGAATGCAGAACATACTATATTCTGTGAATGTGATAATATCATGACCTCCTAGAGATATTATAGGAAAGCAGACCTAGTGGTAAAAGGACTGGGGGGCTTTTACAGTGGTGATTCTCTTTGTTGTTTCATCATCTACCTTGATTTAATCACCTAATAAAATTGATCTTGCAAAAATACTGGAGACCAAATCCTTACCTCTATTTGTAAATGATACTTACATTCGAGGAATTTGTTCCATTTTTCTCTTGTCCATAAGGGAAATCTGGCTAAAGCTAATCAGCTCCCAAGAGCCATGCACAGAAGACATAAGACTAACTGAGCTTTGGGAAGGTACTAACAGCGGGGAAGGGGCCCTGTCTAGTTCTTGCCTGGTTTAATCTGAGGGGGAAATTCACCATTTCTGCAGATGCGAGAGATAGCCTGTCAAGCACTTTGAAGATGCTGGCTGGAGACTTCCTTCTGTGTTGTGATGTCATCTTGGGGCTGACGAAATTCCCCTTGAGACTTTCTTTAAAGCAGCTTCCTGCTCTCTGCACTTAATCCCACGTGGCATAAGGCAAAGGAGGGGGGAGGCCACAGATATATCAAGAGAAAAGTACAGAGAAAGAAAATGAGTAAAGAATTAGAGATACAGAGAGGAGAAGTGTTTTGGTCTTTTTGTTTGTTTGTTTGTTTGGGGGAAAAAAAACAGAATAGGACTGAAAGAAAAGAGAGAGAGCTCATGTGACTGAGGAGGCATTTTTAACAATCAGGTTTTCTGCAATATTAACCCCAAAATGGTAGCAAAATAGAGAAAATGGGCCATTTTTATTCCAGGGGACAAGCTGCACAAAGGAATGTTCTTCTCTTTATTTTGAGCAAATGATCACATGTACTGAATCTGTGTGAAACAATCTCAGAATGGCAGCACCGCTGGCATGGCGATGGTGCAGGTGGGTGCAGTTCTCTGTGGACTCTATTGCTTGAAGAGAGAAAGAAAGTTCCCTATTATTATATTTAAGGCAGTTTTCGGAGCACTGGCATTCTTGTTTGCTCTGTTTTGGGGGTATTCTATTTACCAGTCAGTTCACACTCATCAACCATCCACTTCCTGTCTTTCACTTCTTCAGGTGAAATATCACCACTTTGGTGAGCACCAACATGGTCAGAGTGCAAATAACTGTGATGGATACTTTGAAGTGAATAAGAAGGGAAGCCTGAACCAATTATTGCTGAGATCACCTTGGTATTGCCTTTTATATAACCAAGATGTTTCACAGTGCCTCCTTAAGTGCTCAGGAAAGCACTTTCATTTAATTTAAGCCAAATTCAGGAGATTTTGCTAAACATTGACATTAATGCTTCATGGCTTTTAAGGTAAACTCATATTGCTAGAACTATTTGGCAGCAGCAAATTTATGGGCAGAGTTATTGCTCTTACATCTACTGCAGTACAAAACTCAGATGATAGCCCTTCTTCGATTGCTCATACTTATGAAAATAAATAAATAAACATGAAACGTTAGCCACATCAAAGAGTCGGGGAAACTCCTGAGGAATAACAATGTCTCTGGAGATGTTTTAAAATGCTAACCTGAGACTCACACTGTGCTTTGGGGGTTTTATTCTTATTGACTTTTTTTTTTTTTTAATTTCAGAAGAGGAAAGTGATATTATTTCTCAAAACAAAACTTTGGTAGAGTATGAACCAGGGAAGCTGCCCTCACATGGAAAACATAATCCACAACCTGAAAGTAGTGTAGGCAGGCTCATTTTTTTGTTGAAGGAATTCACACGGAGGCAATTCTGCTCAGTTCCAGAGAGAGATTCTTATCATCAAAAGCACACGCAATAACCTTGCTTCACCACCTGCCACTTTCTCCAGTGGCCTCTTGTTGTGACCAGTAATTGAGAAATGACAAATGGGAATAGGGCCAAATATCTAAAATAGGGACACCAGTGTCTCTTAGTATCTGGGTAATAACCTCCTTTTAGTCTTAGTCCATAACGCACACTACTCTCCAGTCTCTCCTACTCTTCACTGTCACAGAAAAGTCTCTCAGCTTTTATTCACACCTGCCTCCTAAAGGCCAAACCATTTCGTGCCTGAAAACTACGACCCACTCCCCCCACACTTTACATAAGTATCACATATGTTCTTTCTACAAATTGGTATACAGGTGCCATTTAATCCAGTCAAATTTGGAAGCTACATCTTCAAGGGTCTGAGAGAGCTCGCTCCCCCCATTTATTCCCCCTTTACATGTTTTCTTATAAGACATACAGTTTAATTAATTAACAAACTAAACAGCTTATATACTGGCAATATATTACAGATGGGTTTATGTCAGAGTAATAGATCACATGAAATGGACCATGTGGTACCCCAGTGCATGATGTCTTGGTAGAGCCCTGAGGACACTGACAGTAGCATCTCTAAGTAAGTAGTGCTGTATGAATACAGACACATGCGGATCTGTATCTACATCCATCTGACTAGGCCAAGGAGCAGGTAGATGCAAGATAGAGACACACACATGCTGGATGGGGCCACTGCACACCTTGTCATGCCATTTAAAAGGGCAGTTACAGGTTGCTGGTTTTGCAGCCATTAAAATTACACTTTATGGAAAAGGCTTCTCTAATTGTGTCTGATTTGCTTTCTGTAGTAAGCATCATTGGAAGAAGACCAAAGCAAGAGCAACTAGAAGTTAAATATACATTTGAGCTCAGCTGCAATACAGAACTCTGGGGAAGAAGCAGGCTGAAAGATTGATTTAATTTTAGGCTTGGATTCCCTCCCTTGCTGCTTTCTTGATGTTGTGTGTCTGCATTTGTGAGTGTGCATGAGTGTCTGTGTATGTGTGTGTGTTCCATCACGTCATCTCCTGAAGAACGCTGGGTTTCGCAGGCAGGCGGCTAGTCACCTGCAACAACCCAGGGGTCCTGCCGAAGCTTCCAGGCTGCTGTCAGTGTCAGATGCCAGGGTCTGGTCAGTGGACATGGAGGAGATGTCATTGACAGACGAGGATGGAGGGAGACTCTCACTGCTGTTCACTGCTGCACCTGTGCTAAGAAAATGAAGACCAACATGACTCAATCTAGAACCAGACCCATCTGAATGCCATTCAGGATTCAGGGATGGGCAAATACAATAGGGGATGTCCACTCCATCAATCACTTGGCAAGTCTTTATAGAGCAGCTGACACAGGGGAGCATATTAAATGGTGACAATCAAGATATAGCAATGAAAAGTCCCTCGTCACAAGTTATTCACAGGCTAGTGCAGTAGTTATCAAACCTCACTCTATATTTGAAATCACCTGCAACACTTTCTATAAAAAAAAAAAACACTAATATCTGGTTACACTGCCTCCCCTGCTCCCACTGCACTGCATATATTTTAATATAATTGGCCTTAGGTGAGGCCAAGGCATTTGCTTTTTTTTTTTTCTTTTGAGATGGAATCTCGCTCTGTCGCCCAGGCTGGAATGCAGTGGCGCGATCTCGGCTCACTGCAACCTCCGCCTCCTGGGTTCAAGCAATCCTCCTGCTTCAGCCTCCCGAGTAGCTAGGACTACAGGCACACGCCACTATGCCCAGCTAATTTTTGTACTTTTAGTAGACACGGGGTTTCACCATGTTGGCCAGAATGGTCTCGATCTCTTGACCTCGTGGTCCGCCCACCTTGGCCTCCCAAAGCGCTAGGATTACAGGTATGAGCCACTGTACCCGGCCGGCACTTACATTTTTAAAAATCTCCTCAGAGACTGTATTCAGTTAAGCATTGAAAACCTCTGGCTTATGGAGGAAACAAACAAAACCCCTTAATGGAGTCATCTGAGCCTGGTTATTTTTAAGGCAGGGAGCTTTTAAAACAAACGCATGCAAGTGTCCTATCCAAGAAATAGGAGCTGAAGTGAAGTTCAGAAATCCAAATTACTTAGGGACTACATCTCTAGAGAAAGGAAGGTATATAAAGTAAATACTATTATGTCATCATTAATGACATCAAACTTAAAATGCATATAGAAAAGCCAGTAGGACATAAGTAGGACTGTTGATGAAAGTTACACACACACACACAAAATATATATATAGGAGAAGGCTTAGCACACCTTTTGCTTATGAGCTTACTCTCCAGCAGGCTTGCTTACTTGGAATCTCCAAATAAGAACTCTGAATTACTAACTTAGATTAACTTGAAAAAAATTATTTATGTGTTATGTGGGACTATAAGTTTGAAACTCTGAGAAGAAACTTGCCCATGGTAATCACTCAGTAAAGGAAAGCTGAGTTGCCAGTAGCTTTGAGATCAACAGAAGAAAGATGAACCAAAGGCATTGTGCAATATAATTAAACCAGAGCGCCCTGGAAACAATCCATTTACTTTTTTTCCTTGTATATTTTTTATACACCTAAGCAATGTGAGTGGTAACATACTTGCTTTGTGAAGTAGCTCGCTATTGAAAATCTGTAGTATAATCCCCTAATCAAATAAGAGATGATGAATTCTCACTAAAATTATATCTGATTTGAGCAAATATAGTGTGCAAGATCTATCTGGTGAAAAATAATAAATCCAAAGTCAGTATAATAATGTTATCACATAGACCTAATAAATCAGAAAGACAAAATAAAACTAAGTTAAGGTAGGGGAGGGGTTAACATAATCTTCTTTGTTCCTGGAGTAGACATTTCTTGCCTGTGAAAAAAGTGTGATGAAAATGTGTCAGTTATCTAGAGAGGACACAAACACCTAAACGAAGACAGCTCACCTGTATCATCCATGTATTTTTACATTGTATTTGTTGACTATAAATATATTGATGTACTCTATGGGAAATGTGAAAAAAATATAGGAAATAAAGATAATGATATGCACCGATCTTCAAATAAATGGTAAGAACTGTTAAACTTTTCATATATTTCTTCGTGGTCATTCTTTTTGCCTGGAAGTTTCCCTGGTCATGATCTTTTAATATGTATTTTTTGGGGGATCCTGATATTCTTATATACAGAAAAGTTTATGAATTTTTCATGTTCTTTAAACTCCTAAAAATACCCGTCCTTTCTGATCTTAAATGTCTCTAGGAAAGGTTTTTAAAGTCCTCTTGTTATTGTCTTTCTGTAAATAATTACTCTATCAGGACGATGTATAATGTAAAGTTAAAATATTCCATAATATTCCAACTTTGAATGGCTTCAATTTATTCCACCTCTACTTAATTATATCTCCTATAGCTATGATACAGAGCTGGGTCACTTCCCCTCATGATAAGATTTTATCTCCTAGCAGACAGCCCCTGGTTCCCTTACATTGCCCAAATGCCGTGCTCTGTTTTTTCCCTCCTGATTCTGGATTAAATTATACCAACAGCCTTCCTATTCTTTCATAAGCTGCTAATAATTTAGTGTCACTATGATGGACTCCTCAGAATTCTCCTCCATTTATCCAAATCCTTATTAAAAGGTAGAGATTAAAACTGGACACAGACCTCTATTACAAAGGCCTGATCAATTGTGAGCCCAGCAGAGGGAAATTGCTGTTTTTTTGTTTTTTTTTTTACTATTTGTCTCCTGGATGATATATCCCTAGACCATGGATGTCTTTCAAATCACGGTGCTACAGCTTAATTTAGTTTTGACTTGAGGTATAAAATGATGTTCATATATTTTTTGTAACAGCCTTATTAAGATATAATCCACATATATAATTAAGAAATTTAATTTTTATGATTCAGTGTTTAGTATATTCACGACATTGTGCAGCCATCACCACAATCCACTTTGCAGCATTTCATCATCCCTGAAGAAAACCCTGCACTCCATCCCTCACCCACCCTCTAGCTCTAGGTAATGACTAATATAGTTTTTGCCTCTATAAAATAGCCTGTTCTGAACATTTCATGTAAATGGAAACATACCATATGTGATCATTTATGACTGGTCATTTTCACATAGCAGAATGTTTTTAAGGTTTATCCATGCTGTGACATGTATCTGTATTTCATATCTTTGTATGGCTGCATAATATTCCATTGTATGGATACATCACATTTTGTTTATTTATTAGTTGATAGGCATTTGATGGATATTTAGTTGGCTATTATGAATAATGCTGTTATGAACATTCATGCACGAGTTTTGTATGGACATGTGTTCATTTCTCTTGGGCATATACCTATAAGTGGAATTGCTGGGGCATAGAGAAATTCTAGGTTTAACACTTGAGGAACTGAGGAACTGTTTTCTAAAGTGGGTGCACCATTTTACATTACTACCAGCGGTGTATGAGGATTCCAATTTCTCTACATCCTCACCAATACTTATTATCTGTCTTTTTATCTATCTAGCCATCCTAGTGTGCATGAAATGGTACATCATTGTGGTTTGATTTGCATTTGCCTGATGGCTAATGATGTTGAATATATTTTTCATGTGCTTGTCAGCCATTAGTATATCTTCTTTGGAGAAAGTTTACTCAGCTACTTTGGCCATTTTTTAATTGCTTTATTTTCTTTTTATTATTGAGTTGTAAGCTCCTTCCTTCCTTACCTTCCTTCCTTCCTTCTTTCTTTTTTTAAAAATTATTATTATTTCTTTAAAGACAGGGTCTCATTCAGTCACCCAGCCTTCAGCACAGTGGCATGGTCATGGTTCACTGTATCCTCTAACTCCAGGGCTCAGGCAATTCTCCTGCCTCAGCCTCCCAAGTAGCTAGCACTACAGGCACATACCACCACACCTGGGTAATTTTTTTAAAAAGGTGGGTTTTTTTTGTAGAAACAGGAGCTTGCCATGTTGCCCAGGCTGGTCTCAAGCTCCTGGCCTCAAGTGATCTTCCGATTTCTGTCTCCCAAAATGCTGAGTCTACAGGCATGAGCCACTGTGACAGGCCTGTAAGAGCTCTTTAAATAGTCTGGGTACAAGTTACTTAATCAGATATATATTTTCAAATGTTTTTCCTCTATGCTGTGGTTTGTCTTTCCATTTTCTTGAAAGTGTCTTTTGAAGCACAAATGTTTTTAATTTTTATGAAATTGGATTTATCTATCTTTTCTTTTATCACTTGTGTTTTCGTGTCATACCTAGAAAACCATTTTCTAACCCAAGATTATAAAAATTTACTCCTGTGTTTTTGCCTAAGAGTTTTATAATTTTAGACCTTATACTTAAGCCTATGATTCATTTTTAGCTCATTTTTGTATATGACATGAGGCAGGGGTCCACCTTCATTCTTCTGCATGAATCATTCTTATCCAATCATCCCAGCACCATTTATTGAAAAGGCTCGTCTCTGTCCACGTCTTGCCATCCTTTTCAAAAATCAATTGGTCATAAATGTAGGTATTTATTCCTGGACTCTCAATTTGATTCCCTTGATCTATTTGTGTGTCTTCATGCAAGTAGCACTCTGTCTTGGATATTGTAGCTTTGTAGTAAATTTTGAAATCAGAACATGTAAATCTCCCAGCTGTGTTGTTTTTCAAGGTTATTTTGGATATTCTGCATCCTTTGCATTTCCACATAAATTTTAAGACGGGCTTGTCAATTTCTGCAAAAAAGACAGCTATGATTTTGATAGGTATTGGCTTAATCTGTACATCAATATGGGGAGCATCTGTCATCACCTTGACAATATTAAATCTTCTAATCCATGAACAATGAAATGTCTTTCCAGTTATTAGGTCTCTTTAATTTCTTTCAACAATGTTTTGTAGTTTTCAGAGTACAAAGCTTGCACTTCTTTTGCTAAATTTATTCCTAAATATATATATCTTGATGCTATTCTAAATGGAAATGTTTTATGTTCATTGCTAATGTGTAGAAATACAATTATACTTAGGACTTATTTGAATAAGAAGTTTCAGTGTCAGGGGATTGGATATTAAAAACAGATCAAATGAATATATATAAAATGAATGTTGTAATTAACCAGAATGCCAGTAGAACCAGGAGGATTTTTGATAGCATGCTTTATTTATGAGAAAATAACCAGCTTGAAAGTTTTAAAATAAAATTGTGGCATCATACAAACCGAAAAGTATTTTTAAATATATTTAATAATAATCTTGGTCTTCTCTTGAGATAGGCTTTTTCCCCTATCCTGGCTGGAGTTGATTATGTAGAGACATTCTTATTGTCACAGTGAAAGTTCAGTAATGATTCAAATAAGGGTGAGATAGGCTTAGCTGAAATAAGGCTCCCTTATAGGAAAACAATTTGATGTTTACAAATAAACACAAACTCACTACAATGGCAGCTAGGGAAATTAAACAAAGAGCACTGAAGAAATTTCCCCAGCAGCAAAACACAAATTTATATCTATGAATAATACTGAATGAATGTGGCAAAAGTCAGAGTAGCTTTTAATAAGCTCTTTATAAACAGGGGATCATGCTGCAGGCTATGTTTATAAAACACACAGCACTCTTACTGCACTTATTTTCAAAATCAGCATATTTTCAGCACACTTCTGGAATATTCTGAATGTTATGCCATACCAGTCAGTCCTTTATTATATGTAGTTTTGTTATAGATTACCTCAAGTATATATTTCCCCTGCTTCTTTTTACTTCTTTCATTATACTTCTTTGTTTCTCCTGTCTTCCAGTGTCTACTGCTGAGTAGTAGCACAGAGTAAGTACTCCAGTTAACAAAACAGTATTGAGTATCTTTTATGTGTACTCTTCTAGACAGGTTCTGTGAGGAAAAGCAAGTTCCTTCTTGCTTTCGAACTAGTGAAACTGTTAAGCTATTTGTGGCCAAAGGAAATCATTTTGTTGCAGTTGTCTTCTCCTTTTGTTCATCAGCTGGTTCTAATTCCTATCTTCTGTGTTGGAATGGTCCTGCCCTCCAGTTTATCAATGTTGAATGCAAATTATAATTAGTGTTCAACTACTCAAAGTTCAGAATCTATCAAAGTCTTTATCAGCTGTATTTCTAGGGTTCCATAGACTATTGCTTCTGATTTTATATGGCACCAATTCATTAAGAGAGGTCGTCAGTACTTCAGTTGTAAAAATTCCCATGACATCTGCTTGTTTCATGGGAATGGTTCCTTGCTATACAGTGTGATGGTGGGAGAAAAATGCGCACTGTCTATGGTGTGCTGGAGCTGGCTTTCAGTGGCTTCTTAGAACCAATTATTAACATCTCTTTCCAACTCTGCACCCATTGATGTTACATTGTTGCTTAAAATTGGTCACAGTGAGAATATTTATACCACAGAAATTGTTAAGTGCTACTCGTCGATTCTATTTTTAAATATAGTTGCTAAGTGTTAATCTTAAGTGCTACTCCTCAATTCTTTTTTTAAATATAGTTGTTAAATGTTAACCAGTCCACCACTATTAGATGAAAACTATTTGCTTCTGTATGCCTCCCTCTATTACGCTATAATAAATGCCTCCTTGCCTGTAGCCACTTCTGGCTTTACTGGATGATCCATTCAAATCTATTTTCATGTAGGCAATAAACAGGCCTTGTAAAACATAAACCCAAAACAAATATAAGGGACAAGACATGGGCCTTGGCTTTAAGTTGTTAAATTACTGCCAAGCAGTTTGCGAAAATATCTTAAACAGAATTGAACTGAATTGAATCTGATCATAGTGTTCAGTTGTCCAATGTGATAAATATCTCTTCTTTCTGTATTACTTAAGAGAAAACAGTAGAGATATACATTTTCAAAAATGTTTTGCCATCAATAAAGCATTACAAATTTTTGTCAATAAAAATGGCATTAAAAGGAACCGAAAATGCCAATAGGGTTGCAAATGAGGAATATTAGCTACCTTCAACTTTACCTAAAAAAATCAAATTTCATAGAAAGAAGTAACGTATGCTAAAGAAAATTTCCCGGCCGGGCGCGGTGGCTCAAGCCTGTAATCCCAGCACTTTGGGAGGCCGAGGCGGGCGGATCACAAGGTCAGGAGATCGAGACCATCCTGGCTAACACGGTGAAACCCCGTCTCTACTAAAAATACAAAAAAACTAACCGGGCGAGGTGGCGGGCGCCTGTAGTCCCAGCTATTCGGGAGGCTGAGGCAGGAGAATGGCGTAAACCCAGGAGGCGGAGCTTGCAGTGAGCCGAGATCGCGCCACTGCACTCCAGCCTGGGGGACAGAGCAAGACTCCATCTCAAAAAAAAAAAAAAAAAAAGAAAATTTCCCAGCTAGGAGTTATTTAAACAAAAAACATTGTTATGGGGGAAAATGTTGTTCTACTGTTTTTTAAAGGAAATGATTTTCCTGATACCCCCCACTACCAACAACAGCAAAAAATATATAGTAGACACAGAATGAGAAAAAGCACAAGAATGAAAAAAATAGTGCCTTTTTTATCTACATGATGTTGAGCCACAATTTGTCTGGGCCTGAGATTTTTAAATAAAAAGTAAATAAAATTAATGGACTAGATTAGTGACCTTAAGACATATTCCCATGGTGGGGAATGTGGTCCACATTGGGGAGGAAACAGTTGCATATTTAAATCACCCAGAAGTTTTATCTTTGACTTAGAGATTTTGGAAAATCTCTGCCCATCCTGATGTTCAGCATCCTTATCTTACTGAGTCACTGTTAGTTTTGGGAGCTTTACTTCTCAGGTGGAAGAGGGCTGGTGAACAAACTGAGCATTGGTGAATCAGATGCTCTCCTATTGTTCTAGCTCTAACATCCTATAACAAATGCTTTTAGAAGAAAATTAATTTCTATTCATGGACTGCCAGTCCCTCAACAATTGTTACAGATCAATTCAGCAAGCAAGCAGCTATGCCATCCTTGAAAATAAATTACTATGCAAGTGAAATCAGATAACAGACGGGAGTACAATTATTTATTTAGAAATGTATCTGAAGTTTAAATTTATCTCTTATTGACACACAACAATTTCATCAATAAATTTAAAACCTATAAATTATTCTGCAAATGCACATTTAACTTCTTATTTACATTTTAAAAGCATCACGTAACATGAGTGTCGATATTAGAAGCATTTGGCCCCTGAGATACTGCTTTAACTTATTCCCTTGCTGCAGAATTCCCAGTATTGTCATGACTGAATACTAACAGAGTCTGTATTATAAAAATACTTTACCCTAGCTATTTTCAAAATAAAATATGCTACATGAACATTAATGAAAAAAGCTGAATATAATGAACAATGCCAAAAAGCTGACTTTTCAAACTTTTTTTAGTAATTGCTTTTTCTTTCCAGCGTGGTTTATTACACACACAAAAACGCACACACACAGTGGTGCGCCAATAAAAATTTAACAATTGGCTCTGCAGGGGGCAACAAAAACACCCTGATTTGTAGGGTCTGCCAATTTTCATGTTGTAAATCCTCTGTGGCTGATTTCATGCTGCCAACACACCAACAATAAATGCATAGTTGGGAAGAGAGGTACAGAATTGGCCGTCATGAGCTGGTAGAGTCAGCACCAGCACATGGCTGCCCCAGAGCCTCTCCATCATGCACGTAAATATATCATACAGAAATGCATCATATAAAGTGTAGTATACATACGATTTCTCACAAAAGAGAAAGTCATACTACGTGACTTATAACGAAGTCATGAATATTGTTCCTAGATTGAGTCCACAATCATTTTAACTATAAATTCATTAAGCCAGTGAACTATAGTTTAGGGCAATAATTTTTAATTGTTAAGGTAGTTGGAATGGTTAAAAAGTGGCTTAGCCTTCTCACTCAAGTAGAGTATAAGTTGCACATTTTAGAATTAATCATTAACACACTAAGCAGGCCTGCAAAAAAAATCATGAATATGTATTTCCCAAAATGAATAAATCAAACACCTGAAAACTGCAAACTTTTATGTGCAGCATGAAAAAATGCCAATAGCAAGAATTTATATACCTGATGCTTGGCCTGTTTATCTTCATGGAGATTAATAGAGCGAATAAATATTTATAATAATGGTGTTAGAACATGCTGAATAGTATACTGTATTAAAGTTACATGATCTTGTCTTGAATTTTGTGTTTGGAATAGTACCAAGAAATATTCTGAGGGAGAAATTGAGTGGCAATTTTCAAATTAATAAATATTTATTGAGCTACTACTGTGTGCAAGGCACAGCACCCAGGCACTACATGGGACACAAAGATAAATGCAGACAGTCTTCTCAATGAAATTACAATCAATAAGGGATATAAGACAAGAGGTCAAATATTTAACATACAGGAACTAGTAGGATCTATAGAAAGGAAAGATCCTATTCTTTGGGAAGATATAAAAAGTCTTTTGGGGTAAGGTGGTATGAAAAGGAAACGAAGTAATGATAACTTGAACTGAAGATGAATAGAATAGGTTCTACTAAAATTTGTCCCAGCCCAGCCTAAGCTGCTAGGTCACCCGTGGTTAAATTCTGTTATTTCTGCTGCTTAATGAGTACAGGACAATATGTTCTGGTCATCATAGGAATTCTCAAAACAAGGAATCGTTCTGCCTTAGCAGGTGGCATCCTGAGGATTTTGGATTCTGTCTTCTAGTTTTTTAATGAGCAACAGGCCGAACACGCGGATGAGTGTGAAGCAGCTTCTGTGGACTGTGTCAATCTGCACGCTAGGGTGAATGAGTAGAGACGGCAGTATGGAAAACAACTCCAGTGACTCCCTTAACCTTCTTTGAGGAAAGGAAAAACTCGGGATAAAACTGAGTATTTTTTCAAGTCCCACTGGTGAGAAAAGCATGTCATAACCGAATTGCATCTGTTTGGGTATCATATTGGTTTGGGGTGTAAATTAGTTATTCAAAGAGTAGTATCTGTATGAATAATTGATTAATTATTTCATCCTACATCTTTTTTCCTAAAATAACTTAGGAAAACAACACCCTGATCAGTTTTTCTCAAAACTAGGCATTTGTAGCCCATATTTTTGCTAGCAGGAGTTGAATGTAGTTTTTTAAAGCTGAAAAAAAACCATCACATTTTCTAAAACTCTTTATAGTGAGAGCATAGGTCTTAGGAAAAAACATATTAGCATTAATAAGTAAATTGTCTCAAGTCGTACTAAAGCACATTACTAGGATCAGTAAAAAATACATATGTACAATTGTGTGTTAGATTCTGTAGCTAGCAAACGAAAAATTTTCCAAGCTGACTTTAACTGGAGTCCATCTTGGTAGATGTTTCAACTATTGTCACATCAACCTTGAGAAGAGTTCAAACACTAAGAACGAATGAGGGAAGAGGTTGTGGCTGAAAGGATTCCTGACCTCCACATTGACTTGACGGTCAAAAGGGCATTATGGCTCTGAATTTTGATGAGGCGCATTTACCCTTTAGCCCATGTTAACATTTTCTTCAGGATTCATTACTATCTTAAAATGATTGATGAAAAAGTTTTTGTGCTGGATCATTACAATCAGAATAATCAGAATGAATGCCACACTGAATATCAAAAGAAATAAAACTAAAATCATTATAAGGAAACAACCATGTGATATTTTTCCATCTGCTCTTCAAGCAATGTTATTTGTTGCAACCCCTACAAAAACGTCAACATTACACAAGTACTAGTTTATTGGTTATTCACAGAGAGTGAGTACCTGAAGGAGAAGGCTGTCCTTTTACTACGCCATTTTTAGTCTTCTCTTCTGAGTTCATTACTTCCTTGTAGATAAGTTCTGTAAGAAACAGTTAGCTGTGTTATTATAGAAAACAAATTTCTCCTTTATCCACAGGGAAATTCATTACTTAATGGAAAGTAATACTGTTTTGATAAGGTTGAGTAAATTAAAAATCAATTGAGATTCCTTTACTGCTCTATTTCTATTTCTATATTGCCTTGTAATTAGCAGAGAGCTTGGCACAAATAGGTATCCAATAAAGCAGCTGAATAAATCAATGCATGAAAATTTATTTCTACGTACATGAAACATACTATTTATTTATCTCTATATATACACTATTTATTTCTACATACATTTCTACATAAATAACATTATTTCTACATACGTGAAACATTACTACATACAAGAAACAAGAAACACATGTTTTACTTGTTTTCTGAATTCTTTGGGGTAACCACTAATACATTCAAGCTTCATCTAGTAACAATTTTTATGGCTTTGAACATCCATTTTTCTTTTATACTCACTTCCTATGAAATGCACATACTCTCATGACTTTAAATTTTTTCCAATCTTTACAACTTCCATCTCTTACTGCATCTGTTTTTTTTTTTTCCCACACTCATATCTTGGACTTGTAAATCTAAACTTGCCAAAAACCAAACACATTAAAAAATTTGGTTCATTTACTCTCAGACTGGCATCCATTTTTGGCTTTCTGAATGCTAGAGTTAAATTGGAGAGTTGCAGTTCTGTTTACTTTGTCCCTTTTAGCTAAAAATCATTCAGCTCTACTCATTCTTGCTTTGCAATGGCTTATAATCTGTATAATCATCACCTTTTACAGGTACTTCTTTCTCCCAAATTCTCACAATTTAGTCCATGTCCTCCTCAAATGATGGTTATATCCTATCACCCACCTATTCATGAGCTCCTAAGGAGTGTCTTCCTGTCCTTACTTGGATGAAAGCAAGCCTTTTTCATATACACCCAGCATCTTTTTTCACTTGATCTGCTTTATGTATATGTTCATTTTTCCATATTCACCAACATGACCCTGGAATCTCTTGACCAGTGGAATCTCTTTAGTATCTCTTAAATTTTTTTTATTTTACATATATAGAGAGAGAGACAGAGACTTTCTCTGTCACCCAGGCTTGAGTACAATGGCACAATCATGGCTCACTGCAGCCTCAACTTCCTGGATTCAAGTGATCCTCCCACCTCAGTCTCCCAAGTAGGTGGGACTACAGGTGTGTACCACTATGCCCGGCTAATTTTTGTATGTTTCTGGTAGAGTGGTCTCCCTATGTTGTCTAGGTTGGTTCTGAACTCCCGGGCTCAAGTGATCCCCCAGCCTCAGCCTCCCAAACTGCTGGGATTACAGGTGTGAGTCATCACTCCTGGCCCTGTTTAGTATCTTTGTAACGTTTTCTGCTTATTCCTATCCTTTGTTTTCCTCTTAGTCCTTTATCTGATCTTTTCTAAATATTTTTCTTTTCCTAATTTACACTTATTAATTCCTGCAAGGTAACTCAAACGTTCCTTCCCTTCAGCTCTTCCCATTTTGATCTGATCATTTGTTACAATCTGCATTTGACTTTCCCATATTTTTCTATTCTCTAATGATTCAGATTAGTTTAACAATTCTTTTTAAGTCAATTGTTTTTCTGCTTTGTTTTACTCTGAGTATAATCTCAAAAATGCAGTATGTGTTTGGAAAAGTTTTGCTGAAAAATGACCTAATGCATTCATTCATTCTAATTTTTATGTTAAAGAAAAAAATAGGCTACTTAGATACACATATTTTCTATTTAAATTCTCAAGTCTTATCAGTCCAATGAGTAAACTCATATATTAACTATCTTTTATTTTCTAAAGTCTAATACCATCTCAGAATTAATTTTAATTTCATGTTTCATATGATGATTTTATGTACAAACATAGAAAGTTTTATTCTGGAATTCTGAACTAAAGCTTGCCCCCCCACCATGACAAACACTGACAATCAGTACCATTTTAAAAGGTATCAGTGGTAAATGCCTTTCATTCTTGAGCAAATACAACATTGCTTTTGGCATAAAAAGACAGATGAAGTTTTAGGAGCTTTAAAAATGGTCTAAGAGAATAGCAATCAGCAAATCATCTTTTAGCAAATTGTTTTTACAAGCAAAGCCTTGGTGATACTTTCTGAGTTCGATAAAATAAAAAGTATACATTTTTAAATAGTAGAGTTACCTTTCCATTCTTCGATTGTGTGTTCTCTTTCATCCAACTGCTTGTCATATATCTGAGGTGGAGGCTGCCGAATAAAAACAAATAATAATCTTTGTGCAATAATGTAAACATGACTAAACTCTTACAATGCATGAGAATACCTTGCACTCATTTATTTTGGTGATTGGAACCGTATATAAATTACGAAGTAATTACAGTAGTTCAGAAGTTAAAATTTTCCCATAAACTTATGGGGGATTCATTCATATTGCAATATTTGCTGATTGTTGCAATATTTGCTGATTGTTGCAATATTTGCAGCAGAACCCAAATCCTGAGAGCTCACTTTCTGACATCTTCTGATTTAGAACCCACGCCTAAGCAATTAATGACTGGTCTTTTAAAAAGCAGACAAAACACTTGATTACAATGGCCCAGAAGCTTCATTCTCCTTCATTCACTTGCCTTAGAAGAGAACCATGCTAAAATCCTTCTAGGCTAGTAAGATTGTGTTCTATTTTTAGACCTTCCCTGAAGAAAAGTTTATAATATTTCTCAACAGACCATAGTACTAGTCCTCAATACAAAAGAAAATTGAGACCAAATCAACCTTTTTATTTTTCATGAAATATCATAGAATACCTGTTTATATTGCTATGTGCCCTATACTTGAATGATTTTAAGCTTTTTGTTTATTTTAACCTGAAGAAACTGCCAGTTGACTGTAGAGGTGGGTCACCTTGAATCCCTGAATGGCCCTTGGTTAGTCCTCTCCAGTAGAAATGATGCGATAGGACCTTCAGTCTGACTTACAGAGCCAGCATTTCTCTTCCCATGTGGAGTTCAAATGTGGAAAAGGAGGGATTTTCACAAACCTATGTGCCTACCAGGAAGTAGAATCTCAAATAAATTCTCTGACCTCTTCTTCCCGATATTTAGACTTTAGGAGATCTATCATGGTGGCTAGGGTAGCTCCAATTCAGGCCAAGTGACATGGAAAGAAAAAAAATAAAAAGGCTCTTGGAAAACTAAATCACCATGGGGTAGAGAAAGACGAGGCTGAGGGGCTATACTGGTTGGCACCGGACTGAGCGCAAAGAAGAGCTATCAAGTTTTTGCTGCCCTGTCCAATACTCCAAAAGCAATAGTTTTTGTGAAAAACTAAAAGAGTCACTCAATAAGAGTGATGCAAGCCCTTTAGGACACAGACCTTTCGAAAATGGCTATTATAGTAAGGAAAGTGCTGGACAGGATTTTCAGAGACAGCTTCTGGCTTCTGTGAGAGCTTTTTGGCTCATGAGCAGCACCCTTGGGCTGAAGTGACCCTTCTCTAATTCATGCAAAATCTCTGGTAGCTTGAATCATGACAGACACAAATATTCACTCTAGCCCTGGCATGCTAGGGCCTCACATCCTGCAAAGTATCTGGCTATGAAAATAGAAGACTTGGCGCAACTGTGGTGAAGTAACTTAGCATAATACTGAGGTATTGAGAAATAACTACTCACGGAGCCAGACATTGTTTTAGCACCTTTGACTGTTACTGGGGCAGAAGGCTGTAAACCTTACCTACTGCAATTCAGAAGTGGCTGGCTAAGCAGCTCTCAGCAGCTGTCAGCACTGACAACTAAGCAAAACGAGACTCTCACACCACTCCAGACAATAGTAAGAATACAACATATGACCGTATATAGGTGACAGGACTGGGATAGTTAGGCACTGTTCTCAGGACCTGACTGAGGTAGAACCTTCCACCTCTATCAAGAACTCTCAAATAATAGAAACATTCTGACTTAGTGAGTGAATGAGTAAAATGAAGTTATTTTTGAAAAATTGTGAAACCATTACCTAAGGAAGCTACCACAAAGCCAAGTCTGGTTTTGTGAAGACGCTTTGCCAAGTGGTAAATTTCCGCCTTTGCCTCTTCCTGAGCGTGTGTAATGCTGTGGTTAGGCCCCCATCCAAGTGGCCTTGTCCAGGACCCCTGCAGGACTCAGTGTACTTAAGCTCTCAGAGTCCCCAGAGCCCTCGGAGCTGTTGGCACCTCCTTCTTCTTCTAACAATAGATCCAGCTCATGATCCTGCCTGGCTGGCTTCTCCATGCAGTGGATTTTTCCATTCAAGTTTTAAAATTGAACATGGCTCAAGAGTACAGTTCCTGCCAAAGTTCATAAATGCCATTTTCTTTTTGCAACAAAGCTATTTTGAGGAGGTTTCCCTAGGAGCCTCAGTGTACAGCTGTTGCTGATATAAAAAGTACGAAGTACACAGACGCTAATCACAAACCAACTGCAAGAGAGAAAGCAAAGTGCTGAGTTCAAGATTTTTCCTTTCAACAAACCAAGAGGGTGCATTAAACACACTTGAATTTACAGTATTTGTTCGACGGCCTCTGCACATTTACTACATATTCAGATTTTTGTTTGTTTGTTTGTTTTTTAAAGAAGAAATGCAAATGTCACCTCCAGTGAAAGGGCACATGCACATACAGGTGTCTTCTATGTGACAATATAAAAGAATAATTGACCAATAATCCAAAGAGAGCAATGTTACAACACACACACGTAAGTGTTTGGCAGCAATCATCAGGATGAGATAGTCTGAAACATTCCCTGCCTCCTTCTGCTAAAGAGAAGTTGGTATTTGAGCACTCGCTTATGCTCTTTCCCCACCTTATTTAATAGGAATTATTCTCTTGCTAAGTGACAGTGTAAATAAAAAATAAATGAGGAGTGGGGATAAAGAAAAATGCCCCGGAGATGTCTGTTGAGAGAATATTTTAGGAGAGTTTAGCAGATAAGAATAATTTGATATGTGAGAAATGAAGGATAAGAGGAAGTTAAGGATAGTATATGGAGAGTTATCAGGGCCTGTGACTTTCACCCTTTGAATATTTTTTCAAAAGACTGTAAACATCTTTCCTAATATTTTGGGGGATTTGAATTTTACTTCCTTGGTTGAAATTACTGCAAACATTGAAACACAAATTTATATGGATTGCATAAACAATAACTTAAAATGGATTAGATATATTTCTATTGATGGTTAATTTTATATGAATTTATATTGGTGGTCAATTATATGAATTTTATACTGATGAAACATGTCCAAATTGTTTCAATTAAATGAGGAAGAAACACAAACAAGTACCTGGTCACTGTGAATTAATAAATACTAAAATTTATTGATTTCTTTATTAAATGTATTCATTCAGTAAAGGTCTGGACACCTAACACATGGCAGACTATATAAAAAACTGAGATTTCAAAACTGAATAATGTGATTGCTGACCACAAGTAGTTCACAATTTACTGGGGTAAGACTGATGCAAAACAGATCGTTAGCATACAACATGATAAATGATAGAAACATGTATATGGTCTAAGGGAACAGAGTGGAGAAGTCCTAACAAAGCCTGGATTTTATTTCCTGGAGTAAGTGATGCTTATTCAGTGAGCGAAAGATGTGTGGGAGGTTGTCAAGATAAAAGAAGGAGGACAAAAGGTGACTCTATGCCAAGAGCACATTATAAGCCAAGTCACAGTATGTAGAAAACAGAATAAGGGGGGTGGTGGTGGTGGTGGTAGTAGTGGTGGTGGTGCATGTGCTTCTCTGTGTGTACATGCATGCCAAGAAAACAAGAAGGGATTTTGTCACAGTAAAATAAAACATGTGGTGAGAAGTGACAAGATATAAGAGCTGTACCTAGAGAAGCAGAAGGGTCAGACAAAGGGTGAATCAAGGATGATCCAGGGGGCCAGGCACTGTGGCTCATGCCTGTAATCCCAGCGCTTTGGGAGGCCGAGGTGGGTGGATTATTTGAAGTCAGGAGTTTGAGACCAACCTGGCCAACATGGTGAAACCTCACCTCTACTAAAGATACAAAAATTAGCTGGGCATGGTGGCAGGCACCTGCAATCCCAGCTACTCGGGAGGCTGAGGCAGGAGAATCACTTGAACCCGGGAGGTGAAGGTTGCAGTGAGCCGAGATTGTGCCACTACACTCCAGCCTGGGTGACAGAGTGAGACTCTGTCTCAAAACAAACAAACAAACAAACAAAAAGATCCAGGGTATTATGATATGGAAGAAAGAAAGAAGAGAAATCACTGAAGAGTGTAAGAGAATGGCCCAGTCAAGTTTACAGGTGGATTGAAGAAAGATGAAACTGCAAGCAGGGAGAAGAGGTAGGGAGCCATTGCATGATCTATAAAAAATATTAAAAGTTCTGACTGTGGTTAAAAAAAAAAAAAGAAAAAAATGAGGGTGAATGAAAAATACAGATTCAGGTACAATTAATAAATATTAATAAATAAATTTGGTAGAATTTGGTTTTTGACTGAACGCATGATGTGATGGGAGAGAAGAATATGAGTCCCCAGTTTCTAAGCTGAGTACCCAGGAAGATGATGGTGTTGGTGAAGCCATGTAAAGAAATCGAGAATGGAAAAGTGGAAATGAGATTGGTAGAGAGGTGAGCCTAAGCACTATGTGAAAAGAGATGTTGATTTGAAAGTTAAGTATATAATCTGACGTTCAGAGGAATGCTGTTGGATACAGATGTATAGATTTGAGACTACCAGCAAGAGATGTTTGTTGAAACTATGACAGTGGATGAGGTCACCCAGGGAATTATGTGGATATAGAGAGTAAATGGTCAAATCAAGGTTTAAAGATTGGACAAAGAAAGATAAGTTCACAAAGGAAAAATAGAACAGCTAGAGAAATACATGAAGAATGAGAATATTGCAATGTTATAGAAGTCAAGCAAGTAGAATTTCACAAAAAGTAAGTAATTGGTTGTTTCTTGCAAATGAAGCGCATAAAGATTTTGACTCTCAGGGCACCAGCAATGCATGATAGAAAGCAAGCCTCTGAACCCTTTGAAAGCTTCCGAACTTTAAATTGCTATCACCCCCAGAAAGATCCAGATAGATCTTCGGTGGAGAACATTAATATGAGACATCACCTAAACAATTGAAAAAAATGTAGAAAAAGATTTTCAACACCAATATAACTAAAAGGAAAGAAACTATAGAACAATTGTGACACTAGAAAAAGTATAATGATCTCAGATCTACTCTCCCAAGTCTCTTTGAGAACTTAAAAGAAAAACACTGTTCTCTATCTAGTTAAAGGAAACTACTTTTTTTTTTTTTCTGAGAAACCACCATATCTTAAGCTGTCCTTATATATACCCTAATAATCCTCAGAGTCAGGAAACTAAGATTCAAAGAAATTTAAAAAAATATATCATGAAGTCATATAGCTAATTAATGATGAAAGTTTTATTAAAAACAAATTTAAAGAGTAACCCAGAGCAAGTGTCAATACTGTTGAATCTAAAATAAAGGCTAACAAAACAATATTTAAAGTGAACATCTTGTAAAACAAGAAATAGAAACATAAGCCAATAGGGTGACCATATTTCCCAGTTTGTACAAAATAGTTCCACTTTATGCTTATTGTCCTTGTAATTATTAGTAGCCCTTACCCCCTTCTCTCCTTTAAATGTTGTGGTTTGGAAGATAAATATGTGGACACTCTACCTAGCAATGTTGTGACATGCCATATTAGAGATCTAAGGTATACAGTAATTTGAGGACACAGAAAACAACTGAATTCCAATGTTTTTCTAACACTGAGGTTTCAACAATTGCAGATGTACCTTTTGCTTCTCTGAGACAGTACGTCAGCATTCCCTTCCATTTTCTCTATTTTTAGGAACGTAAAATTCAGTTATAAAATATGGCTGTTGGCAGATAGTACAGACAAGAGTAGAATTCTACATAATAAATCTATAGTTGAAAACTATGGATTCTGCGGGCATTCTATGGAGTTCTTGCTGTTGGACATGACTTTTTACTAAAGAGATCTCTTTAACAAGTACCTGTTCAATTCCTAATTGATCTTTTGAAGGTAAAAGTTGCTCTTTCTGCCTGTAATCCCAGCACTTTGGGAGGCCAAGGTGGGCAGATCACGAAGTCAGGAGATCGAGACCATCCTGGCTAACATGGTGAAACCCTGTCTCTTCTACAAGTATAAAAATTTAGCTGGGCGCTATGGTGGGCACCTGTATTCCCAGCTACTTGGGAGATTGAGGCAGGAGAATGGCATTAACCCGGGAGGCAGAGCTTGCAGTGAGCCAAGATCACAGCACTGTACTCCAGCCTGGGTGACTCCATCTCAAAAAAAAAAAAAAAAAAAAAAAAAAATTGCTCTTTCTTGTGACTTCATTCATTTTATCCCATATATACAAGTAATATTCATGAGTAAAATGTGTGATTTTATTTTTTACTGAATCTTTGAGATAATTCTTTTTTCAACAGCATTATAGGATATTAGTGGTAAAAGAAAGTTCAGAGATTATCTAATGCCATCCTTATTCAATTTTCAAATGAGAATATAGAAACTGAGAAAGCATACGTGATTTGCCCAGAATCACAGAGTTAATTAGTGACAGATGAATACATTTATGGTCTCTTATGGGAAAAGATGGAATAATGGGATTCCTATGGGTTGAAGAAACAGAAACATTAAACTGGATAATTTGACACCTGTAAAAGATATTCATTAAAGACAAATTTGAGCCTGCCACACACTGATTCCTGTTCCAATTTTCTGTCAGTCTACACATACAGCTAGAGCTGGCAACTATCATACAAGCAATCAACACTTTTATTCTTAAACACTTTTTGTCAAAGTATCATGAACATCAAAGACCTCTAAACACATGAATCTCTAAAGAGATAAAAACCAGATATGAGAAATCTAAGTCGTACAAAGTTGCTCCTTTGATTCATCTTTGAGCCCTGAACTGACACTTTTCCCTACCACTCATGCTCTGAACCATATGACAATCATCCAGTTGTTGGTGTTTGTCTGCTTTGTCCTAATTAAGGATCTCCCTGTGCTCTGCTGCCTTGTTTAAAATGTCAATGAAAGCTTTAAATAGCACTGTCTCTCAGTGTGTGCATTCACTATTAATTCAACATCTGGATCAAAGTGCATGATATTGTATCTTATTGAAATATGCTTTGTTTTTTCTTATTAAGCTTGGCAGTTTGATGATTGTCAAAAGATGCATGGTTTATCAAAAGGCTTTAAGCAAGAAGGGTATAAGTACAAAATTAGATAGAACAGGAAATCCATTGAAGAAATATGCAACATTTTGATTTCATATTTCCTTGAATCTACACATATAGAGTAAGCTTTCTAATTTTTTTTTCTTAATTTGATGACTAGGACTTCTTAAATTTTCACCTTTTAATTAAAATAAAAATTTTGGTAAAATGAGTCTGTGTAGCATTAAATGATATGTACTTTCATGGTTTTATTTGGCTAATGGCACAGTTTAGCATGTTCAATTTTTCTCTAAAACCTTATATTCTCTGTAGGACCAACAGCAGTTCATTACCCCAAAATGGAGCTCAGTATTTGTTACACAAACAGTCTTACCAACAATCAGCCAAAATAATGAAAATATTATTACAATGTGCACAATTATCAAGAGAATTGATTAGATATAATTAATCCTATGATTTCTCAGTAATGTGACCTTACTATGCATTAAGCCAGTGACCTGGTTTCCAATTACCAAAAACTTCATTGCCTTCTAAAAGTAGATATATGGCATTTTGTGATGTACTATCAGTTGATTATTTAAAATTGCTTTAGCAAGTTTCAGGAACTATGTCTGTGTTCTTAAACAGAAATTAAATACTATACTACTACAGCTGAAATAAATGCCTTTTAAAAGTGTGAGTTGAGGAGATGTCAGCAAGATGATAAAATAAGGCTCTCCAGTGCTCCCTCTTCCACAGAAACATCAATTTGAACAGCTATCCACACACAAAAATACCTTCACAAAAGTGAAGGAAACCAGGTGAGAGATTTCAGCACCTGGATATAGCACAGAAATAAGAAAAGATGCATTCTAGAGAAAGGAAGGACAGTTTCATGTTACCTGCTTCACTCTTCCCCCAACACCAGACAGCACAACATGGAGACAGATACCCTCCACATGATGGAAGGAGAAGGAAGTGAGCATCAGACTTTGCCTTGGACCCCAACACTGGGCCTGCCACAGTAAAACCCAGCACCAAAGAGGCCCTCACAGCCCTAGACACCAAGCTAGTACTTGTGAACTGAGCTTCCACAGCTTTCCCAGCACTGATCAGGAGCTTGTAGCCCTAAATTCAAGGTCTATACAGCAGACTCCGTCTCTGGACCACTCTACTGTCAGGTCTACCTTAGCAGCCCAGCCTCTGGAACTTCTCCAGCCCTGGGCTGTCCCCTATAATCCTGGACATCAGATCCATCCCAGTAACTGACTATTTCCTGCAGACTCAGACTCAAAGCCCATCCCAGAGCCAAGTAGGCCCCTGTGGACCCAAGGATAAGACCAACCCCTGCAGATGTAGGCAAATATTTGCAGATATAGGCATTAGGTCTGCCCTTGTGTACCCAGACTTCTGGCCCATCCATGTGGACTCAATCAATAGGTCCACACTTGTGGATATAGACTTAGGCTCAACCCTATAGACCCACCCACTTGCTGACCCAGGCACCCAGACACCCAGCCAACCTGCCTGAGGATTCCAACAGCAGGCCTACCCTTAGACCACACCAAATGGCATGCACAGGATCTATGGAAAGGCTGACTGATAGAGTTTTCCCAGACAAAGCCAGTCTGCAAAGACTAGAATAAGCCCTGACTTCTTCAGATGCACAGATATCAATGTAAGGAAATAAGAAACATGAAAAACTGAGGTGACATAAACTACCAAAAAATACAAAAATCTCCCAGTGGCTGACTCAAGAGAAATAGAAATATATAAACTAAGAGACAAAAAGTTCAAAATAATTGTTAAGGAAGCTCAACAAGCTTCAAAAAAATTACAGGGAAACAATCTAATAAGATCAAGAAAACAATAAATAAAACAAATTTAACAGAGAGATTGAAATTATTTTTCAAAGACAAACAGAAATCCTATTGCTGAATATAATGAATGAAAAGAAAAATGCAATAGTAGGATTGATCAAGAAGAAGAAAGAACTTGTAGGCTTGAAGACCAGTTATTTAAAAATATGTGGTCAGAAGAGAAAAAAGGAAAACAAATAGAGAAAGTTTAAGTGATTTATGGGAGAGCATCAAAAGAGCACATTTTTGAGTTCAAGAAGAGACAGACAAAGGGTTAGGAAGCATGTTTCAGGAAATAGTAGCAGAAGTTTTTTCAAATCTCTGGAAAGATATACTCAGGTAGAGGAAAGTTAAAGGTCTCTAATCAGATTCAATTCAAACAAGATTACACCAAGACATATCATAATGAAATCAACAAAAATCAAAGACAAAGAAAGGATCCTGAAGGCACCAAGAGAAAAGAAGCAAGTAACATTTAAGGGAGTGTTCCTATCAAGCTAGCAGATTTTTCAGCAGAAACCTTACAGGCCAGGAGTGTATGGGACAATATAATCAAAATGCTAAAATTAAAAAAACTATCAATCAGGAATACTGTACCCCACAAAGTTGTCCTTCAGAAAAGGAGAGATAAGGTCTTTCTGAAATAAAAGTTGAGGGAGTTCATCACCATCAGACCTGTGTCACAAGAAATCCTTAAGAGAGTTCTTCAGGATAAAAGAAAAGCATTCTAATTAGTGACACAAAAACGTGTGAAAGTGTAAAACTCACTTATAAAGGTAAGTACACAGTCAAACTCAGAACACCCTAATACTGTAATGGTGGTATGTAATTCTCCTATATCTTTACCATGAAGGTGAAAAAGAAAAAAAAAACTATTAAGAATAATAATAGCTACAATAATGTGTTAAGGCACCTACAACCATCTGATCTTCGACAAACCTGACAAAAACAAGCAATGGGGAAACGATTCCCTATTTAATAAATGATGCTGGAAAAACTGGCCAACCATATACAGAAAACTGAAACTGGACCCCTTCCTTACACCTTATAAAAAAATTAACTCAAGATAGATTAAAGACTTAAATGTAAGATCCCAAACCATAAAAACCCCAGAAGAAAACCTAGGCAATACCATTCAGGACACAGGTATGGGCAAAGACTTCATGACTAAAACACCAAAAGTACTTGCAACAAAAGAAAAATTGACAAATGGGATCTAATTAAACTAAAGAGCCTCCGTACAGCAAAAGAAACTATCATCTGAGTGAACAGACATCTTACAGAAAGGGAGAAATTTTTTGCAATCTACTCATTTGACAAAGGTCTAATACCCAGAATCTACCAGGAACTTAAATTTACAAGAAAGAAACAAACAACCCCATCAAAAGGGGGCGAAGGACATGAACAGACACTTCTCAAAAGAAGACATTTATGCAACCAACAAACATATGAATAAAAGCTCGTCATCACTGGTCATTAGAGAAGTGCAGATCAAAACCACAATGAGATACCATCTCATGCCAGTCAGAATGGCGATTATTAAAAAGTCAGGAAACAACAGATGCTGGCAAGGCTGTGGAGAAATAGGAATGCTTTTACACTGTTGCCGGGAGTGTAAATTAGTTCAACCATTGTGGAAGACAGTGTAGTGATTCCTCAAAGATCTGGAACCAGAAATAGCATTTGAACTGGCAATCCCAGTACTGGGTATATATCCAAAGGATTATAAATCATTCTATTATAAAGACACGTGCACATGTATGTTTATTGCAGCACTGTTTACAATAGCAAAGACTTGCAACCAACCCACATGCTCATCAGTGATAGACTAGATAAAGAAAATGTGGCACATATGCACCATGGAATACTATGCAGCAATAAAAAAGAATGAGTTCACGTCCTTTGCAGGGATATGGATGAAGCTGGAAGCCATCATCCTCAGCAAACTAACAACTAGCACAGGAACAGAAAACCAAACACCGCATGTTCTCACTCATAAGTGAGAGTTGAACAATGAGAACACATGGACACAGGAAGGGGAACATCCTACACCAGGGTCTGTCAGAGGGTTGGGGGCAAGGAGAAGGAGAGCATTTGGACCAATACCTAATGCATGCGGGGCTTAAAACCTAGAAGCTGGGTTGATGGGTGCAGCAAATCACCATGACACATGTTTACCTATGTAACAAACCTGCCCGTTCTGCACATGTATCCCAGAACTTAAAGTAAAATGAAAAAAAAAAAAAATGTGTTAAGGGATACACAATATAAAAATGTGTTAATTGTGACATCAAAAATTTTAAACGTGGGAGAAATGGTGGAGTGAAAGTATAGTTTTGTTTTAAATGAAAGCAAAAAGTTATTATCAGCTTAAAGTAGCTTGTTATAACTATAAGATGTTTTTGTAACCCTCACGGTAACCACAAAGTAAAAATTTATGGTAGAGACGCAAAAGATACAAAGTAAGGAATCAGAGAGAAAATCATTTTATCCAAAAAAAGAGAGAGTAAGAGAGGAAGAAAGGAACAAAGAACCTACAAAACAAACAGAAAACAATGAGCTAAATGGCAGTATTAAGTCCTTACCTATCAATACTTACCTTGAATGCAAATTGATTAAATTTTCCAGTCACCTTGGATGTGAAGGGGGCTGAGGGAATAGAAAGATTCCAAGGTATCTCATTATCCAGATGAAAACCTGGATAGAAAGTAGTGCCATGAATTGGAAGGAGAAGGAGAAGGCATAAATCTGGTGTGGAGAGGAGGTATGACCAGTTTAATATTTAATATCTTGATTTTGTAATGCCAATTTCAATTCCAGTGACCATTAGATTTATACCTCTGGAACTCAGGCCAACTCTGAGACAATGTGTGGATTTGAGACATTTATGATAATTACAATTAAGACTGTGGTGGAAGATAAGACTCCCAGAGACAAAAGAAATTAGGGCTATAAAGAAAAAATTTCTGGGATGCACAATTCTAAGGGAAGAGAGAACAACTCACATTGAGCAATGAAGGCTGCAGGAGAATAGGTGTGCTGCCACCACAGAAATTAACATGCAGGGGTGCAGGAAGGAGGGTACTGTCAGCTTATTCAAATGGGCAAATACATGAGATACCCATTTTTTTGGACTTGGCACCTAAGAGGCCACTGGTGAATTTAGAGAAAGCACTGTCAATGTTTGAAAAGTGAACTGGAGTAATTGTGAGTAAACAAGGACTAATGTTTTACAGAGACTTGGCTGTAAAGCTCAAAGACATACTTCCATTGTTAAAGGTAGAAGTGTAGTTAAAAATAAAGGTGGGTTTTGATTCTTTGTTCTTTGAAATGAAAAAGACTAGAACATGTTTCTTTGTAAGAAGTAATTGCCACTGGAAACTGAAACACAGGACACACACAGACAAGGAAGAGACCCACATGAAGAAAATAAAGGCTATACAAATAAAAGAGTAAAGTATTCTGGGTTTTCCTGGATCTTCTGTAAATGACTCTATCACAGGATTATCATGTTTTCTCCTCAACGTCTTCATCGTTCTACTACCATTCGTAGAAAGTGGATTTTCATATATTATCTCATTTAGTCTTTGTGACAAACCTCCTATTCCAAGTGTGCAACTGAGGCACACAAAGATTTAAAAATCTATGAGTTAGTAGCCATATTTAAAGCCAGATCTAACTGAATGCAAAGTCTGTGTTCTTTGCAGTTTTCCACCCAAGGCCTATAGTTCCTACTAATTCAACCTATTGAAATATATTTTAACGTTTTATTAGGCAAACAAAGCAACAGAGAACAGCAGGGAAAAAGGCAATGTTTATCTCTAGCTGACAGGGCTCTCAAAATGCTATTAATCAAGATTTTAAATACAAATTTCCTTGTCCACTCAGAGGAGCGAGAATGTGCAATACATTGTGATGCTGCCACCTTGTGGCAAGAAAAAATGAAAACATTAAGTAAGAGGTGCTTTGTGCGTGTGTGTGTTCATCATTTTCACCAAATTGCGCTAGTCTATGGTTCAACTATGGCTGCACATTGAAATCATCTGGGAGTTTTAAAAATACTGCTGCCTAGATCCCACCTCAGAGATTCTGATTTAATTGTTCTGGGGTGAGGCGTTGGTGTCAGGACACTTTTAAAACATCCCAAATGATTCTAATGTGCAGCAAAGATTAAGACCTCTCTGCTCTAACCGCTTTACAGTAGAAAAGCAAGTCTTGTCATTTGCCTAATTATGTTTCATTTGTACAGATGCAAAAGAAAACATTCTAGAGAAAGTAGGTGATTTTCTCTCAGTCTTTAATGACATCTAGTTCTTGGTAGAATACAATGATTTCCGGAGAGATATACCATGCTATGGTTTTAAAGAACAGGACAAAGAAATTTGTGAATTGTTATCAAAGTGGACACAAGATTTGTGTCCCATAATCAAATGTGGTTTGTGGACTAAAGTGGGCAGGAAGAATCTCTGAGCCTCATAATGCGTCACAGGTTTTCCGAAAGGAACAATGGAAAGAGCACTGAACTTGAAGCACCATTGACTCTGGCACTAGTAAGATGAGTGACCTTGGGCAAGTCACTTCATTTGCAATGAAAGATTTTCATCTACTGCTTTATTCAAGAGAGAACTACTTTCAAATGTTGAACAAATATCATACCAGGTAATTCAACAAAACTCTCTTAAGTACTTGCAATGCACAAAGCATGGAATTATAATGTGTTATATATGGAAAGCACTAATGTTGCTTAGAGACATCACAGCACTAGGTGACCAGAGGAACCTTTGAAAGCTAGTAATGTGAATTTTAATTATGATGTGAACTGAGTGTAATTAGAAAGCTTAATTACATAATGCTCCAGTGGTTTGGCAAAGAAGTTGAATTCAGTTTTCTCTATTTTTCATTCTATTCTGTAGTTTTCTCAGATGGTAGGTCACTAATTTATTAGCTCTACACCATCAAAAAGTGCAATCATGTTTTGAAAATGAAATTTCTCTTTCCTGCTTCTTGGAAATTACAATTTTCTATGGTTCTTTAACTGAAAAGGCTCAGTAATTGCACCACCAATCACCCAGAGCCCTGGTCATGAATCTTTCTTTCTTCATTCATTCATTTAACACTTACTTATCAACCCACTACTATATGCTATTAGTCATCTTTGAATTCCACCTCCCTTAAATTCCCAATTTAATTATTTACAATTCATGTCAATTATTGGCTTCTAAACATCTCTTGAATATTCTGCCCATGTCTATAGTAATTTAGATTACTACAGATCTATCCCCCTGCCTTCTGGCTCCCTTTTCTCAACTCCAGTCCCACACTGCGGACAGGGTGGCCCTTCGAAACTTCAAATCTGCTAATGCTATTGTCCCACTTTCTAGTGAATGTCTTCCCTTCACCCTAGGATAGTGTCCGTGGTCCATGACAATGCTTGGGAACTCCTTCCTTATCTGGTCCCTGCTTACCAACCCAAACTAATTTCTCACCCTTCTCCATTAAGTCACTCAGAAAGCTTTGCAATTCTCTCCACCCTCTCTTGACGCTGGGATTTTTGCATATACCCTTTCTTCTGCTTGTCTTTCTTCACTTGGATAATTCCTTTTTTGGCCCTTCATGTTCCTGTTTGAAAATTAATCACTCCAAGAAGCCTTCTCTAAACCACATTACTGAGTTATTTATATGTGTTTCCAATGTACAATAAGCTTAAAATTTGGAATATGTATCAACATTTACTTATTTATCTTCTCTCTAGACTATGGGACAAAGAATTGAGGACAAAGATTGTGTCTTTGTTCACCAGTCTAGCACAGCATATAGTACATAGTAGACATTCAACAAGTATGAACCATTGATGAAGAACAATTACTGCATTCAAAAATCTACTATATATTAACTTGGAAAAATTGGTCAAATAAAGAGATGAAACAAATTATGACATGTCTGACATTATTCAAATAATTTTTTAAAAAGTAGATTCCAGCTTTTGATATGCACATATTAGCCACACAATCATAGGCAATGTGCTTAACATCCATTAACATCCTGAGCTTCAGTGTCTTCAATTCAAAACACAGATACATTCATTCAGCAAATATTGATTATATGACTACTAAGGGCCGGACAGTGTTCTAGGTCGTTGGGATAGAGCAGTGCCCCAAAGAGTCACTGTCTCTCTCTTCATGCATCTTAAATTCTACTTGATGAGACAGATAATAAAAAGAGATATATAATGTCAAACAGTGACACATAGAAAAAAAGGATTAAGAGGCTAGAGTGTAACAGAGTATACTATTCTATTTTTTTCTTTTCTTTTTATTTTTTTTAACTTCTTTTTTGTTTGTTTGTTTTACTTTTAAAATTATTGTATTACTTTTACAAACCCTTGTGTCGAGGGCTGACTTTCACTAGATCACAGCAAGGGAGCCATTCTGCTGCGTAGGAAACCCAGACCCAGAAGCAGGTTGTCTACTTATGTTTTACTGCCAGGTTACCCAAGAATGTGTGCTACATGACGGGCAAGGGGGAGGCCAAAGAGTACTATTTTTTTTTTTTAGAGGTCATTATACTACAATTCAAGCAGCAGGAAAGTCACTCTATGATTTATTTTTTTTTCTTTTTTTTTTAATTATGGGGAGGGGGGAGGGGGGAGGGATTGCATTGGGAGTTATACCTGATGTAAATGACGAGTTGATGGGTGCAGCACAGCAAGATGGCACAAGTATACATATGTAACAAACCTGCACGTTATGCACATGTACCCTAGAACTTAAAGTATAATAAAAAAACAAAGAGTACTATTATACATACGGTGGTCATAAAAGGCTTCTTTGAGAAGGTAACATTTGAGTAGAGATTTGAATGAAGCAAAGGAGGCAGCAGTGTGAATATCTGGAGGAAGAATGTACCAGGCAGAAGGAAATACAATACAAAGACCCTAAAGGGGGAGCTTGCTTGGTGCGGTAAGGAAACCGCAAGGATGCCATATACTGGAGCAGAGTGGAAAAAGGAAGCCTAAAGGTGACATCAGAAAAGTAGGCAGGAGCCAGACTAAGTAGAGCAATGTTTTCCAAACTGCAGTCATGAAAACAAATTGGTGGCTCATCACCAGCACCATTTAATGTAAACAAGAAGAGTAAAGTGAGATAGAAAATATCAGTGTATGGTTTTTCTTTTGTGTGTGTGTATATGTGTGTGCGCATGCACGTGCACTTGTACATGCATGCTGGGTTGCAACGTAAAACACCCTTCTTACTATGGGTTATGATAAAATTTGAAACAACACTGTGGTAGGGCCTTGCAAGCCATGATAAGTACTTTGAGTTTTATTATAAATATGATAAGAAGGCATTGGAAGGTGTTAGCTGAGGAATTATATGAATGTGACCTGTTTTATATTTTAAAAGGAAATTCTAGGCATTCTGCAGAATGGACCACAAGGGACAAGAATGGTGCTGAGAGGTAAGTCCCAGATTATTACATGGTCCAGGGTAGAAATGATGTTTGCATAGATGAAGGGATGAGAAGTGGTCTCAGTCAGGGGATATTTAGAAGGTAAGTTCAGTTAAGAGTTGTTGAGGATAGTCATCATTTTCTAGAGTTTTTTGAGGCTTAAATAAGATTGGATATCAGAAAGGGTTTTATAAACACTGGAGAAGTGCTCAGCACAGTACAGCTGAGTTCAATTCAAATGGCATTTACTGACCATACACTATGCACCTGCCACTACTCTCACTGTTTTCTCTGCACTTGGTAGATAAAACTGAATTTCTGCTCACAAGGAACTTTACAGCAGTAGAGTTGTGGAAAATAGACATAAAAATGAATCATTGCAGCATAATGCATAATATGATAATGGCATATGGAAGGTTCTAAAGAAAATGAGTTAACTTAAAATTCTGAGAAGCAACAGCTTTTGTTGCAAGCCTTTCTTTTCATAGGCAAAAGATCACATTAGCCCCAAGGATATTCCATAGGACAAATATGAGCTCAAAATGAACTAGAAAATAGTTCTAGGTGAAAAATAAACACATTGAACACAGATATTACTGAGTTAGTCTATTAAAGCCACAAGTCATTTGCACTTCTGCCCTACAGTCACAAAATAAAAGCAAATGAACAAGGGAAAAAGGATCTTCAGCCCTTCTACATCAGTAACATGAATCAATAAGGAGTCATCCTGGAGACATTAACCACAGAAAACCATACTCTTCCAGTTAGCATCAATGAATAGCCTCAGGATACAAATCCACAGTGAACGAAGAAACATAGCTACAGAATTAGAAACATTATTAAGGAAAATTGATCTGAGTATACTTCACTAATGTTAGAGGGATAATATTATATTTTAGGTTGAAATTTAATAATTTTTTTCAATTCCAAAGTGTTTATGAATTTTAAAATATACATACTTTTTGTTACAAATCTTTATTTTTCCCCTTCCTACCACTAATATCTGTGAAAAAGTTTAGAACATGACATAAAGTTTCTAGGTTAATGAAGTCTTTCTTTTCTTTTCTTTTCTTTTCTTTTTTTTTTTTTTTTTTTTTTTTGAGACCAAGTCTCACTCTGTTGCCCAGGCTGGAGTGCAGTGGCATGATCTCCGCTCACTGCAACCTCCACCCCCCTGGTTCAAGTGATTCTCGTGCCTCAGTCTCCCAAGTAGCTGGGATTACAGGCACGTGCCACCACACCCAGTTAATTTTTGTATTTTTAGTAGAGGCAGGGTTTCACCATGTTGACCAGGCTGGTCTCAAACTCCTGACCTCAGGTGATCCACCCACCTCAACCTCCCAAAGTGCTGGGATTACAGGCATGAGCCACCACACCTGGCCAATGAAGTCTTTCAATCAAGCATAAAGACTTCTGCTAATCCAGTAAAAACTGTCCCTTCTACCTACATGGATTCCATACATTTGCCATATTATACAAGAAAACATTTGTGTGCCACATTTACATATGAGATATTTATCAGAAAGAAAGTGGCAAATAATACTATTGTAAATCCATTTTAATTCTAAATTCTCTAAATACATAAATCATTAATACCACCTTTATGAAGAAAAGTGGACTTTGTAAAGGATACTGTGACATAATGAAATGAGTATCGGTTGAGAATGTAGGGCTTTAATTGTGGGTCTATGTAAAATCATTTTAAAATTATTTAAAATGGATGTACTAACACCTGGAGGTAGTGATAGGGGTTCTTTTGGCTGGGGCAATGAATAAAAGGAGCATGGGTTGAAAGTTTAAATAAAGTAGTCAATGTGAGAATTATTGAAACATTGTATTAATTCTTCTAATATTTCTGAGAACCCACTGTGTTCTAGGAACGCATAGTTACATAGATGAGGTAATGAATGAGACAAATTCTTTATCTTCCAGTTGCGCCAAGAGCAGTAATTTCTAAGGTATGTGTGGTGGGGAAAGGGTACTCTGAGGAGAGGGAGATGGGGAACAGAATCACTTGAGAGTGAGGATTTATTTCCAAGTAATTAACATGCCCACAAGAATCTGCCATACCCCACATCAAGAATCATTGCTTTAATATAGGTTGATGAGTTTATGACGTTAATGAGTTGATGACTGTCTCTCAAGTATGTTGGGGGACAAAAAAGTTTGAGAAACAAACACAATCATAAAGAACTATATTCTAATATAAGACATTACCATTGCTCCTACTTTTTTTTGTTTGTTTGTTTTTTTGTTTTTTTGTTTTTGTTTTTGTTTTTTTAATTTATTTATTATTATTATACTTTAAGTTGTAGGGTACATGAGCACAACGTGCAGGTTTGTTACATATGTACACTTGTGCCATGTTGGTGTGCTGCACCCATCAACTCGTCATTTACATCAGGTATAACTCCCAATGCAATCCCTCCCCCCTCCCCCCTCCCCATGATAGGCCCCGGTGTATGATGTTCCCCTTCCCGAGTCCAAGTGATCTCATTGTTCAGTTCCCACCTATGAGTGAGAACATGCGGTGTTTGGTTTTCTGTTCTTGTGATAGTTTGCTAAGAATGATGGTTTCCAGCTGCATCCATGTCCCTACAAAGGACACAAACTCATCCTTTTTTATGGCTGCATAGTATTCCATGGTGTATATGTGCCACATTTTCTTAATCCAATCTGTCACTGATGGACATTTGGGTTGATTCCAAGTCTTTGCTATTGTGAATAGTGCTGCAATAAACATACGTGTGCATGTGTCTTTATAGCAGCATAATTTATAATCCTTTGGGTATATACCCAGTAATGGGATGGCTGGGTCATATGGTACATCTAGTTCTAGATCCTTGAGGAATCGCCATACTGTTTTCCATAATGGTTGAACTAGTTGCTCCTACTTTTTAATGTATTACCAGTGCTCCTACTTTTTAATGTATTATATACATTATTAAATAATACTTTTTAATGTATTTAATAAATACATCTCATGGTGGATTTTCTTAAAACAGAGCTTGCCTTTTCATTAAGTAATTACTCTAAGGAGTAATTTTAAAAGAAAATAAGTCCAACTGAGCTTTTGTGTTAACATGATAGGAACTGATAACATTTCCATTTCTCTTATATAGACTAAAACTGTTCGGTTTAAAATACTTCAATTACTTCCATAAGCTTTAAGAAAACCCTCTTTAATAACATCCTATGTTTTCAAAGTTAATTGAGTTCTTTCACATATTTTTTCCCTTTAAAATATTATTAGACAGGACGTTTCATGGGTAAAGATTAGTGATACAATTATGCCATCATCTCTAAATGTCATTCTTTCTTCATCTCCATTGCCATTGAAGTACATTTTGTCATCTTTTATCTCAACTACTTCACTAGCTTCCTAAATAATCTTTCAACTATATCATCACTTCATCAGTAGAAAGAATGATCTACCTAAAACATGAATCCCATTATGTTACTCCCTGATTAAAATCCCTACAGCCGTTCCCCCAAGCCTGCAGCTTGCGCACCCTCTGGGAATGACTTAAAGGGTGTTTCCTGATCAGGGCCCTGCTTCCATTTCCAGCTGCATTTCTCACCACTCCCTTCTCTGCTCACAATGAATTAACTCATAGTTCCCCAGGTGTGTCTTGATTTGTCTTCTCTCCTGGCCGTTGACCAGGCTGCTTCCTTCGTCTACCAGATTCTACTCTTCCACCTCCATTTCACTTGGCTAACTCTTGCCTATCCTTTTGGTCCCACCCGAGACTTTTCTTCGTCCTGAAAACCTCCTATGGTTGCTATAGAATGAGTTATACCTTATTCCTTTGGCACTAGTACTATGGTTATAATATCTTATTTACTTATCTATCAGCTCTACTACAAACTACTAAATAACAGGAACTATGTCTTTTTATTATTAGAATTAGTGAATCCTCAATGGCAGTGTACACTTCAAGCTTAACAAAAGTTTAAGTGAATGAATGTGGTGGACCTGTCCAAGGTATGATGAGACCTTGAGTCCATGTCCTCTAATTATTGACCCACAGAGGTTTCCATTGTGTTCTACTGTCTCCCAGTGCCATGACCTTGGTCTCCACACTCTATAACTCTTGGTCCTCTCCCATTGTCTGTCTACAGCCCTTTGCTTTGGGAAAGCTAGATTATGCAAGGCCATATTTTAAATTAATAATTGCAAGCCAAGTTTTTTGCTTGGATTTAAGCTTAGCCTTCCATTCTTGGGGGAGCTATTCATTACTTAAGAAAATCTACCTGTGACTATGCATGTAAGAACTCTGGCTAGGAATAAACTATTGCTCATGATTAAACCGGAATGGTGCAAGAAGCATGAGCAGGCCTAGCTCAGATAAAAAAGTAGTAACAGATTGCTGTACTATGAAAACAGCATTCTGGCATATATATCATGAAAGAAAGTCACCAAAAGTTCTTAACGCTCACTTAGTCCAAAACAACACACATCTTAGGTAAGAAATTTTCAGAAAAAGTACTTGAGGCTTAACTAATTAGCTAATTATCTCTCACTTTTTACAGCGGAACATAAGAGGAATTCAGCTTTCAAAACACACCTAAAGATAGAAATCAGATTCTCCCTGGAATTAGAAACTGTGGGGAGCATCTTTTGGTTGTCGATTAAACATATATATATATATATTTTTACAAACAATACATTCTATTCTCTTTCACAAGATATTGTGGGCCATTATTCTACAAACAACCCTCTGAGTCTCATATGAAACCTGCAGCAAGTTACGGCAGTGGTGTTTATCACTCTTACAATCGCCCTGCCATTAGAAAGGGACATAATAATTTTATTATAGCACATACTCTGGGAAAGACCATAAACTTTTAATATACTTGTAAAAAGGGAGTGTAACATTTTCAATATTCTGTCTCATCTATTCTACCTTCTCCTCACATATAATGAATGCCCTAGGGCCTAAGCCATGGTTCTACACTTGGGAAGAAAATGTTGAGATTCAGCCTTTTCCCTGAATCTGAAGGTTACCATGATTTAGCACCCAAGAATAGTTTCTGCCTATCCTTTTTCTGGTTCTTTTTGCAACTCTTCAACTTCCAGACTTGTGGTCTATGTAGAGTTGTGATGACATTCTGACTTCATGTCTAGAGTTTTCATTTAGAGATTTTAAAATGTCAGCATAAACATACTACAGCATTTAAAGCTGTGTTCACATCACCGCACATATTCATTTTCAGCATCATTAATGATTATACTTTCTGATTATTTTCCTTTCTCTCCTAGACTGTCAAACTTCTTAGTTTACTTGCTAATATTGATAGCATCACCAACTCTAAGCATGACTCTCAAACAAGATATTTGGTTAATTTTTTTGTGTTTTTGTTGTTCATTTGTTCATCTCACCTTTTAGTTGCAATGCACAACATAACCACCTTCTTAGATAATGGACAAAGAAACAAACAAAAATCTTTGGAGACACAATTGGCAGAGGAAAATAAATATTGCAAACAAGTGAGTCCTTGGAAAAACAAAGTGGAAACAAAGTATGAGGAAAGCTGGGTCTGTCATTCTTATGAAATCTGTATTATTCATTGAAGAATAATGCAACGCTAAAGCTATAAGCCACGTGTCAACTGAACCCCCGAAAGCCTCACAGCATGAGAAAAGAACTAGCTACTTGAAGAGTAGACAGTTGCTGTTAATTTCTATTTCTTGAAAAAAATACCTTTTTAAAGTTGTCTGGGACCACAAGAAACTGTTTTTATAATGTTAATAGTTTTTTATATCACAATAATAAAAATTGAAAGCATAATATTTTATATTTATCAGTTACTTCTCCCCCTACCACTTTCCTTAAAAAAGTAGGACCTTTACAGATGAAAGAAAATTTTAAAACAAATTTTTAAATTACCCGAAGAGAATAAATTATTTCCTAAAAAGTGTATTAAACCTTTTTGTTATGTCTATAAATGATAATCTAGCCTAAGAGTAAATCATCAGCATTTCTGCAGTCCCCTCCCACCACCCACTGAAAACTTTCTTTACTAGATTAATGATTTTCAAAATTTTAAGAATTAAATTTGGAGTAAAAGGAACTCCAAAGATCTGAAAAAGCCTGTGAGCTGGATGTCCAGAAAGATGTAAATACATAATTATAGGTAGAAAATTTGGGGGTGTTTTTCAAAAGCCCCCAGAAGTTCCTCTAAGGAACGCTTAGAGGTCGTAAGAAAGCTCAGTGCTAGGTAGTGAGCTCTTAAGGGCAGAGAAATGCCCTCCTGTGTGCATCTCTAGATCTGGTACAGTGTCAGCATTCATAGGGGTGCTATAAACATTTGTTATGTTGAATCGTGGAGGATGAGTACGTGTATACTTGTGCGTTGTTGTTGCTGTTGTTTGAGACAGTCTTCCTCTGTCACTTAGGCTGGAGTGCAGTGGTGCAATCTCAGTTCACTGCAAACTCCGCCTCCCAGGTTTAAGCCATTCTCCCACCACAGCCTCCCAAGTAGCTGGTGTAAGCCACTATGTCTGGCTAATTTTTGTATTTTCAGTAGAGACGGGATTTCGCCATGTTGCCTAGGCTGGTCTCAAACTCCTGAGTTCAAGGGATCCACCCACCTTGACCTATCAAAGTGCTGGGATTACAAGCTTGAGCCACAGCTCCTGGCGGGTATTTTTTTTTTTCTTCTTAAAGAAGAATATAGTATTTAAAAGTTCATCATGCAATTAAACCTCATTGATTTTGAGAGCAAAGGAGCAAAGAAAAATGTGTCAAATAGCAAACCTACTACTTAAAGTAAACCTTTAGGAACTTAAGCAGGGCTGCTCACCAAATAATTCTGCTGGGTACAGAACTGATGTGACCCTTAAATTACAGAGTTTATGTATCATAATTAATATCCAGGCCTTGCAGAAAACAATATTACCTCTGCAGAGCATACCATTTTCTCTATTGATAAAAGTTCTTTACTGAAAACACAATGATACGAGGATGGGTAGGAGTGCCTTCGAGTTGTCCTTGAACATATATACACAGTGGTTAAGAGGAGATTCTTTGATGACTGACAAAAATTCAAGTCTAGTTTGATTGTTTTAATAACATTACAGGTAGGCAGACAAGGCAGGAATTCATATTACCAAAAGAGTTATGTTTCCTAGAGATTCACCAGTTTTGTAGCCTCTACTTATCTCGAGGCAAAGCTGTCTGACAGAGATTCTCTGTTCTGACCTACTCCTATTCTTTTCTCTTTTTTATTCTTCCTCTTACTATAAAATTTGGTAAATTTTAGTTGACAGAACATCTCATAAGTTCCCACCCTGACTTCTTTGCTTATCTCGTAGAGGGAACGCTAAAAAAGAAAAAATATACTTTTTCCTCCCACAGTTTATGGATTACATCCTAGGCAGATGACACATTGGATAACCTCTTTTTTCCAGGATGAAACATATTACAAAAATAAAATACACTCTCACAAATGCCCACCACCTTGAGATAAATAGGTGGATCTCACAATATCTCAGACATCACCTAGGAGAGAAGAAATAAAATCAAGTATTTGGAAGAATACATTAGCTATAACTCAGCATTTCAGAGAGCAACAGGTGTGGGATGTTCTAGAAAAAGAATTTCTGTTCCCTTCCCCCTTTTTATAAAGTATTCTCTCTCAATGATCCCTTCAAAAGATTAATAGCAATAGCACTCATGGTCTAAAGTGCTCAAGATAAAACATGAAAACAAAAACCAAAGCATATATTCTACTAGACAACAAAAACATGTCTCTCCTGAGAATGAATATTTCAACCATTCCAGCTTTTCACACCTGAGAATCTTGGATTCAGTGGATTCTGAATAGCCCAATGAATTAAAATTAAGATGAACTTTTCTCTTCAGTAATAGAATTTGCTAAAATTAGAGACAAATGAATTAGTGTTTCAGTGAAATACATATTTCTATTATAAGTCATATAGGGAGTGGGGTTCCTAAAAGCAGGTGGCTAACTCTATCTACAGCAAACATTTTGACAAGCTCCCACAACATAATACATGGCATCAAAACAATCCGAAGGCAATTCAAACGATATCTTCACGTTAAGCAGCTGAGGCACTGGGCAAGCAAAATCTAATGAAGCTATATTTTCTCTGGAAGGCAATTAGTAAATTGCTCATATTTTGCTGCTGAAAGAATACATCAGCATGAACAGATGGAAATTTAGAATTCCACAAATGGAATTAGAGACATTGATTTAACTTTCACCAAGCAAATGAAAACCACAAAATATGAATTGCTCTTTCTATAATTAAGCACATAATTAGAGTGCATCAAATTCATATCCATTGTAGCTCATGTTTCTTCCTCCTCATTTCTAAATTTATATACATTCTGAGTCTAACAAACCTACTTAGAGTTCAACTCCACACTGAAAGAGTCTTCTATGACAGATAGATGGTACTAAACTATTTCTCAAATTAAGCCTGCCATGGGTCACACTAGCTTTTTCACAGCATGACACATGCTGCAATAATAATAAGAAATCCTAAGACTCAAAGAGGTTGTCCTTGTGTAAGAACAGATGGAGAGAACAGCTGAGGGAGGAATTCAGCCAGTTTATTAACTCCATGTGAGTAGAACAAATCATATTTAAAAGAATTCATAAGGACAGTTGGTCTGAAAAACAGAATTTAAATGATGGCAATTTTAGAATGGAGAAAAGAGAATCATGATGTCTCACAGTACAACATCACTCAGTTACCTCTTTGTCTTTCTATCTCCAGGAAACAAAGGGTCACCAGTGACCTGCACACAGATTATAGACCAAACTGGTGATAGGCACTTGGGAAATACTTGGACTGATTGTCAAATTTAAAATATACAACAAATACTATAACATATTATGGAAATAAAATCACTAACATGCTAAACATTTCAGATACTTGAAATTACTCACATTGTTAGTTATTCTTTTCCTCATTCTAGGATATAGTTTGTCTTACTTGTGAAAATATTTAGGGGAACTTAGATAAAATTTTTGTTTGATATTCCTAAAATGCTAGAAATAACCTGAGAAATCTTTTTGAGAATAAGCCCTTTATGAAAACCTCCAAAGAGATCTTTCCTGAGAAAACTCAATGGATGTGCCTTATCAAGTATAGTAATATGTTTTGTTTATAAGCTTTCCAAGTTGAAATCCAAAGTAGTAAGCATGTTCCAAAAAATCTAAAGAAGTAAAAATGGGGAAACTTACTAAAAGTGCACGCACATCTATAGCATCAAGAAATAAACTAGTAGTGAAATCCAAGGTCATATTCAGCGTGATAGGCACTGTGGATCTTTTCTATTAATAAAAAGCAACAGAGGCTTTTTCTACTCGTGAAATTTTTTTTTTAAAGTTTTCTTATTATTTTAGTGAAATGGAGATTTTCCTTCTTAATAAAAATTTTCAAATTTCTACCAAAAAATCCTTAAGTAACTCAAGTGTTGCACTTTATGCTTATTGAAATATTTGATAGGTATTTTCTGCCACTTGAGAGTTGCTATTAAATTTTATATAATAAACTTCACTTGCAAACTGACTTTCTTCTCAGGCAAGCCAAAGGACAGCAAACAAAAATAATGCCTATTAACTATTTTAAGTACATGACTGTATCCTGTGGGGAAAATCGGGAAACAAAAACAGTAGTTTCAGAATTTCAGATGGATTAGTTATTCAGAAATTGTCTTGAGGACATGCCCTAACCTTTTGGTATCACTCATCAAAGGAAAATGTGACTCACAAAGACTTTAATCCCCTTTCCTCCCAATGGGAGATACAGTCTGTACAGAGAGCTGTTTGCATTTATAACTCATTTAAATCATCTCTTCCAGATACTTCAGGTTTAACTCACAGTGCTACACTCAGACTAACCAATTTAATAAAAGGATTATAAAATATTTGAAGCAAACTTACGTATATTTTATTCAATGGTTTATCTCCAAACAGTAGATATCTACTGATGAACTATTTGAACATTAGATGCATCAAATTCATATTCATTGTAGCTCATAATTTTCTTTATCATTCCTAAGTTTACATATACTGAGTCTAGCAAAGTATATTGCTTCTAGTTATAATCAAATATATTTATAAGCCTATTCTTCACCATGTTGTTTCAGGAATTTGTTATGGATTCAAGAGAATTCAGTAAAAGACAACTGGCTAAACCACAGTTAATAAAGGTAGAAACAATGCGAACGAGAACTCATTCATGGAGTAGATTTAATAGAGCAAGTAACACAGGATATTCATAATCAAATGATATTAGCTTTTACAGTGAAAACATATTTGAGAGAATTAAAAGTCAGTGGTAATAAGGAATGAGAATAACTCCTTCCCATAGTCTTCAATCATGTGAACTATGTTTGAAGGCTTCAGATGGTCAATACATTTATATGTAAATCTTTAAACTACAAATTAAATATTTTTATTTAGTTGCTATAGTAAATAGAAAGATTTAATTCATAGTTTAAAGATCATACACTTTTATGTTTAGTGTAGCAACTTTAGGATTCTTTGGTTTTCAGTAATAATCTATGCATTTGGGTTACCAAACTTGGTCAGCTTGGTCAGGACTTTTTTGTTTGTTTGTTTGTTTGTTTGTTTATTCATTCATTCATTTTAAGACGGTCTCACTCTGTTTCCCAGGCTGAAGTGCAGTGCTGCGATCTCGGCTCACCACAACCTCCCTCTCCTGGGTTCAAGGGATCCTCCTGCCTCAGCCTTCCCAGTAGCTGGCACTACAGGCGGCTAATTTTTATATTTTTAGTAGAGACGGGGTTTCACCATGTTAGCAAGGCTCAGATTCCTGATCTCAACTGATCTGCCCGCCTTGGCCTCCCAAAGTGCTGGGATTACAGGCATGAGCCACCACACCCAGCAGGACATTGTTTTATATTCAGTCAAATAATAGTTTAAAAATCATAGCTAAAAGTAGATAAGCATAACTTGTTAATTATGATTCAAAGCAGTTGATGCATATCTGGTTGAAGATTAGCAGATTCTCACTGCAATTTAGTTATAACTGATTAACATTTCAAGGGACATAGGATTTCAGATTCTACAGTCAGGAAATCATACACTAAACAAGTTAAATAATCAAGTAAGGTAGATGACTCATATTTGGAGGAGTTGATTTTGTTCCTTCAGGAGATGATAAGTTATCAAAGATTCCCATTCAATAAAAATTGCTATTAACTATTGGAAACCTACCAAGAACAATAAAAGCAGAGACCTGTTGTTTTTTTCATTGTTTGTTTAAAAATTCAATGCTGAATCACCATCATCTAGGTCAGTGTGGAACACAAAGTGTGGGCTCAGTCAATATTTATAGAATAAGTGAATAAATACTAAACTGTTAACAAATAGTCAAAGCTTATGTGAATAACTCTGTTGGATAAAAAAGAGAAGAGGGTAAGAAGTGAAGAAGAGACAAAAAAGGAAGAAATTAAAAAGAGGTGAGTGAGAAGAAAGTGACAAGGTCTTTCCTAGCGATAAAGGTCGTTCCTATGGCAGCAGAAGAGTAGATTTATAGCAACCTAAAAGAAAACAGATGGCTGAATCCTTTCGCTCCCCTCAAGTACATGTGGTCCAACATTGTCTCAACAAGACGGTAGCCCTACAACCAACAATTGAAAGAGTGACATCAACATATAAAAGGAAGGAAGCGCACACCTTCAGTGGAAACCCCAATGAAAAATATGCTTCTGCCAAGACTATCAGGTTGGTATAGTACCTGTGATTTCTTGGCAATAAATCATGAAATACTTCAAGAAATTAGATAGTTATTAGGGGAATGCTTACTTCACTGTACGAGGGGAGGTCCCTGAGCACCTCTTTTAACATCTAAAGTCTTCTTCTCTCCAGAGGAATTGTGCTCCGTTCCCTGGTTACTTCTGTTTTACTTAGGGATTTCAGAATTGTGAATAAGGAAAGAATGACCTGGTAAGTGCCAGCCCTGGATACATTGGCCCACAGATGCTGTCCTCCCCCTTTCTTTAGTTGCTCTTTTTCTCAGGGGACTGGACTCTATTAGGCTATATTTCCCAGGTTTGTCTGTCAGCTGCCTTCGGTCTGGTCTCAGCCAACAGGAGGGAGATACCACCAGGAGATAGAGGGGATAATCTAGGACATTTCTCCCCATCCTTTTCTCCAGAAGCAGCTGTATCTTATCTGTGTCTGTGACCCTACCTCCCGCTGGACAGGCCATTACTACCTGGGTTCCAGTAAACCACCCCCTAGCCCTCAGGTTGGTAGTGGCTTCCCATTTTTGCTTATCTCTGTGTTGGTACAAGAGTGTCTGCTTTTGACTTCTGCATTGCAATATGAGAACATCCTTATCTTTGACACCTTTAAATGCCCCTTAGGGTTTCATCTACTTAGCTCTCTGATCTTAGACCACAAGTCTCTCCTGACTGCCCAGCTGGTCTTGACTGCCTGGCCTACATATCTGCACCAGCTCTCTCTCTGGAATGCCCAGATCAAGCTGTGGAACCTGTTCTACTTTGACCACAACCTTCTGATTCCCTTCTCTCCTTTTTCCGATCCCATCTAGTTCTATTCTATTCACCTCATCATGGTTGCTGGTCCTATAACTGCTCAAGGTTGGAAAGTTGCTACTCTGAATGCTGATGTTTGCTGAACTGCAGGACAAAACCACTCTATAATGATCTCTAAATTCCCACTTCAGATTTACCTTGAATAGATTTTAGGCTAATAGGCATAGGCAATATCAAAGTTTACATGTTTGTGTCACAAGAAGATTAAAAATAATCCATATTTCCTGCATGGTTGGTCATCCCTTGAATGCATCCTCTTTGGTAATATCCAGTAAGATATAATGGCAGACAAGAAGATGGATAAAATCATGTCAGATAGTAATTCTGCTCACAGGGCATGAAATCTATGATGGTCTTGTAATAAAATAGCTTAATATAGCCAAGTTAACTTGTTTCTATAAATTCTTTCACTGTAGGCAAAAAAAACATAATCCCTAAAGTACTGAACTAGTAAATAATAATATCAATTAAGCATTTAAGACCCTCTTAATCACTTTACATTATAAGCAAATAGTAAATGTGTAATAGTGTTGACTATTCTGGGTTCATGTTTCTTAGGTGTTTATTTTAATTGAACTTCAGCACTAATACATGTAAGTGTTACTCTGTTTCCCAGGTTATACTCTCACTGGGAATCTGAAGATCAGGTTGTTTAATTCAGGATCTGTATCGGTAGATTAAATTCCCACCCAACCCTTTCCCAATTCCCAAATTAATCTTGAGTTAGGTAAAAAATAACAAGCAAGCTCAGCACTGGTCCTGTTTACCAAATCATCTTCCAGCCAAACTGGTTGAATTAGTTATATCTTTTCTCTTAGTCTAGTTGAGGATGTCGTGTATCCTTAGACTTCCAAACAAAACATTCCCACTCTTTCTGTGGTCTCCATTATAGCTGGAGTACCATTTCCAGGCCTCATTTACAGCATTCTCTTCTGGAACTTTCATTTGGCTGCCACACAGAAAGTCCTACGTTTCCTGCCAGCTGTCCTCTGGGTTCTCAAGTACCCCAGGTTCACCTACTAGAGAAAAGAATTTCAAAATGCCAGTGGCCCAAGCAGCTCTACCTGCCTCTCTGCCCTGATTCCCAGAGTAAGGTTTCAGCCATTAAGAACTGTTCTCTCTGAAACAGAGCCTTCAACACAATGGTCTATCTGGTTGATCACCACTGGCCATGAAGCTTAGCCCCAGTACCTGTCCCATCTTAAGGGATGGTTTCAAGTCTAGCTCCTTCCTTTTAGTCAAGAATTGAGGAATCATGAAGTGTTCTCTGACTCCATATGTTTGTATTAAGCTTCTTCATAATGATTTATTTGAGTTTTGATGTATTTGGTTTTGGCTGAACTCACATCTCCCTCTCCTACTCCCTCTCCCTATGCCCTTGCAAGGAACAAGAACTACAAAATGGAGCCTTTTGGAAGACTGTTGCACTCAGGAGCTTTTTTGAAGTGCTCTGAAATTTCTGGCAGAAATAAAACTCTTTTTAAAAATAGTTACAGCTTATGTTCCTCATAAATCCCCTTCTTCTGTGCCCTGAGAAATAGTTAATCAACTCTTACTTAGCTTGGAGTTCACCCAGATGCTCCTTAAGGGTTCTCTGTAGCCCCACTCTCAGAGGTGAAGCCACCACTGGATCCTAGCAGGGTGCCTCAACTCAATAATCGGATACGAGATAAGGCAACAAAGCTTCATAAACATTGTGTTTTCTTCCAACAGGGCACAAGGAAGATATTAAACCGAGTTCCCCCAAACAATCCCAAAAATCTCCTACTTTTCCCAAAGTAAAGATAATGATAATCAGGATCTGTGGACTCTATAATGTGTCTTTATTTTGGTTTAAACTAATGACATTAGATTCTCTTCAACCTGGCAAAGAAGAGGTAGGTATACATTAAACAAAAGAAAAAGAAAAAAAATGGACCTAAAATCATGTGGGAACTAGATCATTGTCACCATTATTCGAAAAAGAAAGGTTGTGGAATATTTCTGCAATTTCTTGGCCAGCTGGTCTTTTTCACCAGATGCATATATCTTTTTCAAATATCAAAAGGTAGTAAAGCTATGCATGTAAAAGTCATAATAGTGATAGTAATTATAAGTATTATAAGGGTAAGAATAATTTATATGATTCTTACTGACTGCCAAGCACTTACTAAGCACTTCATGCACATTAACTCTTCAAAATCTCTGAATGCTATGCTGTACATATAAGAAGGGAGAACTTTCTTAGTTTAGAAAACTGAATTGCAGAAAGGTTAAGAAACTTGATTAAAGCAAATTAGCAATGGGCAGAACAGAAATTTAAACCTAACTCATCTTTCATACCTATGAAGATGCAAATAACTCAACCAAGTACATTTGTGTATAATATATTTGCCCTCTTGATGAATACTGAACCAGAGTTAGAGCACCTTCTACTTGTTTCATGAAAAAGCATTGACATTATATGTGACTTGTGTGTTCTACTTTGAAACCACACTTTTTTTACTCTAAACATTATTTGAATAAGAACTTGCTGATAATTTGAGCAGTTATTTCAAAATATTTATGTACTATTACTACCTAGATGAATTACTCCAGCTTAGCATCCAATTTTTAAAATTTTCAAACTCATGTGTGCATGACTAATTTTACCTTTTAGAATTGTGACAACATTCATTCATATGCTCTTCTCTTTTGATTTTTGTACTTTAGTAGTTTTGGAAACATGATAAGATAGCTCGTAGTATAACTAATAGCTTCATACACATAGCATATCTATACTCTTTCCACTTTTCCTCTAAACATCACCTTATCACAGTTTGTTCTTTATCCCCTGTCCACTTGCCATTATTTCCATCCAATGAAACTTACTTTTCTTCTCTCTCACCTTTGAATTTCCTTCCCTCCCTACCAGTATGTGAGTTACTTGAAAGCTCTTTGATCAGAATAAAAATTCCAATTATTTGATCCTTCCATTTATTTGGATTATAAAGACATACAGGGGTATATTTTGCAAAACAGTCTTGTCATCCTTGACAGAAGATATGTCACTCTATTATAGCTTTGCCACGTGTCCATAGAGAAAGGTCATCTTATTTTAAACACATGTTCGTATGCAACATGTGTAACAGAGATGTGAATTCTAAGGACACTGCAGAAAGCATAGCTGACTAGGATTCTAGCACCTTCAGGATGTGTCTCCTCTTAGTTGTGACCACTGTAATGCACTTCATAAAGTAATAAATTGTTCTTGCCCTAGGATCAGGATTCCCATCTCTTCACTACAACATGTCTAGATGTAAGACATGTTTGCCCTTGTAAAATCAGTGATCCCAGTCTAGATGTCAAATACTTGCTTGTTCTGTGTATTAACTGACTTCTTTTCCTGGACCCGCAGGCTCTATCAGATCCTTCCCCTAAAATTCATACATCCTGCCTTGTTGCTATCTATGCCCCAGCATGTCAATGTCAAAGTAGTTAAGAAAAAGGCTCCAACTATTTTAGTATCTTAAATTTTATCTTTTCATTCTACAAATAATTTTTTAATAAAAAGTTAAAATTTAAAACAAATTGATACTATTCAGTAAAATGTTGTTATAGATTCCAAGCAACTATCTCTTTTATAGGCAACATAATTACAAGTGAATTACAAATGCAGACTTTATGACTCTAATTAAACTCTAGGCCACAACCCATTAAAAACAGAGTATACGCATTAAGTTAGGTGTAAGAAAAAATAAATATGTCACATAATGAGGCATAAGTTAATATGCCTCAAAATAAATGAGGAGAAACAATTTCAGATAATACATATATTTATATAAAATTTTTATCAACATAACCTAAAATACTTTCTTTAATTTCATCAGACATAAAATTTTTATACTTAATTTTCATATACATATACATCATACTTTCTCTCACTTACTTCATTACTTCGTTCTACCCCAAGAACATCTTTGCAAGTATTTCCCAAGTGTGAGAGACTGGAGGAGGCTCTACATTTTGGTTGTAAGAATATATATTAATTTTTAGTACATTATAATTAAACTCAGAAATATTTAATTGTAGGGATTTTATTTTGTAAGAATCAAATAAAATGATTAAAAATTAACTTGAGGCAAAACGAAATTTCAACATCATTGTAAAACTAACTAAGAGAGCAGATCTTCAAAAAAATGTAGTACAGGATGGTTACACCTCGGTTTCCACACTTGGGAGACTCATTAACCACTTAAGTGTTTGCCCTGAAGTTTGTAAATGCTTAAAGATTGGGTTACATTATGAAAAGGACCTGTTGAATATTGTGTCTGTAAGGTTCAAGTCTACCTAGTCCTCACTGCCACCTTTCATATCTTCTCTAGTGAAGAATGAAGAAATGAGAATTATGTGTTTGAATCTGGCACCTCTGATGTGGAAAAACACATGGTGAAGCAGAGGAAAGAAAACTGAAGGAAAATGAAAACATCCTCAGGAATACGTTGGGGGAAACAAACAGTATTTCAAATGAAAGATTAAGAACAACAAATGGATTTGAAGGTATTATGTAAAAGAAAATGAGATGATTTAGCACAGGTACTCTAAGAATTTGAGAAGTTCCTCATGTTTATGGGAGAAGGTAACATTGCTGATAGGAACATTTAAAGGTGGTACAGAAAGGAAATTCTCATCAGGAGGCCTATAGAACACACATGGGCAACAGCAAGCCCCCCCTGGATCCATACAGAGGAAAGGAGAGGTAAAGATGAAAGAAAGAGGTTGAATAGAAGATATTAAATCGTTGAAAAATAATTTTAAAATAGTTACGCTTCTGAGAAGATTTTCCATGTCTGGGTATGAGACATGGAGATACATCACACTGATCAACCTGAAGTAATCTACGTACTGAAATACCCACTTCTAGTTTATCTAGTTCATGCAAGGTTTCACAAAGCCGCCAATGGTCTTATAAAAGCTTTCTAATTGAAATGGTCTTAAGTATCACATTTTACTAGTGGCAGGTATCTTTTCAAAAAAAAAAAAAAAAAAAAAAGCTAAGCAACTTGTCCTCTGTTGTTTCCTACCACTACGTTTGCATTAGAAGAGGCTGGCAGTCAAATACACAAGAAGAACCACAAGTGTTGGCAATTTAACAGAAACAAATGGTAGTGTGTCATGGACCCCTAAGGCTTGTTGGACTAAATCATACCCTCTTCTAATAAGTCCTGAAAAGCATTTAAAACATATGCTGAAGAAAATAGTTTTTAGAGGGGCAGATAACAGACGTTGGACTTAGAAATGATAAAAATCCATTGTGCATTTTTTTGGCTTCTAGTTCTACTCAGTGTTTTGCTATGAGCTATGATTTGTTTGTGGAAGTAAAGTAAAGGCAGCCTATCTTACCGCCTCCACTTCGGCTGGGTCATACCAGACGTTGATGTAGGGATGCTGTAAGGCGTCGTCCACTGATATTCTTTTTGCTGGGTCAATCACTAGCATCTTTGACAACAAGTCCCTGGCTTGGCTGGCTGAAACAATAAATGAGAGAAACAACTAGTAAGATTTTGATTTCAGTAAGGAAATTTGTTGGACAGAGAGGAAATTAAGAAAATAATGTATGGGATAGTATCTTCCTTCCAAACATCAGGTAAATCCCTTGATGTGATGGAAAAGAAAATGCATTTTACACCTGTTTCTTTGGGTCTCTAAGCCTAAGGCTTCATTCTGAGGATCTCCAAGGGTTATAACACTTTGAGTATATAATTATTCACTCAAACTTCTAAGTAAAATGTATCAACCTGGAGAGTTTATGTAAGCAAAATCATCTTCTTTGGTAACCTGTATGAATATGGGATAAACAGCATAAAGAGCACAGAGTGCAAATGCATGATATTCAACAAATGTCTGGACAGCTGTTTGAAGTTAATCAACACATGTGTCTTTATATTCTCATTCATACAATGGAATTATCAGGATTTTAGTATACAAATTGACTTAAGAGTTTGTATCATACAAATTTCTTTTTCTTTGTTTGTTCATTTGTTTGTTTGTTTGTTTATGTATTTTTGAGACAGGGTATCCCTCTGTTGCCAGGCTGGAGTGCAGTGGAATGATCACAGCTCACTGCAGCCTGTAACTCCTGGGCTCAAAGGATCCTCCCATCTCAGCTTCCTGAGTAACTGGAACTACAGGCATGCACCACCATGCCTGGCTATTTTTTCTTATTTTTTGTAAGGATAAGGTCTCCCTACATTGCCCAAGCTGATCTCGAACTCTAGGCTCAAAGGATCCTCCCACCTCAGCCTCCCAAAATGCTGGGATTAAAGGAATGAGCCACTGCTCCCAGCCACAAATTTCTTATATACATAAAAACAACCAAAGAATTGATGTGATAGAAATAATACCATTCAATTACTGAATTTTATTTTAACATTCTGTAATCATCAGGTATTTTTAATCAATGGAATCATGACTTGATGAAATCCAGTAGCTAAAGACTGAAGCCAGTCTAATGCTACACCAGACACTAATGAAAAACTCTATATTATGTAAATGGTATCATAATTAATTTTATGGTTGTAGGCAGTAACAGTTATAAAATTATATGGTGATAGCATATTTATTTAATAACATTGTTAAAAGACATTAACTTTAACCTCTAAAAACATGTACATTTTTTATTATTATACTTTAAGTTCTGGGATGCATGTGCACAACATGCACATAGTTATACATAGGTATACACATGTTACATAGGTATACACGTGCCACGCTGGTTTGCTGCACCCATCAACCTGTCATCTACATTAGGTATTTCTCCTAATACTCTCCCTCCCCCAGACTTTTACATAAAGTTTTAACAGAAATGAATATCTCAAATCAATATTGTTACTCAACTGATTTGAAAGTTGAATGGTGAAAATATTCAGTTTATTCTAAATATATGGTAAAACATCAAATTAAAGAGAACAAAATTTAAATGGATTTTTCAAAAAATCAACATAGATGACTGTGGATATGTATCAATTTTTATTTAATCAATTTTTCAGATTAAGACAATTTGACTAATTCTACAAATTTGAAAATTACATAAAATATAAAAATCAGGAAATAATATCTAACCCCACTAGTTAGAGGCAATGACTGTGATTATTGGCATATTTTTTCTAGTGCTGTTCATGTATTTTTCACATATTAACCATACTACAGTTAAAATGTAGTAATTAATTTTTTACCTGTAGGTATCTTCTTTTAGTAATTACATGAATAAATATATCTTTTAATTTTCTGAACAAATATGAAAAATCACTAGTTAAATCAACCTTGAGAACTTTTTATTTCTATTATCCATTTTTCTGGGAAACTCAATCCTAGAAACTTATTATCATCACTTTCAAATTAAAACTATGAACTGCACAAGAACAACAAAAATACAGAAATACTTACACATTAATTCAATATTTAATTTTTCTCATTGCCAACGGCCTCCTAATAGTCTAATAGGGCTGTGTTTATTCATTGCTTTAAAGATCTCTTTAATTTGTAACTGATATTACATCCAAATTCATGTACCATTTTCATAGATTCTCTCATCAAATCTATCCATTTCTCTGCTCTTAGAAAGGGCTGGGGTTAGTCGGGTGCGGTGGTGGCTCACATCTGCAATCCCAGCACTTTGGGAGGCCGAGGCGGGCAGATCACGAGGTCAGGAGATTGAGACCATCCTGGCTACCACGGTGAAACCCCATCTCTACTAAAAATACAAAAATTAGCTGGGCTTGGTGGGGGGCGCCTGTAGTCCCAGCTACTTGGGAGGCTGAGGCAGGAGAATGGCGTGAACCCGGGGGGCGGAGCTTGCAGTGAGCCGAGATAGCGCAGCCGGGGCGACAGAGCGAGACTCTGTCTCGAAAAGAAAAAAAGAAAAGAAAGGGCTGGGGTTAGAATGGGCTCTTCATGAATAGGGTCATGAACTACACCAACACCAAATCATCTTGCTAAGAAACAATAATCAATACTATTTTTAGGAAACAATACGGGAAAATGTTTCAATGTTTTATCTTTCATTCTATCATTTGAAAGCAAATGTGTTATGCTCTTTTCCAAACACAGTAGAATACATTATTCTCTTTGGTTATTTGTATATTAACATTACTTATAGTTTTCCAATTTTATATTTAAAATTAAAATCAATTATCAAATATGCAAACTAGTTTATCGTTTACAAAAATAATTGCAGAGATTCAAATTGATTTAAAAAGTATACTCAAGAAACTTGGAATTACATTATGAAGTATAATATCTTAATAGCCTTTTTATTGTGATTTCATACAGTAGTTTAATGAGAACTTTGTTGTCTCTGTATTGCTGCAAGTGTCTTCAAAAGAAGGGATTACTTTTGCTTGATATCTCAATAGTATTACAAAGACATGATTTCTATAAGATCTTTAATTGGAGTATTAGCTTTTTTTCAATCTGGATATAGGCAATGTTGATCTTATCAGCACTAGATTTAGAAATAATTTAGTCCATTGTCAGTAAGAGAGTCTATAGAGGCAGTTGAAGGAAGAAATGCAACTGTGCAATATGTGTCAAGAGCACAGAAACAGTGCTGCACATTTAAAACCCATCAGATAAAAGTTTAGAGGATATGAAAACATCCTGGAAAACAGTGGCACCACATTTTAGCTTCCTCATCTCATTTAAGTCTTCCTTAGCTATACACATTAAGTTTGTAAGTTAAGTCTGCAGATAATTAATTGTCCACATAACATTTAGGACTAAATTTACAAAGCATGTATCCTAAGTTTTCTTTTTTGATAATTTATAGGTACATTTTAAAATTATTATTTTATTATATTTAACAGTCACTGAGCATCCACAGTGAGCCAGGCACTGCTCTAAGTGTTTGACAAATTATTAAGTCCATTAATCCTCCCAACAGCCCTATAAGGTGGGTTTTCTCTACGTTCATTTGTTAAAACAAGGAAAGAAAAATTAGGTAACTTGCTCAGGGTCACACAGATTTTAAGGCATGGGGCAAATTTGAAATGAGGCAGGGGGAAAACAGTCAGATTTATTTCAAAATAAGATTTTCCAGGAGTGTTTTAAATTATAAGAATTTGAGTATTATTATTTATATTACACTTTATGCACTGCCAAATTTATTCCATGTCTCCAAAATAGACTGAGGCATTATTAAGTCAATTCTGTTGGTGAAGATATTTGTTACTCAAGTACATTAACTGCCAACAACATGATAGAAAAAAATGACTTATTAATGGAAGTGTTTATATTGAATAAAAATATGTATGTAAAATCTCATTTGCTATTTTAAAATGAAAAAATTTAATTTAAGCACTCCATAAATTATAGAAAAAGAAGTTCAGACACCTGCATCTCCAAGATTTTACAACTAAACCTTGCACTGAAAATATTTTCCAGGCAATAAAAAGGTTTGGAACAATGATTTCAATGCATATTATGTTGGTTTTTTAGAGTTATATCTCAAAAAATAATTTTAGGATTCTATGTAACCCCCTGTTAAATACCTAGGGCACACCATTGTCACACATTTCATTCTTATTCTTCTCTCTGAATATCCAGACAGGTCTTTTTTTTTTTTTTTTTTTTTGAGATGGAGTCTCCTCACTCTATCGCCAGGCTGGAGTGCAGTTGTGCGATCTCAGCTCACTGCAACCTCTGCCTCCCAGGTTCAAGCGACTCTCCTGCGTCAGCCTCCCGAGTAGCTGGAACTACAGGTGCACGCTACCACCTCCAGCTAATTTTTTTGTATTTTTAGGAGAGACAGGGTTTCACCATGTTGGCCAGGATGGTCTGTCTCGATCTCCTGACCTCTTGATCCGCCTGCCTTGGCCTTCCAAAGTGCTGGGATTACAGGCTTGAGCCACCGCGCCCGGCCCTGAATATCCAGACAATTCTAAACTCCGTGGCTACTCCCCTTTGTAGGAACGATCTTCGAAGAAATATCTTTCTTTAACTTGAGGTTGTGCCAATTAAAGAATTGATCGATGTTTTAGGTGATGGGTTATGCTAAATGCTCTGATTTGACCATTATACCTCTATACACGTTTCAAAATAACCCCTATATCCCACAAAAATGTACTATTATCATGTGTCAACTAAAAATAAAAGGAAAGAACGAGAAAGAGAGAGAGGTCTCTATATCGTGTGCTTGTTTGACCCGTCACCCTCATAGTCGTCCTCAAGTCATTCCTGAAGGGCATACCTTTGAGTTTATTGTGCTCGGAGTCCGCTGGGAAGAGGGAATCTGGGAAGAGCTTGGGGAAGGTGAGTCCCGCATACTTGGGCCGATTCTCCACATAGTTTCTTACTGTGGGTTGCAATTTCTTCATGAATTCTGGACATGGTGTTCCTAGTTGTTCAATTACCTTATTCCACTGGTCAATATCTGAGAATTGAACAGTTAAGGGAAAAAAGAAGTGCAGACCACTAGCCTTTCAACAATTGGGAGACTAACGCTTCTCAAAGTCCTGAACAGTCATTAATTAATGCAACTAGAGTTTTAATAAGCAACAAAGAATGAAAATATAAAAGCAGATATATCAGGCTATGAGTCTTCTTGAAATTTTAAATTCACCTTTGAAACTTACATACTTTTGGAAAACTAGCAATTATTTAACAAAATAAGATATCATGAAATAGTCTTTAGGGTGTACAGATAAAAAGTCATTCAAATAACAAGATGAATCTCATATTCTGCAGATTAACTTCTATATAATCGTGTGTTTTAGAACAAAAATATATAATACACATCATAGTGACATTTTTATCCTGAAGTTACCTCAAAATTTATATTTTTAAAATGATAAGTACACAAATATTTTAGATTACATTCATTTACATTTTCTTAAATTACCTTTAAGATATTTTTTCTTCTCTAAAAATCTGGAATTTTTTTCTATGCATTATGCATGTCAATATAACTTTTATAGTAAAACAACTCATTAGTTCTTTGTCAAATTCCTAAAAACCATATTTATTAAACAAAGAAGCCATCAATTTCATACCTATTGTTTTACTGCTGACATCACGGAATATTGTTTTCAATGAAATAAGAGGGTGAACAGAGGAATGTTCAATTTAAAACAACAGATTTCTATCCAAGTACATTCAAGTTTAGAAAGTACATTAAGCATGGGGAATACCACAGAAAAAATGTTACCTCTCTATGAAAATTAATACCCTTTTAAATTGGAACTAGCTCTTTTGGCAGACATACTCAATGACTGAGATTATCTTTTTCATCTGTCATTAATATTCAATATATCAGAGCCTCGATAATGATAAACGCCATCTACTCTGAAGAACCAACTGGAAATCACTGATTCAAACAGATTTCCTCACATGTGTCAGTGAGTAATAGAGACCTTGGAAATTCCCCCTAAATCCAGTACTGCAAGCAGTATTCTCTCCTACATTGCTTATTCTTCTACAACTCTGTTCTTCGGTGTCAAGTTAGTTAATTCATTTCCACTAAGGTAAGGTGTGACAGTTAAGGGACTCTTACCATAATACTTAGTTGAAGTTTGTCAAGTCTTTACTCCTAGCTATTCAAGAGGTTTGGACTGAAGATTGTCAGTCCTGATTAAAGATAAACTTAACTGTATTTAACAAAAATAAATATGTAATACAAACACAGTAGATAGGAGATTGAACAAAGATAAATCAAACTAATGTGCAAATTCTCTTCTTCCTCCCTATAATCTGGCTGAATAAAACTTAAATTACTACATATTCTCTCAGCTATTGGAATAAAAAATATATAACTATGGACTATCAAGATATGAAATGAATGTGGGAAAAACAATAATACTCCTTTATAAAGCAGTAGCAATCATTAAACAAGAACATGCTTGGATAGAAGCTCATCTAATTATCATGTACATGAGAAAATACAGTGGCAATTCAGAATCCCTAGAAATAACGAAACTAAAACATTATATAAGGTTAGAGTTACAAATTACTCTTAGATAAGAGCCTGTGTTAATACTATGGATATAGGTAAGCTGTAAGTACTTAGACATATTTAAATAGAATACATTAGTGTAGCTAAATAAAACCTAAGTGCTTGTCATTATAAATTATGAAGAGACATTTTTTAAACAGTTAGGTTAGCATGCCCTACCAAGTTATCGTTTCATCATTGGTCAAACTTCCTCAAAATTCTAACCACTTGATGTCAAGCTTAAAATAGAGGCAAAGAAGATGTCAGATTTTCTGTAAATAAGTCATTTAACAAAGTTGGCAAAATAATCCCAACACAGTATTATATCCTAATTACATTTGCTAGAATTATAAAGATATACTGTAAAGAATTTCTTTTAAAGAAGTATTCCCAAACAAAAAAAAATTGATATTTTATATTAAAGTTTAAGGAGAATCAGATATTCTGGAACTTGTTAAATAAGAATTGTTAAAATGTTGCTTTTAATAAATCATAATTAGAGTCTAGAGACATACTCAGTGCTCTTTCCTACCTTAGGTTGCTTTTAAATGAAACACTGTTGTGATTCTTGATGCAATGGTTTACAAAAAGAATGGTGGCAAGAATCTTTATCATTGTCAATGAAATAGTTAAATGTTCATACTGCAAATCTGAGTTACAGTGATCTTTAAAAGTCTGTGTCTTTATTTTAACCAATCCATTTCAAGATTTTTCTTCCCATAAACATATGTGTGTGTGTATCTACATATGGTAAGTACTTGTTTTCAGTTGTTCATAGAATATGAACATGAACAACTATGTCCAATTTAGTTGAGCACACAATTTTTCTTCATAATAATAATTAACCTAAGCCAAGACTGGAAGTCGTACCTCCTGTTTCCAAGTTTAGTGCTTGTTTCAAGTATTCCATTAAGAAAAAAGAGTAAATTTGGAATTTATATGGTAAAAAGTTGCTTTCATTTGGCCATAAAATTAATGGGGTGTTTCGTCACAAGCAATTCCCTTAAAGAATGTTTCTGAAGCCCCTTCCTTAGTCTATCAGGCCAACATATTCCTGTAAAACAACAAATTTTATTAATATTTTATATAGAAAATAAGGTGATCTTTTAAATGGGAAAACAGATTTCCACAATGATTACATTTTAAAAATACATAAAATATTAACTAGATTTTATGATTATATATTAATTGTTAACATGGTAAATATGTTTTTAAAGAATGACCAAAACCATTTTTGTAGAATAATTTATTTGCTTTAGAATACCCATAAATTACCATTTTTATACCACATAGAGTGATACAGATCTTAGCCCTGTGAAGTTATCAGAAAAGCAATAAGTATATTTGTTTTTATATTTTTGATGTACTGTTTCAGAAATTATCACCCTTAACATAAATTATGAAATGTATTGAATACAAATGGAAAAATGGCATTTAATAAGAATTATTTGACAGTAAATCACCTGATAAAAGTCTAAATTGACTACATAAAAGTAGAGTTATATTGCAAGAAGTTCAATTTTATAAGTGGGGCATGATGTCAAGATAATGTACAAATGTGATTATTACTAAGGTCTTCAATAAATACTATTATAATAGGAGAACAAAACAAAGTAAATATGAATAGTAAAAATAAGTACCTGAAATCCTAAGATTGAAAATTTTTCCAATTAATATTATCAATTAGCTATTAACTTACAATTCAAGCACTTCTCTTACTTTAGCTTCCTTTGTTAGGGAACTTTCTAAAACAATAATTCCTTGAACATAATGTATGAAAAGGTCAATTTTGGGGCCTCTCATTGGCACAGGCCCCTTTTAAGACTAATCCTTTTCTGCGTATTGTGGGTCATAATTACGAACATAATTTGTGCCATCTATATTTAAGCCTTCAGAACTTACTAAGTGGAATCATAAGGAACTATTTAATGGCCTCATCCAACTGTCTCCTTTGAATGACTGTATCTTCTGTTTATGTTTTCTTCTATCATTGATTGCTTTTTGTTACTATGAATGTGATTTCCAGAGCTGACAACTCATAGTTTCTGACTTGCTTTCTACTCTGCTCTAGGCCTTATATAAATACTTTATGCAGAAATTTTCTGACTTCTCTTTGCAATTTAAAGAACATCAGTGTTTATCTCTAAATTCTTAGCTATGTTCCTAAAGACAATATTGCCTAATAGCAATGTCGGTATAGAATAGTTCCAGGAGAGGCTTTTATCATGCACACCAAACAGCTGTTTAGGCACAATGTTGAGTAGGCTTGTGTGGCTTTATATTAGCTCCATAGGAAAGACTTCTGTGATCAATTAGTAATGTCTGCAACAGATGCACAATAAGGAAACTGAAGCACATGTGCCATGTGTTAGGTATCATTACATTAAACTGTGTTTCCCAAACTCAAATACTCATAACGTAGGGAACTTATAAAAACACATATCCCTTCTTCCTGCTCATCTACAAGATTCTGAGTCCACAGGTCTGGGCTGATATCATAAAAACATCAGTGGTAATTGTAATCACGGATGGGATTATATTTTGAGAAATGCTCATGTAGAATATACGAAAAATTCTCTTGTGAGTTACTCAGTCTAGATGCTCTAAGAGTAAAATACTAACATGTTTCAGTTTTATGACACAAATTAGAATAGGATCAAATTCACCAAGAGATTATTCCACACTTGTTTGTTGCTGAAAACTTGGGGGTCATTCACCTGAGAATACTCGGAGAAAGAAAAGTGCTAATCTTTACTTCTTTGACCCATGTACTTTTCCTGCAAAGGACATGGGAAATTATAGTAAGTGGCACACGTAGGCTCCCAGGAGAGGGAGAAGAACTCTGCCCCTCATCATCTGTGGGAGAACTGAAATTGTATACTGCTATTACCTGGGGAGTACTACCCATGGGAAGTTCTAATTATAGTTCTTTGTGATTAAATTTGTTAAAAGAATTTTTTTCTAAAAACAATTACAAAGAAATACATATATATACACACACACACACACACATATATACACACACATACAAACATATGATAGAGTTCTGAATCTAGATTTTTCATGGTTATGTTTCAAATTGTTTTGTTTCTTTAAAAATGTTTTTAGGGGCAGGCACAGAGGCTTATGCCTGTAATCCCAGCACTTTGGGAGGCCAAGGCAGGAGGATCACCCGAGGCTGGGAGTTTAAGACCAGCCTGACCAACATAGAGAAACCCCTTCTCTACTAAAAATACAAAATTAGCTGGGCATGGTGGCGCATGCCTGTAATCCCAGCTACGCAGAAGTCTGAGGCAGGAGAATCACTTGAACCCATGAGGCACAGGTTGCGGTGAGCAGAGATAGCGCCATTGCACTCCAGCCTGGACAACAAGAGAGAAACTCCCCCCCCCCAACAAAAAAAGAAAAAGAAAAATGTTTTTAGGGTATTTTATATTTTAAAATGTTATTTTCTTCTCAAAAGTCCTTGTCAGATTCTGGTAACAGGATATATGAATAAGTGACTTAATGAACAATTGCAACTAACATCTGTTTTAATTATAAATGAGCATAGGAAGAGGAATTATAAGCCAAAACATGAAGCTGGCAAATTAAGTAAAAGGCTATTTGTACACTGGTCCTACATATTGCTAGAGTTATAATATGGGACATGGAATATCCAAGGCTAATGTTTGAAGCATGATATAAATATAATCAGTATTATAATCTATCTTTACTTACAAATCAAAAAATGGAGAGACATGTAACGTATAAGCAAATCCAATATATATTAATATGTGTTACAAAGGCAGACTTTTCATTAAGCTATTGAAGGTTAATCTTTGGGGTGTCTCATTTGCACAGGCCTCTTACAAGACTAATTTTTTATTTTAATTTTATTTTTTGTAAATAGCCCCCACCTTCAGTTGTATGATATTCTGACCTCAAAAATTTTGGATTTGATTTTCTCAGCATGTGATAGTATTTTGAAAATGGGAAGAGGCCTTGGAGATCATGTAATTTGGCATCTCTATTTTAAAGCCGAAAAATATTAAAGTCCTTTTCAATCTGGTAAATAATTATAAACAAAGAAGCTAATACAAACAGCCTACACTAATAGAAATACGGAATCTACTTAAGAGAAATTTAAGGACACTGTAGAAATTTAAGGACACTGTACTCTGTTCTGTAAGACCAAATTGGGAAAGTTACTTTCATTTCTGTGTATAACACTACATACAACGGAAGTTAAGAAGAGGCAATCAAGCTTATATGAAGTCAAGAAAACCTGCCACTTGAAAAAATTTTTGATATTTAAACTTAAAAAGGAAGATAGAAGTAATCCCTGCCCCCATCCTAGCATTTTGGTTTCTCTTATTCTGTAGCTATTATCACCTTCTTCTAGTATCCTGGACTTTTCAATGTAAATATCATGGTAATAAGAATTTTTGTCTGTTTTGTTCACTAATATATCTCTGGAGACAAAAAGTACTCAGTACATAGTAGGTGCTCAAAAATATTTAAGATATAAATGAATGTCTATTTTATGTCCAGAGTTTTGTACAGACATAATATAAAGAATGGAAAAAATAAAATATTCAAATAAACGATAGCTGAGAAAATCCAGTAATTGAAGAAAGGTTGGAATCTAGGAAACAATGACACACAAGGAAGATAAATAACAAGAAATCTATGCTGGGTGCGATGGCTCACTCCTGTAATCCCAGCACTTTGGGAGGCCGAGGCAGGTGGATCACGAGGTCAGGAGATCGAGACCATCCTGGATAACACGATGAAGCCCTATCTCTACTAAAAATACAAAAGATTAACCGGCTGTGGTGGCGGGCGCCTGTGGTTCCAGCTACTCGGGAGGCTGAGGCAGGAGAATGGCGTGAACCTGGGAAGCCGAGCATGCAGTGAGCCAAGATCATGCCATTGCACTCCAGCCTGGGCGAGAGGGCAAGACTCCCACTCAAAAAAGAAAAAAAAAAAAAAAAAAAGAAAGAAAAGAAAAGAAAAAGAAATAAAAAAAGAAATCCATGCCTAGTCTCATAGTAGAGAAACAGCAGATAATCAAAGACCAAGAAAAAAAATTCCAAATAAAGGAAAATGACAGTTTAACTCCTAAAATGACTATTACACTGACAACTAATTATTCACCAGCAATACTGTAAACAAAAAGCAAGTAGAATAATATGTTTCAAATGCCAAAAACAAAATAAATTTCAATGTAAAATTCTATATCTAACCAAACTATCTTTCAGGTAAGAGAACCTCAATTAAAAATAAGAGTTTTATTAGCAAAGACTCCACTAAAGATACTTCCAAAATATGTACTTTGGGAGAAAAAAATAATCATCTCAAAATAAAAGGTCAAAATGTAAGAACTAGTGGTAAGCCAAAAAAAGGGCAATCATAAGGGTGAATCTAAACAAACACCTTTATTTGAAAAAAACATAATATTGTCAATTTATGAGCCTAAAAAGAAAACTGAAATACTGAATATCAATAGTGTATTTAAGTCAGGACAACAACTATCTAAATGAACATGTGCCAAGATCCTTTTATGTTCAGAAAAAATTAAAAGAATCATCTTAATTAAAATAGCATTTTATATAAAATTGAACTTTAAATACAACTCCAAAATAAATACCAATAGGGATCTTTTTTAAAAAGTTAATAAGCCAATTCTAAAATCTTAATAGAAGAGCAATAGTGCATTAAGAGTCAAGATAATGCTGAAGATGACAAAAAACAAAGGGTATTTACCCTACCTGAGCTAAGTGCAGAGCATACATTTATATTCATTAAGAAAGGGTGTTCATCATGCAGAGATAGACAAACCAGCGGAACAGAATATACAGCCCAGGACTTGACACTTCCCCACCAAATATGTGGAAATTTATTAGAGAGACAGAATTATAGATCTGTGAAGAAAGAGTAAGTTAGTCAAAAAATGAAACTGGAATAAAGTGGGTCCTTCTTTCACACATACACAAAAAAATCAATTCCATGTGGACTAATAGTTTAAATGTAAGAGACTAAACTTTAAAATATTTGCAGTAATGTTATAGCACAATATAGTGTTATATAAGGATTCTTAAGACATAAAACATACAAATTACAGGAAAAAACAGATTGCCAACTTCTAAAATTACTATAACATAAAATGGGAAAATAATCTAAATACAAGAAGATATTTGTAACACAAAAAACTGACAAAAATTAGGTGCCAAGGTATAAGGAATGTCTACTAATCAACAGAAAATAAAAGCACAATAGAAAAAAATGTGTTCATTCTTTGTTTTATAAAAAATATATTTTACCAAGGGAAAATACTAGTGGCCAATGAACATAGGAAAAGATCCTTAGCCTCCCTTGTAGACAAGGAAATGTAAATTAAACCTCCAGTGAAATAGTATTTTATATCCAAGGGACTGGTAACAAATTTAAAAATAAATATGACAATAGCAAAACTTGATGAGGATGTGAAGCAGACAGTTACGTACATAAACTGTTACTCTAGAAATCAATTTGATATTACATGGTAAAGTTCAAAATGTGTATATCTATGACCCCAGGCATTTATTATTAAGAAAACCTTGGCCGGGCGCGGTGGCTCAAGCCTGTAATCCCAGCACTTTGGGAGGCCGAGACGGGCGGATCACAAGGTTAGAAGATCGAGACCAACCTGGCTAACACGGTGAAACCCTGTCTCTACTAAAAAATACAAAAAATTAGCCGGGCATGGTGGCGGGCGCCTGTAGTCCCAGTCACTTAGGAGGCTGAGGCAGGAGAATGGCATAAACCCGGGAGGCAGAGGTTGCAGTGAGCTAAGATCTGGCCATTGCACTCCAGCCTGGGTGACAGAACAAGACTCCGTCTCAAAAAAAAAAAAAAAAAAAAAAAAAAAAAGAAAACCTTGCACATGTGCTGTTATAAGCGTGTATTCATATACCATGGTTTATAAAAGAAAAAAAATACAATCCATATATATTCCAAAGTCTATAAGAGTAATGGGTTAGTTATAGATACTCACAGACTGAAATACTGTTCAGCAATGAAAATGAGTTAACTATGTTCAGTCCGTGAACATGAATAAATCTAAAAAATATGTTAACTTTTTAAAAAAGCAAGTCACAAGATAACAATGACAATATGGTATGTAAAATACATAAAACTCAACCATAGATTGCTTTATGTGTGTAGTAAAAACATAAGGAGTCACAGAGATACTAAAAACAAATATTTAGAATTGTGGCTAACTCTGTGGAAAAGGAAGTTTGTGGCTGGTGTGGAGCACATAAAATTATTTGAAAGTATTGATAATGTTCTATTTTTTAACTTGAGTGGTAGCATATATGTGTCTATTTATTAATCTTCAAAAGCTATGCATTTAATATTAACTCACTTGTTTAATATGAAATATTTTATAATTTCTTAAGTAAAAATATCAGCTATGATAAAATTCATTACATCTCCCCCCACCAAATTATCCCAACAGTTAAATTTTGATTCATTTGTAGAGCATTAAAAACACATTTGATTGAATAAAATTCAATTAACATATATGTAGGAGTTCAGTCAGGGTGGTGGGAAAATTGCAAGAAAAAGTTATAGGGAAAGATGCAAACCTTTGAAGGCTGGGAGGTTTTGCAAAAGCTTCAGAGGAGAAATGCCTGAAGGCAGCCAAATTCTGTTATCCAGAGCCTGAGGGCAAAGGGTAGATAACAAGGAAATGTAAAGGAACTTATCTAGATACGTTGGTTTACTTATGTCTCCAGAAACCAACCTTTGATCATTCCTGCACAGGACTGCTCTCTACTCAGGGGGTTGGCAATGTCAATTACTCACAAATTGTGTTTGCTCCAAGCCTTTGTCATTAAATCTGTACTAAATAAATGCAAGTGTCACCAGCTTACGGTGGCTGCACTCTGGGTTGCACTGCACTCTCATTGGTGGTGCTAAGGGGTGCAGTTCCCCTAGCCACACTGTCAGGCAAAATACCTGTGTCAGAGTACTTTTGTCATCCATCACTCAGCCAGATTCTGCAGGACAGACTTGGCACATATACTTAAAATATCTACTAAAAGCAATGTGTTAAACTTTTTTAGGCCCAAAAGATGAAAGATATAATACCTTCTTAACATTTTAAGTTTTGTTCTTGCGTTAGTTCATATTATTAAGAAGACGTGTGTGGGGAGGCAGAGCAGGATGACAAAATAGAAGGCTCCACCAATCATTCCCCGTGAAAGGACCCCAATTTAACAACTACCTTTACCAAAAACACCTTCATAAGGACCAGAAATCAGATGACCACTCACAGTATCTGGTTTTAACTCCATATTGCTGAAAGAGGCACCGAAGAGGCAGGAGAAACTGTCTTTAATTGCCAGTACCATCCCTTCCCATCCCCCAGCAGCAATTCTGTGTGCTGGGGAGAAGGAGAGCACAGCATTTGTGAGGAAATGAACTCAGTGCTGCCCTTGTTATATCAGAAAGTGAAAACAAACCAAATTCAGTTGACACCTGCCCATGGAAGAAGCATTTAAACCAGCCCTAGCCAGAGGGGAATCGCCAATCCCAGCAGTCAGAACTTGAGCTCCCACAAGCCTTACCACTGAAGGAGAAACTTCTCTGGGCTGAGAATAAACTTGAAAGGCAGTAGGGTCACTAGGACTGCAACTCCTAGGAGAGTCCTAGTGCTGAACTGGGCCCAGAGTCAATGGACTTTTGGGGCATGTGAACTACTGAGACACCAGCCAGGGCAGCTAAAGGAGTGTTGGCATCCCCCCTCCTCTACCTCTATGGTGCATGGTTCATGGCTCCAAAAGAGACCTCTTCCATCCACATGAGGAGAGGAGAGGGAAGAGTGAAAAGAACTTTGTCTTGCATTTTGTATATCAGCTCAACCACAGTAGGCTAGGGCACCAATCAGAGTTGTGAGCAATCAGAGTTGTGAGACCTCCTTCCAGGCCCCAGTTCCCAGATGACATTTCTAGACACACCCTAGGACAGAAGGGAACCCATTGCCTTAAAGGGAAAGACGCAGTCATATCAGGATTCATCACCTGCTAACTGAAGAGTCCTTGGGCCCTGAATAACCAGCAGCAATACCCCGGTACTATATTGAGGGCCTTGGGTAAAACTCTGAGACTTGCTGGCCTCAGGTGAGATTCAGCACATTCCCATTTGTGGTGACTATGGGGCGAGACAAAAAAGCAGAGGGAAAGTAAAGGGAACTTTGTCTTATACCTTAGGTACCAGCTTGGCCACAATGTGGGTAGAGCACCAAGCAGGCTCCTGAGGTACCAATTTCAGGATTTGGCTCTTGGATGGCATTTCTGGATCATTCAACTTGGAAAAGAAGAAGTCAAATTATTCTTGTTTGCATATGATATAATGTTATGTTTGCAAAAACAAAGCCTCCATCAAAAAACTATTCAAATTGATAAATTCAGTAAAGTCACAGGATACAAAATCAACAGAAAAAATCAGTAGCATTTCTGTATGACAGCAGTGAACAATCTGAAGAAGAAATCAAAAGAGTAATCCCATTTACAATATCTACAAATAAAGTAAAATACCTAAGAAGTAACTTAAGTGAACAAGTGAAAGATCTCTACAATAAAAACTATATAACACTGATGAAAAGAAATTGAATAGGAAACAAAAAAATGGAAAGATATTACATATTAATGGATTGGAAAAACGAATATTGCTAAAATGTCCATACTACCCAAAACAATCTACAGATCCAATGCAGTTCCTATCAAAATACCAATGGCATTCTTCACAGATAGAAAACACAATCCTAAAGTTTATATGGAACCACAAAAGACCCAGAACAGTCAAAGCTATCCTAAGCAAAAAGAACAAATGGGAGGAAATCACATCACCTGACATCACACTATACTACAGAACTATAGTAACCAAACAGCATGATACTGGCATAAAAACAGACACATAGATCAATAGAACAGAAGATAGAACCCAGAAACAAATCCACACACCTACAGTGAACTCATTTTCAACAAAGGTGCCAAGAACATACATTGGGGAAAAGATAGTCCCTTCAATAAATGGTGTGGAAAAACAGGATATCCATACGCAGAAGAATAAAACTAGATCCCTATCTCTCACCGATACAAAAATACAAATCAAAATGGATTGAAGACATAAATATAAGACTTCAAATTATCAATCTTCTATAAGAAACCATTGGGGAAATTTTCTAGGACATTGGTCTGGGCAAAAATTTATTGGGTAATACCTCCCAAACAAAGCAACCAAAGCAAAAATGGACAAATGGGATCATATCAAACTAAAATCTTCTGCACAGCAAAGAAAATAATCAACAAAGTGAAGAGACAACCTACAGAATGAGAGAAAATATTTTCAAACTACTCATCTGACAAGGAATTAATAACCAGAATATATAAGGAGCTCAAACGACTCTATAGGAAAAAAAATCTAATAATCTGATTAAAAATGGGCAAAATATTTAAATAGACATTTCTCAGAAGAAGATATGCAAATGACAGGCATATGAAAAAGTGCTCAACATCACTGATCATCAGAGAAATGCAAATCAAAACTACAACGAGATATCATCTCTCCCCAATTAAGATAACTTATGTCCAAAGACAGGCAACAACAAATGCTGGCGAAGATGTGGAGAAAAGGGAACCCTTGTACACTCCTGGAAGTGTAAATTCATATAATAACTAAGAGAACAGTTCTGTGGTTCCTCAAAAAAACTAAAAATAGAGCTGCAATATGATCTGGCAATCCCACTGCTGGGTATATACACAAAAGAAAGGAAACCAGTATATCGAAGAGACATCTACACTCCCATGTTTGTTGCAGCACTGTTCACAATAGCCAAGACTTGGAAGCAACCTAAGCATCCATCAAGAGATGAATGCATAAAGAAAATGTGGTACATTTAAAAATGTTAAGTGAAATAAGCGAAGCACAGAAAGACAAACACCACATGTTCTCATTTACAAGTGGCAGCTGAACAATGAGAACACATGGACACAGGGAGAGGAATAATACACACTGGGGCCTCTCAGGGAAGCCAGGTGGGTGGAGGGAGAGCATTAGGAAAAATAGCTAATGCATGCTGGGCTTAATACCTAGGCAATGAGTTGATAGGTGCAGCAAACCACCATGGTCCACGTTTACCTATGTAACAAACCTGCATATCCTGCACATGTACCCTGGAACTTAAAACGAAAATTAAAATTAATTTAAAAAATCAAAACAATTGAACTCATTGAGATAGAGTAGAAGGATGGTTACCAGAGGCTGGAAAGGATAGCAGAGGAGGTGGTAGACGGGGATGGTTAATAGCTAAAATAAAAAGTTAGAAAGAATTAATAAGATCTAGTATTTGGTAGCACAACAGGGTGACTATAGTAAATAATAATTTAATTGTACATTTTAAAATAACTAAAAGAGTATAACTGAATTGTTTGTAACACAAAGGATAAATACTTGAGGGAGTGGATATTCCATCTTCCATGATATGATTATGCATTGCATCCCTGTATCAAAACATCTCATGCGTCCCATAAATATATACATCTATTATGTACCCAGAAAAATTAAAAATAAAAAAAAGATTTGCAGAGCTCATATTCCAAGAGCTTTTAAAAATCATTGTTTTGAGAGTGTTCTTATATAAATGAGGATATATTGATTAAAAATAACATAACTCCTCATAATGTATTATATAGGTGTATATTATACATATGGCATATATCCAGCTCTATTTTAATGTCTCTATTTAACTAATAGATTTAGGTATAATTTTATTGTCTTTTCAGATAACTCATTTCTAATAACAGAATTTTTTACATCAGTAATGTCTTACATGTTGAGGTTGTTTGATATTCAGTGTTCATAATTTGTTTGCTTTAAAAAGACTGATTTAAAACTTGAACCAACATGTTTGAAATAATTAAGAGACCACAGCCCACAATCAGAAGACATACTTTAGAAAATGATTCTTATTTGTCCTCCAAGAAATTTACAAATATGTCCCCATGAAAGAGCTCCATAAAGGACTTCATTTCCAAATATCAAGGGCATTGAACGGGATACTGCCACATTACCAGAACCCTAAAGCATTGTTTACAAGGAATTTTGACACCCAAGTTAAAAAATGACACACAATTAACTTTTCCCACGAAACTATTCTAAAAAATGTTAAATTGTATTTGGTAATTCAGTTGTAGAAATCTGTTTTAATTTTTCTTAATAGAAGCATAACAAAGGTCATAAAAACACTCATTTTAATTTACAGATGGCAAATATTCATTTCAGTCACCAATTATTCAACCACAATGAACTTCTGGAAAAGCAAAGAGGTTAACAAATTGAATCTATTTTCATCAAATTATCTAAAATCAGCCAAACTTAAAGACAATTTCATATTCACGCCCAAAGGCCAACACAAGTTTATAATTCATTGGGAATAAAAGAAGTCCTGTTTTTTTAAATTCTTCCTGATTTTTAAGAAATCTGAAGGAATTCAATTTTTATAAAGTCAGCATAGTTTCAAATAGCATTAACATTGATTTGGTAAATTATAGATGTCATTTAATAAAATGTATATTTAGAAGATAAAACAGCAATTTAGACAGAAAGACTTCTTAAAATGTGTGTCAAATAGAAGATTAGAAAAAAAGTTTTTAGTAAGAATAATCAGAAGTAAAAACAGTGTAACTTTATTTTTAACTAAAGTATTTTAAGTTCTTTCTTCCAACAAAAATTGAGTGCCTAATTCAATCATTTCTAGAACTGTTTCTTTTAATATGTAGAGAGAATATATGTATGAAACCATATATATATTTTTATATGTATATATATGTAAAACCAGATATAAATATTAATCCTCGATTTTGTATATTACATTGTAGACATTTGATTAAAAATTGTAATGTAGGTATTAGAAACAATGCAAATGGCTAATCATAATATGGTATGGATGCACTATATTAGTAATTAGATTTAGTCAAATTACACATTAAAACCCCATTATTATAGGCTCAATTTTATTTTTGAAGTATGTTATTAAAGCAGAGGTTTTACCTTTAGTAGGACGAAGACATAAAACTTTTGTAAGTGACTAAGTGTACAGGCATATTTAACTAACTAAAGGAGTAACTTATTTTTAAGCCTGATGCTAGGACCCATGATATATCCATATACAAATCACTAATCACACACTATTCATATATATTTAATACTACAGAACCTCTGGAATCTGTATGTTTGTTTGTTTGTTTGTTTGTTGACAGGGTCTCATTCTGTTGCCTAGGCTGCAGGGCAGCGGCATGATCGCTGCTCACTGCAGCTTTGACCTTGGGGCTCAAGCTGTCCTCCCAGCTAGTTTCTTTGTTGCTGAGACTACAGGTACTGCCACCATGTCTGGCTAAATTTTTTGTTTTTGTTTTTGTAGAGAGAAGGGTCTTGCTCTGTTGCCCAGGCTGGTCTCAAACTCCTGGGCTCAACTGATCCTTCTAATTCAGCCTCCCAAAGTGTTGGGGTTACAGGCATGAGCTACCACATCTGGCCTTGATCTTCACTTTTTAATTATTTGCTGCTTAAGAGAGAATCACTTTTACTTATTCAAGTGATTTCAACGTATTTCTTCAGATATTTTATATAACCGTTGTTAATTAATGAGGTTTTAAGTATTGCACTTGTTAATAATATGCAGAAAATAAGAGAAGGAATTGGAGCTATTATTCCCATAAATGGAGTGAATAAGAAAAATAATTTTAGAAAAAGTTGATCAATTTTAAATGAAATTCACATCCATGCTTTCTAAATATATGTTAAAATAAACCAATTAGTATTTGTGGAAGAACATGAATCTGATAAAAATTTCCATGCCAAATGAATATTTCTCATTATATCAAAGTATAAATCTTCAGTCTTAGAACTGAAAGACTTTGTTATTTATTATCTATGAATATATCTTAATTTTGAAACATCTACAACAACAAAAAGAAGGAAGAATAGCACTCAAAGTTATTAGTTTGATAGAACTGATTTAAGGCAGACCTTTCGATATCAGATTGATTCTTTCATATTTGTTACTGTATTATCCACATAAGATCTTACTAGGAGACCAAGTTACTCTGCCATAATGCCAGCTTGTAAATATTTGACATTGAGTCTCGCAGAAACTCTCTAAGGACAGTGAACAAATACCATAAGCAGTATTGCATTTGAGACAAAAGGGTATTAATTGAGAGTGACACCCATAGATACCACTGGCTGCTAAGAAGGATACGATCAGTGCCAGGAAACAGCACTGCACCTTTTATCATTTCTCCCATGATGCACCCTACTGACCACATGTCAACTGAAAACAAAAATGAAATGAAGATAAACAAGAACACAGGAATAGAACAACAAATAAATGAAAACACTGGGCTACTCATGCCATAGATCAATAGTCTGACTTTTCACTGACTGGATGAGAGGCCAGTGGCATGATCATTAGTATTTTAAATGGTGAAAAGGGGAGAACATAGGCTGTCAAGGCCCTTTTCTGTCATATGACTGAAATAACGATGCGACCCAATGCTACCTAATGTAGAATAATATTACTTTGCAATTATAACTCAATGATTAATTTAGGTTTTGATTTAAAAGGTCTAATTTGCATTCATCTACTAGAATCCTACTGATTTTTATCATAAATTATTCCAGATAGTGTTAATATGCAGATCAGTTTCTTTTTTACTCTTGTATACATATTTGAAAAAAGAAAAAAACTGAGCTGCCAGCAACCTCAAAAGAGTTTCTTTTATAAAACACATTTACCCTTATTTATAAATATAAATGCAGTTCCAGAAGTGAAAAGCCAGTTTAAGAATGAATGTTTCAGAATATGTTGTCTTAGTTTCATTGACTCCCATCAAAGGAGCATGTTTCTCAGCAGGAAGCCTTGTCTTATTCTTATAAACACAGTTGCCTTATAATGATAAGAAACGCTGGCTTTCAAAATGGGATGGTTCAATGTGAAATAAACAACATGACTAAAGAGCTGATACTTCTTCTGAGACTGTAAATCAAAAGAAACCTGGAATTCAAGGTGAAATTATAATGGTCTCTCTGTTATTGCCAGGTATCATCCAGAACTTAAAACCAAGAAGCCAGGACAGAGTGCACACAGGGAGGGGCAAAATGGGGAAGGGTGAAGCAAGAAAGTGAAATCTCTCTCTTGAACTATACTTGGTTACTCACTTGTTCTACTTAAAAGTCAGAAAGAGAGGGCATTCTTGTGGGGGGGAAATAAACAAGAAGAATTAGGGGTGCTGAGGGGGAGCAAATAGGGAAAGGCATTAAGATAGCAGCACGATACAATTTTGCTCCACTTACTTTTCAAATTACATCTTGTAATTTGGCAGTGACCTTAAAGAGATCCTCATGAGATTCATTCCAATGTGAAAATCTCACTCGGGTTAAACTCAAAGTTTCCATTGTTTGATTTAACACCTAAACAAAGTGATCACTGCAAAGAAATGGTTATGGCTTTGAAGGTGATAAGCATACCCAAAGAAGCAAATATGTTTTGCTTCCAGTTTAGGAAAGCAACTGACATGCAGAAATATCAGGGAAAGATAGAGCAAACAGTTGTGCATCCCTTTATTATTAACGTGTTTGTCATTTCAAGTAATATCTGTCTCACAACAGGTTGGTATTGAGAAATCTTTGATTAAAGAAAAAAAACTGAAAACATATTTATTTTTAAATTCCAAGTATTTCCTATCATACTGTCCGAAGAGACCAGTTTGACTAAATTGCTATTTATGGTGTATCTATATTTTATAGATATTGTGGAAGAGATACACAAAAAATATTGAGATCAAAAAACTCAATATGTGGTGTTTTCTCTTGCCTGTCTCCATTCAAACATTTAGAAAAAATGGTTTCTGCCATTAACCTGTCTGGGATTTAGGAAACATCTATTTCTATTTCTTATTTAGTATAAAATAGTTTTTTAAATATCTCTGGCAGATATATTCATCTTTTTCTGCTAGAGAACCAACTCTATTATTTTCCAACTATGTGACCTTGGCCAGGTTACTTCTCTCTAAACCTCAATTTTATCCTCTAAAATATTGCTGATAAGCTGTATTTATTATGCAGAGTTTTATAAAAGACTTGGAAAAGTTATGTCTGGTAAAGATCCTTGCACAATTGCCTGATACATAGCAAGTCCCCAATAAATATTATTTATGTATCAAATCATCATCTATTAAATAATACATTAAAATTATATTTGGGAATTAAATATCTTTGGGAAAGGTTTATTTTAAATTTACATAATTATATTATATATTTCCATCTATAATAAAAAAATATTTCCAATGGAGGAAACACCACTCACTAGGCAATCTATTTTATTGTTGAAACCACTTGGAAAGGCATCCTACGTATTGAATCACATTGACCCTATGGAACTTCTCTTCGCTACGCAAACAGGAATTATCATGTTTCCTCATCCAAATAATAACCTTGAAATATGTAACTATAACCTGTAATCCCTAACCATTCCTCCATTCCTCTCCTAAAACTGGCCAATTTTATCTTTCTGGCTAAAATCCCTTGATTTTTTTTTTTTTTTTTTTTGCTGTTCTTCACATGCCTTTAAACAACAGCAACAACAATAACAACAGATGGCCTACCTGAAATTCCAGTCTCTATGTTGTTTTAGCTCCAATTGGTTCTATATAGTAGTTAATTTTTTTTTTCTTTCTTTTTTTTTTTTTGAGCCTGAGTCTGGCTCTGTCGCCAGCCTGGAGTGCGGTGGCAAGGTCTTGGCTCACTGCAACCTCTGTCTCCTGGGTTCAAGCGATTCTCCTGCCTCAGCCTCCTGAGTAACTGCGATTACAGGCACATGCTGCCACGCGCAGTTAATTTTTGTATTTTTAGTAGAGACAGGTTTTCACCATGTTGGCCAGGATGGTCTCGATCTCCTGACCTTGTGATCCGCCCACCTCAGCCTCCCAAAGTACTGGGATTACAGGCATGAGCCACTGCACCAGGCCCAGTTGTTGATTTAATAACTGGTATTAATAACTGGTAAGTCTCACAGTTCTCTTTTTGGTGTGGGGGATCTGGGAGATATTCCAATGTAAAAGAAGAACATTTATTTAAAATATATCTTCATGAGCAGAACTCAAAATAGATTTAATAGACCACAAAACTTTTACATAAAAATAATGCAGAGATATAGGCTCTAGATCTGAGATTCTGATGTACATACTGAATTTCATTTTCTTTATTTTAATATATCTTTCTGAGTGATAATATCCTGGAAATCTTTCTAATTCCCATTTTAATTTTACTCACCATTCACTATTCCTAGAGAATATTTATATCTATGTTACCAAAGTGCTAAGCCTTGTGCCTAGAAATGATAAGCTCTGTTATCTTGAATTACAAAGATTGAATATATGCACATAAATTTATATAGATTTTTATGTACTCAAGATAGGATTATGGCTCAAGATAAACTCACTGTACCAAACTTCATGCATTTGCCATCCCCACTAACAGAAAATATATAATAAAAGAATTTGATACCAACTCTTATTGAACAGGAAGATGGTAGTGGTAAGTCTTCCCTCTACTAATATCTCTATATTAGGATACATAAACATACAAATACAATATGTATTTGAATATATTAGTGATATATATACATTGCTAATCAAGTTAAGAATAGATTTTATGAAATTGTCAGATATTACAATGAATAGGGACTGTGCATAGACCTTAGATGTAATTAGCAAATTCAATCACTGTTGGAAACTGGATTTTTATGCTTTCTGAGACAATCTGATACAGGATTTGGGTCTCTATAAGAGTTCTGTACACTAATGCTGCCAAGGTAGAATTCTGGTGGCTTTTAAAATTCTGATTCATCACATTCTTCCATCATCATTCTATCATTCCCATAGGCAGAAGGCAGATTCACTTGCAATTGTAACACTCAGATGCTGAGTCACTTTCCTTAGAAGAAATGTTGAGTAAGTTTTGGTGTTACCAAAATATGGTTAATTTTCAGAGTGAGGACCTCTGAACATCTCATGTCATATTATTCGTCAGAAATTAGCTTATACTAAATTATCTTTTTTCTACTTCTAACCAAGAGACAGAAATGATATAATGTAAGCCCTGGAAGTTAAATATAAATAAATAAAGAACTATATTGCTACTTCCATACTCCATCTAATAGCTTAGATCATGATCCACGATTAAATAATTTTTGGACTATGTGAGCTTCTATCCTGGAAAATGTTTCCTCTCTAGGGGATTATGTAACTCTTCTATCACAATTTCTGAGACTTCTCCTTAACGCACCTAAGTATATTTTCATTTAGTGTAGAATTTAGACAAATTTTCTTTCAATGAATGACTCAACACACAATAGCATGAAGAATATAGTTTTCTAAAATCAGAAAATTTCTTTGAAAATTATTTGTTATAATTTTATAAAAATTATAAGTTATAAAGTTATCAGTTATAAAATTAGAACATTTCTTTTAAAATTAGTTAACTAAGTCTTAAATTTAGTTATTTAACAAAAGGACTTTGTATTAAACTTCAGTTCAAAGATAGAATTCTAAAAGACTACTGACATACAAAAACTAAGAATGTACATATTTTGCACATGTGAATCTAAGTAAGAAAAATAAGCAACAATTCACAAAACTTAATGCTAAATATTGTAATGCCAAGGAATCAGAAAAAGACTTTCTCCTTGATTCTACCTACTAAACTTGCTTTTATTTCTTTACAACCTCGGACTCTCCAGCTTCCATTCTGGTGAATCCTGTCTTGAATTTTCATAAAATAATAATAAAAGAGAAAAGCAGCACACTAGTGGTAAAAATGTATTCTTTTAAACAAATTCAAATAAATAATAATTTTTATTTTTAAATATATATTTATAATTATGTGCAATTTATTTAGAGATGTGAAAGAATGCCTACTAAATTTTTTCATCCTAACTTTATTTAAAGCCATAAATTTTATGGTGTTTGAAATAACCCTGTATTGTCTTAATTCTAAGAAACAGAGTTAGACTGTATAGTAAGTTGTTAGTTGCAAAAGTTTATTAGGAATTAAGCACTATCATTTCAAAGAGGTAAGAAGAATTTAAAAATATCTCTGTGCTAGATGGATATAACAATCTGTAACCACAAATTTTTGTTCATTTTCCTTTGATCCTTCCTAATGTTCATATTCAAACTTTAAAAAGATATAGCACTCAGTTAATTTGAGGATGTTTTTCTTATTTCTTCAAATATATTTTTGGAAAACCATTTACCTGTTCCTTAATAACTTGACTCCCTGGCAAGGTTATGTGTATATCTCTTTCATTCTAATTGCAATTTCTTGTTCTTCAGAGGGAAAGGCAAGAGGAGCTATTTTAGCAGTTCATCTGTTAGCTTTGGATATAATATACTTGAGGTCTAGAATTTTCAAATGTGTGCAGCGTGCCTGTCTTTAACTTTATATCCAGAGAATATTGGCCAAGAACTTAGATAAAGGAACATCACAGGGTTTGCTCAAAGAAGGTGCTACCATTTGAAGTAGAATGGAAAAAGTAAGGTTGAAGAATGTATCTAAAAGAAGCAGGTTTGAGGAAAGGACTCAAGAAAATTATACTGGGACTATAGGAGTCTTTGATAATCAACAAGATGCATGCCCTGGTTGGGGTTTGGGATGGTAGAGGCAGTCAATGACTGGATAGTTCTTAGAAAAAACTTCTAAGGAAGCATTGTAAAACTGCTTTCCTGTAAATTTTATTGAAAGAAACAAAATCTGAGTGAAGCTAAAGTCATTGATTTCTTTTATCTGTTCTTTGGACTACATAAAAAAAAATTGACTTGGCATATTTACTACTCTCTAACTTGAAAGTCAGCATGGGTTTAAGAATGTTTAAAGAATGTTTAGTAAGATATTTAAATATGAATGTGCATTATAATGTTGTTCAAATAAACTACACTGTAAAAATATATGCTATGAAATGTTTTAATCATAAAACTATAGTGAAAATTAAGTGTATGATAGTGTATGTATAACTAAGAAACACTTTACACAAGAAAAATAAGTATTAAGAAGTGATCCTCTGGATATTAAAATAATTAGCAAACTAACAGGTAGAAAAGCAAATATGTATTGTTTATTTCGTTCAATTTTGTTTATTTTGCCAACATTCTAATTTAGTAACCAAGATAATTCCCTGTGATATCATCTAGATCATATCAACCACCAAGAAACCCCCACAATGTTTCTCAAAATGCAAAGATAGTTTGAATGTGGGAAAGTAATTAAACTTCAGTCATCAATGACAATTTCATGAAATTCTCTGATTCATCAAGACATTTTAACTATTTTTGCTTAGGGTTCAAGTTTAAAAGTTCTGTGAAGAGAGAAGAAAAATGTTGATTATTATGACAGCATTATCACATCATTTTTCAGCCTCAAAGTAATTTAATATAAATTACTCTGAATAATTCCAGGTGAAAGACATGTGAACCTCTGATGGTTTTTTGAAATTTCTGCAGCATCTTGGAAGAGATGAAGGTATCAATTAGCATATACTTAGCTTTGCTATTTCTTCTAATAAATGTTAGAGTAATTTCAATATGCTTAAAATCGTGTAATTCTTCTGCCGATAAATAACTTGAATCAGCCCTCAGCCTTGTGTCTGATAGTCACAGTTTGAGAGGTTATCTGACTGCTCAGTTGTTGCTAGGAAGCCCTGTGCATAAAATGATAATAATTTCATTTAAAGATTAATAAAACAATTCCACTCAAAATTGACAAAGCACATTGTTTAACTGAAATTTCTATAAGTTTATTTTTTAAATGTAACCATAACTTTAAACATTAAGTTATAATTTTAATTATAGGTAAAAGGGGCTAAGAAATCCAAATGGAAACATTTTCAAAAAGGAAACATTTTTTTCTAACCTATTTCATTGGAAAATATCTACTCATTTTTCAGTAAAATTTAACTTAAGCAAAAGGCTTTCCATTGTAGATGTCTTTATGCAATTTTTTTTTAACTTCTAGGTCCACTTGCAGGGTCATTATCACATATGGCACTAGGCTATTAAAGACTGCTGTACTATGTAATCATCATCTTGAGATAAAGAAATACAGACATTACATAATGAATGCAAACCTTTATTATAATCTACATTATTTGTATTAGAGATTATTTTAATGTCTAGGTTCATATATATCAAGGATATAAATGTTATGTATTAATTTTCACACATAATTTCAGCTCCAAAAATTTTTCTAAAACAAACTAGGATAAAAAGCGGGGGTGGGGGGCAGCTTCCAAGAGAAAAATTTTTAAAAGAAAATAGAATTATCAATATGGTGCTATTTTTTGTTTGTTTTTCTGAAGGGTTAGATTGAGTTTAAAACTTTTTACTTTTTTTCTTTTTTATTGGTTTTTAAATTTAATACTGTCAAAATAGAAGAAAAGCAATCCTCATGAATACCTGAAGAGCTAAATAAGATCTCAGAGGGCAACCTCGCTATGTGAAATCAAGTGACATGTAACAAAATGTCACATGAAAATGAGAAATCTTGTGGCTTTTTGCTTTCCACTGATAAGTACATTAAAGAGATATGGCCGTGCAATTCACTCTGAGTATTGATTGAGAGATTCCTTCTTTGTCTAAAATGTATTATACACCAAAGACAAAAGCATGAAGAGAGTAATTCCTACTTTTGAATAAAGTCAGCACACTTAAATATGAATGTGAATTATAATTTGTTCAAATAAACTATATTAGGCATGTAATTAATCCCCAAACCAGAGATAAGTAATTTAAAGTGAAATAAATTTTCCTAAGTAGCCATATAAAATCTAATGGTGAAAATAATACTTCACACTAAATATAGGAAAGGAACATGGAGCAAACAGAGATTCAAGACCTTGAGATTGGTTATAAATAAATGATTGCCATGTAGTTTTCTTATCTTCTAGACCGGCACTGTCTAATAGAAAAATGACAGTCACAAATGCCAATCATATATGTAGTTTTAAGTTTAATGTCCGCATTCAAAAGAATAAAAAACAGGTGGGTTTAATTTTAACAACATATATCTTTAACCCAATATAGTCATAATGCTATCACCTCAACATAATCTATATAAGATTATTAATAATATATTTTACATACTTTTAAAAATATCTTCAAAATCTGGTATGCATTTTACATATAAAACACATTTTAATTTAGACTAGTTATAATTTCCAGTGCTGAATAACCACATGTGGCTAGTGGCTACCAACTAGACAGTGCAGTTCTAGAATATGTCATTACTCTTATATTACTAGTGGAATTTAGAGACTATCTCATTAATATCCAGCAGAATGAATAAATGTCTACCTAAATACAAGCTTATTATGGTACCCACTTCTTGTTGAGTCAATTTTTTTTGTTGTTTTTGGTTTTTGCTGTTGGACTTTTTAAACACCTAAATAAAAAAATCATAACATTTCTTACATAATAAAAGGATTCTTTAATAAAATTTTCTTATCAATCCAATAGAATGGTTAATAGAGTTATGGGTCACATGGTTATTGCCAATTTCTAAAACATCCATATGTAATAAATATACTAAATTCAATCCTGTATTATAGTTGTTAAAGTTGTCAATTTTGGTTGTACTTAGATTTGCACTACTATTTGTAGTAAGGTATTTTTGTATTTTAAAAGGTATATTCTACTATTATATGTAAACTTTATTGTCTACATATTACAAACACAAATCTGTACCTTTACTAGAGAGTTAACTTATGGCCATTTAAGAAATGTATCAGTTCATTTGATAATTCCAAATCATAGATAGCTCTACAGGAAAATTTCTGATGGACTCTATTGCAGGACTCAGTAGTAGAACTTAAATCAAAATTGCTTTATGAAATTATAAATTTAATTGGGAAAACAAGTATGTATGTCTATGTCACATCTCCAAGTCAGGTGAGGGAAGTCTACATTAAACTCACCTGACCACTAGCACCTTGAACAATAATTACAATTTTTAAATGCAGAAGTTCATGTTTTGAGGAGAATATGATATATTGACCTATAAAAGACTTGATTTAGTGTCAAGAGTAGTTTAAATCAATGAAGCCATAGACAGAAGCTTAGAATGTCAGCAAGGAGAGCAATTATTATGCTTAAATATTGTAGAAGCACAAAATAGTTTTAGAAAGGAGATGGAAAATGACTCGCAAATAGTGACTTATTTTTCTAGTTATAAAGGTAAATATATTTTAATCATTTGGGATCTGGTGGCCTCTGTTATTAAAGGAAAATAGCATTACTATTTTTAGTTGCAGGCAAGAAAGTAATTTTAGAAGAAAAAAGCCTATTGAAATTCAATGAAAAGAAATCATTGTGGTAGGTAGTCTTCGGTACTGGTCAGATTATAGAAATCATCACTTTTTTATTACAATAACACCACTTACCCAACTTTTTGCTTCTATCTTTACTCTCCTGGTAAAATCATTATGTGTTTAAAAGGGAGAGAGAACAAAACAGGTAAAGCTGTAGCAAAAGGTACAAGGATACAGTCCCTTCCTGGAAAGAGGATTTTGTGGCGAACCATTTCTCCCATAATGCATCCCACAGACCATATATCCACTAGAACAGGAGAGAGAGGGTAGTGAAGAAAAGGGAGGAAAGTAAAGTTAACTAAGATAATTGACTTCTGAAGGAGGAGGAAAAAGAACAGTTTGATTAAAAGTACAATTTTCACCTCCCACCAAAAGTTGGCCAAAAGGTGAATTAAAACCAGCACTATGCTATTACATAAACAGTGTCTAGTATTAGAATTCAAATTAATGTTTAAAAAACCATTACTTTGGGGATTCTGGACATTGCCTCTCGGTAGTGCCACAAAGTGGTGACACTGGTGACAGAGAAAAGTAATAGCTAAACCAAAAGTATCTCCATGGCAGGCGACAGCTAAAAGTCACCAAAGGGTTCTCTGTGTCATTTTCTGGATGCAGAGAAAACAATATTAACTTGTAGAGGTGGCTATTTTCACTTTCTCTTCTATTCAGTTACAGAGAATAGGGCAACAAGAGACCACCTTTTTTTCAGGGGGCCGGGGGCAGGGGCAAAACAAGATAAATTCAACCAAATCCAAGAAACCAGGAAATAACTGGAACCATGGTTTAGAGGCAAAAGAATTGGAATTCCTGGTATTTGGGACTTAGCTTTTCCTTCAGAAGTTTATTCTTGTAAATAAACATCAGTTTTAGTTTCCATTTGAAATATTTCAAGAAAAAGGACATATGATGAATTAGCACATGTATAAAGGAGTCATCTGGAAGGAAAGTGAAAAAAGTATTAAATGTGTTAAAAATGGTTACGTACATATATTTATTTCCAAATTATCAAACTTGTTAGGAAAACATGCTTTGCCTTCTCTTACCAATCTTTACCCCTTTCCAATTTGTTTTTTATTATGGACAAAGGGAACTTTTGGGCAGAATCATTTGGCCGAATTGTTCCGTGGGGAAGGAAGGCGGGGCTAGGTGCAGGGGACAGCAGGGCATGCCTGATGTGGGAGCAAGCAGGTTTTTCTGCATGATAACCTTCCACCTGTTGGTGGGAGGGCAGCACCAGGGTGCCAGGCAGGCCTCCTCCATGGACTTAGAGAAGTCGAAAACCTAAGGCAGCAACTTGCAATTCTTTCTAGTGAGGAAAGGGAAAGGGATTTTAATATCAGCTATTTGCAGTGCCAAGATCTGAAAAGCCCGAATAGGCAAATTCAGATCCTCTCCCCCACCCCAGTCTCCTGTACATTCTTGATTCTTGACTTTGTTTTTCAATAACTTCTGAAGAAAGTATAAAAATGTCCTCTTTTCTGAATGAATTAGATGTGGTATTGCCTAGTGAGGAGGACTAGATTCATCTCTTCTGAGTCAAAAGGTGCCAGAACTCTGACATTGCCCACCAGGGTGAACCTGACCTTCGTAAGAGGTGACTTTTTAACTTCCTCTGTATAAATGCATACATACATTATCTGTCTTCTAATCTAAGAGTATACAAAGAAGTTTCTGCAAACTTCAGTGGCCAGGGAATTTTCACAAAAGTACCCTGTAGCACCTGAACATAAAAATACCCTGATTATTTTTATAGAACTTATTAAAATAAACTGCTAAAACTAAATAGAATAGAAAATAAAATAAATATTTAAGATACATTGAATACATATACAATCTTAATTTAAAACTATTTTAATTCCTAAGTATATTGAATATGTTTTTCAATATGGTGCATTATTTGTAAGATATAGTCTCATCAAAATAATACATTGCAATGCTAATAGATATTTAATAAATCCTTAGTTTTAATCAACAACACTCAATTGTAATACATTTTTAAGATTCCTTCCACAGCCTTCATTTTAAAGTGTTCATGAATATTAGATTTTCTTTAGGAAAGCAGTAGTGTCAAATTTGACATTTTCCTTTTTTACGATTTTTGGAATATATAAGAATTTATTAGGCAATTGCTACTCTAAATATTTCTTACAGAGCAACTTAAATTATTACAGAAATTCTTATTCAATTTAAATAATTTGGATTATTTCAAAGTTGTCTGTGAAGATTTTCACTCCCAGGATTTGTGTCACATTTTTGCTTGTCTTTTTCTAGAAATACAGCCATCAGTCTGAGATACGACATAAAAGCCAAATGGCTAAATGCGGTAGATTCCTTCCTGCTTTCACACTCATGCTCAGCTGAGCTGCAACCCAAATAGCAATTTTTCTCAATATCTAGGCACGTGTGCTAATCAGTATCCACTTGACTGTTTAATCAGACTCCATTTACAATTCTTTTTCACTATTAACATTTAGTGCTCTTCTAGCAAAGCTGACTTGTCAATAACATCCTTCACATTTTTAATGAGTGTTTCTTACCAGTAGTATTAAAAAAAAAAAAAAAAAAACAAAACCCTGAATATGCTATCTGGCAGCCCTACCTTATAAAAGCATGTACATGAAAGAGAACATTCCCCTTGGCTATCTACAACGTGCACCCATTTTATTCACGGTTTTGATGCTGCTCTCCAGAAGCATCCCTACCGTTCTCCTTGTAGCCCATCCCCAGGATGACCTCGGGGGCTCTGTAATAACGTGTCACCACATATGGAGTCATCATGAAGCTTGTGCCTGCTGTCCTGGCCAGTCCAAAGTCCAGGATTTTCAATGTGCAATCAGACTTGACTACAATGTTACTTGGTTTTAAATCCTAACAATAAGGATAAGGGAAAAAATTAAAAGCCAGTATCAAGTGAAACATGTTATTTCCATTGACTCAATCAACATAGCAATCTTGCAGTAGCACTGATGAGGTCCCCCTGACCTACAGAGCCCTAAACAAGGCAAATGATTACTGCTACAAATAAGTTAACTGTTAGTTTTCGGATTAAAAAAAATCTTCAGAAGGTTTTTAATCCCAGAAAAAAATTGTATTATCATTTTCACAATTTACACTGATCTTGGGATGAGGTTTTAGAAAAAAAATATGTATCATTGATTGTCTTCTGTTAGGTTTCTCCTTAGGACAACATAAATCTTTCAACATATATATCATTTCTAGGCCTGACAGAAGAACAGATCAGGACAGCTGTCTTTATGCTGCCAGAAACAAACTATGGAAATGAATTGTCTTATTTCAGTTGCACATATGACTTCTGCCAATCAAGGAGCTGAAAGCAAGAGGCTTCTAAGAAGCTGCATCTCAATGGGCCAAAAACATATCATTGAACAAACTCAACTACTAGAATTTCCTTCTACAATTAGTGAACTAGGTGCCAATTCCAATATCAAAGAAATGAGGAAGTATATTATATTTGACCAAAGCCCCCTGTATAAAGAAAATAATCTACAGTTACTCTTCCTCTTCTCTTAAAGCATTTGAATTGTAATCCTAGAGAAGGTGTTCTTACCCTGTGAATAATTCCAGCAGAGTGGAGGTGCTTAATGCCACACAGCATTTGGTACAGCAGGTAAGACATTCGCTCGTGGTCTAATTCCATCTGAATCACTTGACATAAGTTGGCATCCATCAGTTCCATTACTAAGTAACTAGAAGGGTAAATCCACAATGTTAGTTCCAGGTCACAAGATCTATGAAGTCCTTTCAGTTAGTCAGAATTCTCTCCTAACTCTGTAAGTCTTCTGAACTTCTTAGCTCTGCCTTTGACTGAATCAAGACTATGAGAACTTCCAGGTATTGCACGTGTGTTAGCTATACAAACCCTACCACAAGGTTGCTAGTAGAAAAAGTATTTGTTAGTGTGTGGTTTGTGTCCATAGAGTTTTTAACCTTAATTTTGCCTTCACTTCCCCTGTATTCCCTCAACTCTTTTGTGAGTATTATAATTTCAAATAAGAAAAAATTTCAGGACAACTTCTTCCTAAATTCAATGTATCTGTGTTAAGGACAAGGTACTAGGGAATCACTTCCTCTCCTCCATCTGTTGTCATTACTGGGTAGACGTTGCACAAAATCAATGATACTACAAAGATCGAAAGAATAAAGATAATTTTCATGTCCCTTTTATTACTATTTATTTTTGTTTGTTTGTTTGTTTGTTTGTTTTGAGATGGAGTCTTGCTCTGTTGCCCAGGCTGGAGTACAGTGGTGCGATCTCGGCTCACTGCAGCCTCCGTCCCCCAGGTTCAAGCAATTCTCCTGACTCAGCCTCCTAAGTAGCTGGGACTACAGGTGCACACCACCACACCTGGATAATTTTTGTATTTTCAGTAGAGGTGGGGTTTCACCATGCTGGCCAGGATGGTCTCGATCTCCTGACCTTGTGATCCATCTGCCTCGGCCTCCCAAAGTGCTGGGATTATAGGTGTGAGCCACCACACCTAGCCTTATTACTATTTCTTCAGGTAAATTAACTCATTGTAGAAAGTTCATGGAATCTATTAATAACCATAAATAAATAAGCCTTCCCTGAGTGACCAAGAGTATGGAAGAACAAAGCATATAAAACCACAAGGTCAAAAGGAGGCAGAATGTCTTTCCAGGAAGTAACCACACAAATGGAATCTTCTTTACTTATCACTGGACCCCTTTCATTTGACCCCACCTCTTACCTCTCTTTGATCAGTACAAGGGATTTCAACTTTGTGTGTGTGTGTGTGTGTGTGTGTGTGTGTGTGTGTGTGTGTGTGTGTGATATTCTCTTGGGCTATCTAAGTGCTGTGCTCTCCCTTCCTTCATGAGTTTTGTTACTTACACATCTTGGAACTCCTCCAGCGTTTTCTGGGGTGTGAAGACATTTAATAAACTAATAATCTGAAAGAGAGTGGAAGGGACAGAGGAAAAGAGAGAAAGAAAAAAGAGAGAGAATGTATTATTTTTAAATTTTATTTCAACTCAAAGTCACTCACTAATGCGATGGTGGAAATGGAGAAGTTGGAAAAATTTCTAGAGCTGTCTCACAGGACACAGAAAAGTATACTCAGAAAGAACAGATGATCTGTCTTCAGGTTAATAATGCAGCTAAAAAGCTCAATTCTTGGGCAGAGGAAAGAATCAGAGAGATGCATAATTGTTACACTGCTTTCAAGTGTGATTCCTCATGGCAGAATATGGGCCTTTGGGGGATTAAACAAAAAAGGAAGAAATGCGGTGTGAGAAGAGAGGTGGCAGTAAAACACTCAGCAAAACATAGCAAGGGGATATTTCTCCTCCAGATGAACAAAGTCGTGTTCTACCCCACGATTTTTTTGTGTTGTTACTTTATATTTGTTTTACTTCTACCTCACCCTCAAATATTAAACTAATGCTCCAATAATATGTGTGGGGAAAGGTGCATTCTAGATGATATCAATGATAAATTTAGTAGAAAATTATTTAAAAGTTTTCTACATTCAGTTAGAAGCTTTTTGTTTCCTGCTTTATTTTACATATTAGCTAGTAAAGAAATCTACCTTCTAGCATAAGCAAATTTTGTAAAAACCCCTTGTCACATTTCCAAATAGAGTTCATAGATCAATAACTCAAAATGTTCTTCCAGCTAAATATTTGGTACTAACGTGCCAGTAGGAAATGAATATAAAAATATACAGATACAAATCTTATACTCACAAGATAGTTGCAACTATTTTATAAAAAATAGGTAAGTACAAGGTCAAGATTTAAGCAGCTTCAAAGCATCAATCAATGAATTTCAGTAAACTCTATAAATGATATAAAGACATATGGAGTAATAAACATAAAACAAAATTAGTTTAAACACCTGAGAAATTGACTCAATTCTATGGAATGTTTTATGTCTCATGTAGTTTTAACTTATTGAGAAATTATTGACAAAAAATAATCATAGTACCATCCAATATTTTCTAGTATACATATATATGGCAATGGTTGTCATATAGTTTTAAAACAAAATCATCTCTTCTAAAGCAATCTTGCAGTGTGGAATATTCATATAGAAATAAAATTGTTTTAAAATTATCTTTAAAACTTGCGATTAAAGTGCCATGTTATTCTGTATACTCAGTGCTAGTGAGTGTTGAAAACTGCCAATGAAGTACATCTTTCATTGGAACATCTACAGTGGGTCTGTTTCTCTAGGACTTTATCAGTCTCATAAAGTAATTTATTTCATTTTGATATTTGTTCAAACAAAAACATTAGAGATTGTGTATAGAGCACACATTACACCCACACAAACATTCACACGAACACTCCTTAACAATGGATAAATGCTAACCCAGATCACCTAGTGAACAAATAATCCAGATATCTAAGAAATCTAGAAAATAGCATTACAGTTTTAAGTAAATCAAGATTTATTGTTTTAAAAGGTAATTTATCAAGATCTCTTCCCTACTGTATGTTATTTTCCCTTTTCCTATGACCTTGTTTTATCACTTTTCACCCTTCGAGAATTTCTCCTCTATCCTTCCTTTGCTGTCTTATAAATTCTAATTCCTAGCAAGAGCCAATTTTAAAAATGCATCTGTAGAAGATTATCACAGCTATAAAGTTTCCATTTTAATTCAACCATTTCCAGACAGGAATCTCAGTTCTTTTATCTCAGCATCTTGAGACACACGGATGTGAATCCGTGTTTGTCAGGCCCCACTCATTCCTAGAATTGAATATTTATATATTTTTTAATAACAATTTTAATCTAATTTTCAGTTGATAATAAATATGGAAAACAGGGGACCAAACTAACACCATAAAGAAGTATTTTCTAAATAAATTTTCTTCGCTATTATTAAAGATTTAATGAGATTACTCTTCCTTTGCTTTCCACAGTATTAACAGAGTTCTTATTAATGTGGAATTTACATTTGGTTATAGTGAATTTCCTCTTCATAAAAAGTTCCAGAAATGTGTTTCTGTAGACTTCTGCATACATACATACACACATAAAAGGAAAGTAGCAGGTGGGGTGCTATTTATAAATTATCACTGCAATCTGGAACTCTTTTTTAGGCTTCATAAATATAAGTCTCCAAAATTTCAGTCAATAACGGGAAGTATCATTCTCTCAAACTGACCAAGTAAGTGGGCATTTCTCCACATTGTATTGCATTACAGGGTCTGGCATGAGGAGGAGGGAAATATAAATACATGTATGGAAAACTTTCCATACAATTGATTCATTGCTTATATCCATCCATTTTCCATTGCCAATATTATGCTCCATCCTCCTTGGTATAACAGAATATATTGCATTGATCATGTGGCTAATCTTGCACTTACCTTTATTTAACATACTGAAAGAACAAATTAGTATATAACTCTTCATAGGAACCATCCTTTCTATCATTTCTATATTCCTTTCTAGAAGTCTCATGTTTGTTGCATGGCCATATTAGATATGGGTGTGCAGTTCATAAAATTTTAATTTCTTGGTGAGGCCTTTGCTGCTTGGCCTATTTAAATGGGTAAACCTATCCTACCACACACTGACCAGCATTTTTAAATCTTCCTTGTTTGCTTTGCCTCACTTAATAGCACTTATCATCACCTGACATTTTACACATTGACCTGTCTTATTGTGGATCGCCTTGCTCTTGCCAATAGAGCATGAACTCCACCTGGGCAGGGATTTGTCTGTTTTCTTCACGATCTAGATCTGTGCCTGGCACATTTTATTCATTCAACACATATACGTCAAGTGAGTGAATTAAAAAATCATCAGGGTAGAGGAATAGAGGAAAAGAGAAATGCTGTCATGGGGCCCGAATCTGCATATTTGCATTTCAAATATCTTTCAACTTAATACTAATACATTTGTGTCTTCTCAGTGCTACTTGTAGATGGCGAGCATTATGGACAAGATACCTGGTTTATAAAACCGCGCTGGTAATGTGTTCTGTGTAATTTTCATACATAAGAACTTTGTAGAGATAACTCTACAAAGATATTCTACAACTTTAGAATGATTTTACTTGTAATAAAATTTTTTTATTTTTAAGAAAATAAAATTTTATTTATAATTTATAATTTATTATGTAATTATATGTAAAATATATTTGATGTATTTATTATAATTTATTTATTAATAAAAGTTTTCATTAAAATAATGAATTCTCTCCTATTTATCTTTACTAGGAACAAGTGGAGCACAGAATGAATTCTAGAGGTCTTGGCCTGTGATTGAAGGAGGTTAGATTCTGAAGTAAAGAAAGTCCTTTAATGGTCTACCCAGCTGAGTTCCGATGAGAAAAAGCTCTTGATCCCATTCTCAAGTACTTTGCAAATATGTACTTGCATACTTGCCCATCCCTGAAAAAAATAAGATGCCAACACACAGTGGATTCACTGAACAATTAGAGACCACCACCAGACTACAGCTGAAACTAAAAGGAGATAACATGAATAAAACTCAACTGTTAACAATTAAATCTAAATTATAAATCGAAATTAAACCTAAATTAGAAAGAAATGTAGCATGGTGTTTTGTAGGGTTTTTGTTTTGTTTTGTTTTGTTTTGTTTTCTGGCTTTTGGCTTTGCTTGTCTTGTTTCTTTTTTGGAAAGCATGAAGCTCTCAGTTTGGAGCAAGATAACCAAACACGGTAAATTTTCTAACTAGGGAAATATTTATAAAATTCAGCACTTCCACATCATATGGTTTTTAGGTGATTTTTAAGCAGAAAGCTACCATGAGGACAATGAAATTGAATGCAGCGTATTGGCAGGATAAACAATCTTAAGAGGCAGGAATTGCAAAGTAAAGAAAGCCTTTCTTGCTCAAGTAAGACACATTTTCTTTTTCCAATCTCACAAACTCCCACCGCCAGAATTTTAAAAATAACAAAACTCACGTTTTTATGGTTCACACACTTCATGAGGACCAGCTCCCGGTACGCTCTCTTGGCATGGGTTTGGTTCTGAAAGGGTCTGCTGAGCTTCTTAATGGCCACATTTCTGTCAAGGACAGCATCATACGCGGCACTGTAGAGATCCAAGAGCAACTCAGAATTAAGAGCAAAAGATTCCTTAGAACTCTTGCCTTCTTGACTAACGACACAGGTAAAGAAAATGCTATTTTGGAATCTTACTCAGATTTTGTATACTCTGGTCACATGCCAATCAGGCTGTAAGTAAAGATATAAGTGACTGGTATAAGAATATTCTACATGCTAGAAGGATGAAGAAGAGTTGAAGGAAGTGAAGGAGAAGGGAGAAACAGGAGAAGGGGAGAAGGAGGAGAAGAGGGCAAAGGAGAAGAAAAAGATCTTGCCAAGAATATAGAATATAATTGCCTCAGTAAGTGGGTGGAATAAAGAAGTAAGACAGGCATTCAAATTTCCCACTAGTCATGTGACTATAGCAAGTCATTTAATCCCTCTGAATTTCTCATCTGTCAATATATGATATTTAATTTTTTATAGCTACAAAACTTCATTGTTCTTTGGCTGTTTTAAATGAACAGTTTTTCTATACCCATTCCCAAGAACCAGGTGTTTTGTTTGTTTGTTACTGTTTTTTAGAAACAGAGTCTTGCTATGTTCCCCAGGCTGGTCTTGAACTCCTGAGCTCAAGCTATCTTCCTGCCTCAGTCTCTTTAGTAGCTGTGACTACAGCCACATACTATGGCACCCAACTAAGAACCAATTTTTAAGGTGTGATGTTAATTGCCATAAAAGCACTTGTGGGCTGATGATCAAAGTGTACTTTCATTAACAACAACAAAGCTCAAAATAAGAAATGCAATCAGGGAATTTTAGAAACATAAATAACTGCATTTAAATACAAAGACAAAAATAAATGCTATTCATATGTGAAGCTTTCACACCGAGAATGAACATTTACAATGCTTTGAAAATAGGGGTGCTTTTACACTGTTGCTTTGAAAAAGCAATCTAAATATTTGGTGCTATTTCTCTCATATGCAGAGTACGTGAGTTTAGAGATCAAAGGAGAAAGTGAGAGAGGCTCTTTTTGCCATTATACCTAAAGATGCACTCACAAAATATGTAACCCATCCCTGAAACTTTGATTTCTGTTGGGTTTTGTCTTAGTTGTCAGGAGGAAATGCAAAACCAGAATTCACTACAACTGATCTACTAAATTAGAAGTAACATTGACCACTGAAAGCTCACGCCACAGAACTTGGAGCCAGAAACGAAATTGCTGTACCTTAAGAAAACGACAGATTCACAGAATGAGGTTGAAAAAAGTCTTAGAGTTCACCTGGTCCACACTTCCATTTAACACTCATTCCTCTCTAAAACACATCCATGAAAACTTTCACCAGTCTCTGTTTGCCCATCTCCAAAAACATGGAAATCATTGTATCTAAGCAGCTCTTTCTATTGTTGGGCAGCTTTGAGAATAGAAATGCCATCACTCTAATACACAGAGTTACCTTTCTGCAGTTTCCACTGACTACTGTTAGTCCTGCCTTCCAGGGCAACTCGAAATAAAATGTTTCCTTTCCATTATTAACCATAATATATGAAATCTATTAAAAGGTTGCACACAATGCCTGGCCTAGAGTAAACACTCAGTAACTCTTAGCTTTTAGCATTTTTCCGCTAAGTCTTTTCTTTCTTAAATATTACCAGTCCCCTACCATCACTTGTCAGATGTGGTTTCAAGTCCCATCACTATCTGGTCAGTCAGTTTCCTCTGAATAAACTCCAGTGTATCAATATGCTCTGAAAATGCGGACCCTGTGCTAAATAAACATTGCTACTCTGGGTATGGAGTGTTACTGAAGATTAGGGTAGAGCTAGTAACTCTTTCATTCATTCCTTTGCTCATTCATTCAACAAACCTGTTCTGACATAGTTAAAACAGCTAAGTCTGTCCTGGAATTCTTTAATAATGACATTCCACACTATTTTTTCTTTCACTTTTTAAGCTATTTTATTTTATTTTATTTAAAGTTCCTGGGTACATGTGCAGAATGTGCAGGTTTGTTACATAGGTAAATGTGTGACATGGTGGTTTGCTGCACCTATCAACCCATCACCTAAGTATTAAGCCCATCATGCATTAGCTATTTTTCCTGATGCTCTCCCTCCTCTGCTTCCTGGCCCCAATGGGCCCCAGTGTGTGTGATTCCCCTCCCTGTATCCATGTTTTCTCATTGTTCAGCTCCCCCTTAGAAGTGAGAACATGCAGTGTTTGGTTTTCTGTTCCTGCATTAGTTTGTTGAGGATAATGGCTTCCAGTTCCATCCATGTCCCTGCAAAGGACAGATGTCATTCCGTTTTATGACTGCATAGTATTTCATGGTGTATATGTACCACATTTTCTTTATCCAGTCTATCACTGATGGGCATTTGGGTTGATTCCATGTCTTTGCTCCTGTGAATAGTGCTGCGATGAACATATGCGTGCATGTATCTTTATAACAGAATTATTTATATTCCTTTGGGTATATACCCAGTAATAGAATTGCTGGGTCAAATGATATTTCGGTTCTAGGTCTTTGAGGAACGCCACACTGTCTTCCACATGGGTGAACTAATTTACATTCCCACCAACAGTGTAAAAGCATCCCTATCTGCAACCTTGCCAGCAAATGTTGTTTCTTGACTTTTTAATAATCACCATTGTGAATGATGTAAAATGGTATCTCATTGTGGTTTTTGATTTGCATTTCTCTGATAACCAGTAACGTTGAGCTTTTTTTCATGTTTGTTGGCCACATAAATGTCTTCTTTTGAGAAGTGTCTGTTGATGTCTTTTGCTCTCTTTTTATGGTGCTGGTTTTTTTCTTGTACATTTGTTTAAATTTCTTGTAGACTCTGGATATTAGACCCTTGTCAGATGGATAGATTGCAAAAGTTTTTCCCATCCTGTAGGTTGTCTGTTCAGTCTGATGATAGTTTCTTTTGCTGTCCAGAAACTCTTTAGTTTAATTAGATCCCATTTGTCCTTTTATGCTTTTGTTGCAATTGTTTTTGCCATTTTCATCAGGAAATCTTTGCCCATGCCTATATCCTGAATGGCATTGGGTAGATTTTCTTCTAGGGTTTTTATAGTTTGTGGTTTTACATTTATGTCTTTAATCCATCTTGACTTAATTTCTGTATAAGGCATAAAGAAGAGGTCCAGTTTCAATTTTCTGCATATGGCTAGTCAGTTTTCCCAACACCATTTATTAAATAGGGAATGCTTTCCCCATTGCTTGTTTTTGTCATATTTGTCAAAGATCAGATGGTTGTAAATGTGCAGTCTTATCTCTCAGTTCTCTATTCTGTTCCATTGGTCTATGTTTCTTTATTCATCTTTTTTTTTTTTTTTTTTTTTTTTTGGACCAGTACCATGCTGTTTTGGTTATTATAGCCTTGCAGTATAGTTTGAAGTCAGATAGGGTGATGCCTCCAGCTTTCTTCTTTTTGCTTAGGATTGTCTTGACTATTGGGCTCTTTTTTGTTCCAAATGATTTTGTAAATAGTTTTTACTAATTCTGTGAAGAATGTCAATGGTAGTTTAATGGGAATTGCATTAAATCTATAAATTACTTCGGGCAGTATGGCCATTTTCACAATATTGGTTCTTCCTATTCATGAGCATGGAATGTCTTTTCATTTGTTTCTGTCCTGATTTCCTTGAGCAGTAGTTTGTAGTTCTCTTTAAAGAGGTCCTTTATGTCCCTTGTTAGCTGTATTCCTAGGTATTTTATTCTCTCTGTAGCAATTGTGAATGGGAGTTCATTTATGATTTGGCTCTCTGCTTGTCTGTTGGTGTATAGAAATGTTTGTGACTTTTTCAGATTAAATTTGTATCCTGAAACCTTGCTAAAGTCACTTATCAGCTTAAGGAGCTTTTGGGCTGAGATTATGGTGTTTTCTAGATATAGGATCATGTCATCTGCAAACAAAGACAATTTGATTTCCTCTCCTCCTATTTGAATACCCTCTGTATTTCTTTCTCTTGCCTGATTGTCCTGGCCAGAATTTCCTTTACTATGTTTAATAGGAATGGAGAGAGAGGGGATCCTTGTCTTGTGTCAGTTTTCAGGGGGAGTGCTTCCAGCTTTTGCCCATTCAATATGACAGTGGCTGTGGGTCTGCTGTAAATGGCTCTTATTATTTTGAGGTATGCTCCTTCAATACTTAGTTTATTGAGAGTTTTAACATGAAGTGATGTTAAATTTTATCAAAAGACTTTTCTGCATCTGTTGAAATAATCATGTGGTTTTTGTCTTTAGTTCTGTTTGATGTGATGCACTGCATTTATTGATTTGAGTATATTAAACCAGCCTTGCATCTCGGGGATGAAGCCAACTTGATTGTGGTGGAAAAGCTTTTTTATGTGCTGCTGGATTCTGTTTGCCAGTATCTTACTGAGGATTTTTGCATCAGTTTTAATTAGGGATATTTGCCTGAAGTTTTCCTTTTTTGTTGTTATATCTCTGCCAGGTTTTGGTATCAGGATAATGCTGGTCTCATAAAATGAGTTAGGAAGGAGTCCCACCTTTTCAATTGTTTGGACTAGTTTCAGAAGAAATAGTACCAGCTCCTCTTTGCCCCTCTGGTAGAATTCAGCTGTAAATCCATCTGGGCTTTTGTTTGGTTGGTAGGCTATTTATTATTGCCTCAATTTTAGAAGTTGTTATTGGTCTATTCAGGGATTCAGCTTCTTCCTGGTTCAGTCTGGGGAGGGTGTATGTGTCCAGGAGTTTATCCATTTCTTCTAGATTTCCTAGTTTGTGTAGAGGTGTTTATAGTATTCTCTGATGGTAGTTTGTATTTCTGTGGGGTGATAACCCCTTTATCATTTTTTATTGTGTCTATTTCATTATTCTCCCTTTTCTTCATTATTAATCTAGTTAGTGGTCTAGTTTATTAACTTTTTTTTTTAAAAAAAAAACAGCTCCTGATTCATTGATTTTTTTTGAAGGATTTTTCATGTCTCTCTCTCTCCTTCAGTTCTGCTCTGAGCTTGGTTATTTCTTGTCTTCTGCTAGCTTTGGGATTTGTTTGCTCTTAGTTCTCTACTTCCTTTAGTTGTGATGTTGGGGTGTCAATTTGAGATCTTCCTAGCTTTTTTAAATGGGCACTTAGAACTATAAATTTTCCACTTGACACTGCTTTAGTTGCATCCCAGAGGTTCTGGTATGTTGTCTCTTTGTTCCCATTGGTTTCAAATAATTGCTTGATTTCTCCCTTAATTTCATTATTTACCCAGGAGTCATTCAGGAGCATATTGTTCAACTTTCTCGTTGTCGTGTGGTTTTGAGTGAGTTTCTTAATCTTGAGTTCTAATTTGATTGTGCTGTGGTCTGAACAACTGTCTGTTATGATTTCAGTTATTTTGCATTTGCTGAGGAGTGTTTTACTTGTAATTACGCTATCAATTTTAGGGTAAGTGCCATGTGGCATTGAGAAGAATGTATATTCTGTTGTTTTGGGGTGGAAAGTTCTGTAGATATCTATCAGATCCACTTGATCCAGAGCTGAGTTCAAGCCCTGAATATCTTTGTTAATTTTTTGTCTCAATGATCTGTCTAATATTGACAGTGGAGTGTTAAAGTTTCCCACTATTATTGTGTGGGAGTCTAAGTCTCTTTGAAAGTCTCCAAGAACTTCTTTTACGAAACTGTGTACTCCTGTATTGGATGTATATATATTTAGGAGAGTTAGGTCTTATTGAATTGAACCCTTACCATTATGTAATGTCCTTCTTTGTCTTTTTTTTTTTAATCTTTGTTGGTTTTAAAGTCTGTTTTTCAGGAACCAGAATTGCAACCCCTGCCTTTTTCTGCTTTCCATTTGCTTGATAAATTTTCCTCTATCCCTTTATTTTGAGCCTATGTGTGTCTGTGCACAGATATTGGTCTCTTGAATATAGCAGACTGTTGGGTCTTGTCTTTTTATCCAGCTTGTCATTCTGTCTTTTAATTAGGGCATTTAGCCTATTTACATTTAAAGTTAATATTGTTATGTGTAAATTTGATCCTGTCATCATGATGCTGACTGGTTATTTCGCAGGCTTGTGAATATACTTGCTTCATACTGTCATTGGTCTCTGTACTCCAGCACGTTTTTGTAGTGGCTGGTAATGGTTTTTCCTTTCATATTTAGTGTTTCCTTCAGGAGCTCCTGTAAGGCAGCCCTGGTGGTGACAAATTCCCTCAGCATTTGCTTGTCTGAAAAGGATTTTATTTCTCCTTCATTTATGAAGGTTAGTGTGGCCGGATATGAAATTCTGGGTTGGAAACTCCTTTCTTTAAGAATGTTGCATATTGGCCTCCAATCTCTTCAGACTTGTAGGGTTTCTGCTGAGGGGTCTGTTGTTAGTCTGATGGCTGTCCCTTTGTAGATGACCTGGCCTTTCTCTTTGGCTGCTCTTAACATTTTTTCCTTCATTTTGGCCTTGGAGAATTTGATTACGTGTCTTGGAGTTAATCTTCTCATGGAGTATCTCACCAGGGTTCTTTGGATTTCCTGAATGTGAATGTTGGTCTGTCTTACTAGGTTGGAGAGGTTCTCCTGGATGGTATTTTGAAGTATGTTTTCCAACTTGCTTCCATTCTCCCCAACTCTTTCAGATGCTCCAATCAGTCATATGTTCGGTGTTTTTACATAATCCCATAGTTCTCAGAGGTTTTGTTCATTCCTTTTCATTCTTTTTTCTCTAACCTTGCCTGAATGTCTTATTTCAGCAAGATAGTCTTCAGGCTCTGAGATCCTTTCCTCTACTTGGTCTATTTGGCTATTAATACTTGTGGTTGAATTGTGAAGTTCTTGTGTTGTGTTTTTCAGCTCCATCAGGTCATTTATGTTCCTCTCTAAACTGGTTATTCTGGTTAACAGCTCCTGTAATGTTTTATCATGGTTTTTAGCTTCTTTGCATTGGGTTAGAACATATTCCTTTAGCTCAGCGAAGTTCATTATTACCCACTTTTGAAGACTACTTCTGTCAGTTCATCCATTGCAGTCTTACCCCAGTTCTGTGCCCCCACTGGAGAGGTGCTGCAATCATTTGGAGGAGAAGAGGCACTCTGGCTTTTTGAGTTTTCAGCATATTTGCATTGATTCTTTCATATCTTCATGGATTTTTCTACCTTTGATTTTTGAGGCTGCTGACCTTTGGATGGGGTTTTTGTGGGGTCTTTTGTTGATGTTTTTGTTGCTTTTTGTTTATTTTTCTTTTAATGGTATGGCCGAACTTCCATAGGGCTGCTGTGGTTTACTGGGGGACCACTCCAGACCCAGTTCAGCTGGGTCCCTCCTGCTCTTGGAGGTATCACCAGCAGAGGCTGCTGAACAGCAAAGATGGCTGCCTGCTCCTTCCTCTGGAAGCTCCATCCCAGAGGGGCACCAAGCTGATGCTGGCCAGAACACTCCTGTATGAGATGTCTGGCAACCCCTGTTGGGAGGTCTCACCCAGTCAGGAGGCACAGGATCAAGGACCTGTTTAAAGAAGCAGTCTGGCTGCCCCTTGGCTGAGCAGGTTGGGCCATGCTGGGGAGAATCCCCCTCATCTGGACTGCCAGTAGGTGGGAAAGACTAGGTCCCCCAAACTGTGAGACTCTGGCCACCCCTCCCCTCAGGGGCTCCTTCCCAGGGATATCAGAGTCCTGTCTGAAAACCCCTGGCTGGAGATGCTACAATTCCTGCAGGGAGGCCCTGCTCAGTGAGGAGGGATAGATCCAGGCTCCACCTAAAGAAGCAGTCTGGCCACGATCTGCCATAGCCACTGTGATGTGCTAAGGGGAATTCCTCTCAGTTCAAACCACCCGGTCTCCCTGACACCAGCAGGGCAAAATGGCCAACTGGAGTTGCAGTGACGGTGAATGGCCACCCCTTCCCCAGGAACTCGGTTGTCTTAGGCATTGTCCAGCCTGCCGCCACTGGTTGCAACCCAAGCAGGTGGCACAGCTCTGTGCCTGGAACCAAGGGCCCTTGTGATGTGGGCTCACGAGGGGATCTTCTGATCCACAGGATGCATAGATCCATGGAAAAAGCATGGTTTCCCAGATGGGTCAGCACAGTCACTCACCGCCTCTCTTGGCTGGGTGTGGGTGATGAAGCAGGATTCACTCACTGTTTTCATTCTTCTCAGTGGGAGCTGCTGACTGGAACTGCTTCTATTTTTTTTTTTTTCCGAACAGTGTTCTGCTCTTGTTGCCCAGAATGGAGTCCAATGGCACAATCTTGGCTCACCACAACCTCCATCTCCTGGGTTCAAGTGATTCTCCTGCGTCAACCTCCTGAGTAACTGGGATTACAGTCATGCGCCACCATGCCTGGCTAATTTTGTATTTTTAGTAGAGACAAGGTTTCTCCATGTTGGACAAGCTGGTCTCAAACTCCTGACCTCAAGTAATCCGACCGCCTCAGCTTCCCAAAGTGCTGGGATTACAGGTATGAGCCACCACACCTGGCCTGGAGCTGCTTCTAATTGGCCATCTTGGCTCCTCTCCCTCCATCCACCCTATTGACTCACAGTGAGCCTATGTTAATTTAAAATACTGTCTCTTAAAAATCTTGTGCTGCTCTTACACTAATACGTCAGCACTGGTGTTTCTGTGCTTGTGCTTGTTCTTTTTCACCTACCAATGGCAACACAGATAAAGAGTCAAGTGGGCATGTATCTTATAGGTAACATATAAGGGCAACAGTGGATTTGGAAACACAGGAACTAAACTTACTTTCTAAAGTTAAGTCATTGTATTGGCAGAAAATTGATCCATCACCTCAAAGACAAGGACTAAATCTTAAGCCAAAATTAACTTAGCTGAAACTATTAAAAAAATAGTTTTTTTAAAAAATAAAATAAAATAAAATAAAATAATAAAATAAAAATAATAAATAAAAAAAGAAAGAATGGCAATCAGTCATGAAGGCATATGAGGGAGTTGAAGAGGCAAACTCTGGCACTGCTTGGCCAAATAAGAAAGTACCTTTTTTATTATTAGGTAGGTCTAGACATCCTGTCAGCCAAGCAGATGGACACATTCATATTGTGATTGTCAGAAACTACAGCCAGTTCGCATTCTGATCAAAGTCTCCTTGGGCTGATTCTATCCTCTACGGTCAACATTATACTAATCAAAACTTATTCAGAATATGTGTATAAGAATATTGTCTATATTTAGTCAGCCTCACTGTTACATCTTTCATAATTTAAAAAAAAATTTGGCACCTGGTTTTATATGTGAGATGGTAGTGAGGATTGTCAATGTGAGTTTGAGTCCCTGAGACATTGACCAGATCATGCAAGACAGTGGGCCATCCCCCTATCTCATATGGAAAAACGGAGAAAATGCCACCCTCTGGGATTTCTTGGCAAGCAAAAAAAACTAGACAGTTCTCCTGGAAACGCTGTGGCATTCTCCCTCTGTCTGGTACTTCCTCCTCGAAGCAATTTTAGGTATGAATGTCAGCCCTCCTGCTTACTAAATGTGATCAAGTTATTTACACTTTCTGACATTAGTTTCCTCATACTTAAAATGAAGAGAATAACAACTTGACAAGCTTGTTGTAAGGAGTAAAAGAGTTAATAACGTATAGATAATGCCTCACCTAGAGTGAGCACTGAGTAAATGATGGCGATTACTATTTTTAAAATCAATGTTCTTCCCAGATTCATTATGTCATGTAGGACAGGATAAAGCATGAATTCCTAGAGCATAGGCAACAATTGGACACATATCTGCTAACCAGTAGTTGTTTAGTCTTTCTGCTAATTACAAATACATTCAACTGTACCACCACCATGACCACATTTTTCAAGTATGTCCCATGACATCATAAAATATATCTTCCAAAAAGACAAAAAGCTTTGTTAAACTTTGAATACATTATAAGCTGGGCACAGTGGCATGTGCCTGTAGTCCCAGTTACCCAGAAAGCTGAGGCAGGAGGATTGCTTGAGCCCAAGAGTTCAAGACCAGCATGGGCAACATAGTGAGACCACCCCATATCAATAAAAATAATAAATACATACATCCATATATACACTGTAGCTATACAGTTGTCTAGCTTACCACTTTAATAAACTATCTGTATGATATGTTTTTAACAAACCCCCTATTCCCAATGATCACCACACCCTGTCTTAACGGTTCACATGGTATCATTTCTTTTTTTCTTTTTTTTTTTTTTTTTGAGACGGAGTCTCGCTCTGTCACCCAGGCTGGAGTGCAGTGGCCGGATCTCAGCTCACTGCAAGCTCCGCCTCCCGGGTTTACGCCATTCTCCTGCCTCAGCCTCCCAAGTAGCTGGGACTACAGGCACCCGCCACCTCGCCCGGCTAGTTTTTTGTATTTTTTAGTAGAGACGGGGTTTCACCGTGTTAGCCAGGATGGTCTCGATCTCCTGACCTCGTGATCCGCCCGTCTCAACCTCCCAAAGTGCTGGGATTACAGGCTTGAGCCACTGTGCCCGGCCCACAGGGTATCATTTCTAACCAACACAAGAAACAGTGTCGAGTTCAGGAGGTGTCTCTTATAAGCTATCCCTTCCTCTAAAGAAATAAGAACTTTTGCCTATCTTGAATTGTGTGGATACTGTGGTTTGGTTTACTGAACTTCTATGACTCTTTTATGTCATACCTTCCTATATTAAAGATACTTCAGAGTTAAATGTACAATTCCCAGAAGCTTTTGCAGCTAGCACTCTGGATTCCAGTAAGATCCTGCAGATGCACCTATGAGCGATTTGTAAGGCAGAAGTGAGGATGATCAGCATCTTCTGACATGTCTTGTTTGGGAAGCAAGGTCTTGTGGAGATGTGAGGTTTTCTTCTGAAGCAGTAATTCATGTCATTCTCTAGATTCCTGGTTAAGAGGAGGAGTGGAAGCAGAGGCCCCAATGAACTCCAGGTTCCATTCCCCTGTTCACAGCATAATAGAGTAGCCATGGCAACAGTAAGTGCATAGTTCCAGTTCTATGATTTCCTAATCTCAGCTTTGATAGTATGTTCTGGAAATCTGATGGTTCTAGGATACTCTCAGAGGTGGGAGCTCCCTGGTGATTCAGCTCTCGGTGTCTGGGAGTCATTCAAGGTAGCCCAGAGTACAGCCCACTTCTCCAGGCCTTCCTGTAATTTTACAGACACCCATTTACAGCATTCAATCTCTATCTGCTTAAAATGCTGCTGTCTTCCTCTGTGAACCTTGGCTGACACTTCAATCTTCCCCATTTTCTGTAATTCCTCAGTGATTACTGGCAGAAGTTTAGCAAATACATCTGCAAATTGGCATCATTGATGCTGTACAGTCACAAATTCATGTCTGAAAGTTTTCTATTACTCTTGAGTCATCTATTTTTTCCAAGAATCTTGGTCTGTGGAATCTTACTTTTTTTCTTTCAGCATTTTTTTCTTCCTGCTATCTTTATGCAGGTAAAAATGGAGATAAGTCTTTATGAAGATTTTTCCAACAGTTCTCCAGCCACACTGCTGAAGATTATCCAGCAACTTCTTGGCATACAGTACCAACACACCTCCACTTCTACCAGGTTTATTCCTAAAAGAGTGATAGAGCTTTCTGCTGTTATACTCCTGTCATTTAATTCAGTTTGATGATGCTATGAAGCTATGTTTACCTCCTTGTATGTATTTATATAAATACACATACACACACACACACACACACACACACACATACACACATCTCTGAAGGCAAATCTTGTTCACAATATATTTATCAGGTATTTTTTTCTTCTGACAATTGCAGACAACCTCTTACACAAATATTCTTCTTCCTAAGGCATAATCATTTATTTGACAATTTTTCTTGTTCCTCTTTCCCTTTACATTTAAAATGTTTTTAATCATATTAAATATTCATGGGGGAAATCCCTAAGCCTTATTGTAGCATCTTAAACATCTTAAATCATAGCCTGGCAAATCAAATTCTTTAATAAGAATCACGTTTTTGAACCTGCCAAATTCACTTCTGCCTTGGGATTCTGCAGTTGTTCCTCCTGCCTGGAATGCTCTTCTTACATCTTCACTTGGCTAACCCCATTTGTGATTCAGATTTCAGCCCAAATATTTTCTCCTCCGAGAGGCTTTCTTTAGTTTTCCCATCAAAAGTCAACAGTTGATTTTTTGGTTAATTATTTTGTCATTGAATGGTTTGGCTGTACAAGTTTGGTTATATTTTTGGGAATACTTTCGATTACAAGTAACATAATTCTGAATAATAATAACTTAAGTAATAAAGATATCCATTATATCATATAACAAAGTATAAAAGTAGGCTTATCTAGGTTTCAGGATGCACTGTGATTTTTGAGGACCCTAAGCACTTTTGTCTTCTGATTTTCTGCAAATTGGTTCTCAGCATGTTGGGAATAAAAAGCCAATAGGGCCGGGAGAGGTGGCTCCTACCTGTAATCCCAGTACTTTGGGAGGCCGAGGCAGATCACGAGGTCAGGAGTTCCAGATAAGCCTGGCCAACATGGTGAAACCCCATCTCTACTAAAAATACAAAACTTAGCCAGGCGTGGTGGCACGCACCTGTAGTCCCAGCTACTTGGAGGCTGAAGCAGGAGAATTGCTGGAATCTGGCAGGCGGAGGTTGCAGTGAGCCACTGCATTCTAGCCTGGGAGACAGAGCAAGACTCCGTCTCAAAAAAAAAAAAGAAAAAAAGCCAATAATAGGAAAACTCTATTAATGTATCCAATGTATCCATGGGCAGTGGTGTACGTGCTGTGATGCATGAAGATTCAGGAATAAAGGGCTTATTATGCCAGATGCTAGGTGTGCTGCCAACAGATAGCCTCTCAGCTCTTAGCCCCCTTTGAGGATGACCTCAACTGAAAAAAACTGCCTAACCTAGCCTACACACTCTTCATAGGTAGCCTTCATTCAATGACTGATGAACATGGGGTTATAAAAGCCTGGTCACTTTACCCCAATTCAGTACCATTGCTAAGGCTCATTACCTCTTCAGAACTACCAATAGGGTCAGCAGAGGCATCTATTGAGATTGTATTGCAGCTGAACTTCTGCCTCTATTTTCTTTTTCCATAGGTGTTGGCCCCCAAAATATTTCCTAATAAATCTCCTGCATGAAATCACCATCTCAAAGTGTGCTTTCTGGGGAATGCAGTGTTTGGTAAACAGTAACTCATGGCTAAATACAGCAATATGCTCTGGAGTTCACCTGGATACTTCTCTAGACAAAAGACAGGTCCAGTTATGGATAAACATCACTAGACATCAAGAAAAGCTCAACATCAAGAAAAGCCATTTCACCTATGTAACCAACTAACCTAGATGACCAAGCCTAGTTATAGAGTTTTCATTCCAAATCACTTTGTGCTTGATAGACACTGAATTGAAGCAAACACAGCAAGTGGGTCTCACAGCCAGTCCCTCAAAGACAGTATCGAAAGCAGCAACTCCTTAAAACACTAGAAACTGAACTTTACAATCCATCAGCAGACTAAAGACGGGGAAGACCACACAAAGATTATTCACCTTAATCAAAAACACGGGACCAGCTCAGTAGCTCATCATCACAGAAAATAGATGAATGGAAACAAAATGGCTGCTCTAGACACAAGGCAATTTCTGAAAATAGGGATGGTGACACTGGAGAAAAAACTGAAGACTCTTGGAGAAAAAATAACTTCATCACAATAAAATAGTAGGTGATGGAATGCACACAGACTGTCTCAATTTCTCTTCTTTGATCTTTGTGACAAATTGTCTCGTGCCCATTCTGCTCCTTTACTGACCATTAAATAGACCATTCATATATTTATCTAGCCCATGTTTTAGTCTGCAAAATTCACAAAGCTGCCAGGCTGCCCATTGATAGGATAAGCTGAAAATGTGGGAAATTAGAGCAGCCAGCCCTGCTATAAGGCATATAGGGAACAGTCAGACAGCCTTGCTACAGTGATTTTGCCATTTGCTGTGCAGTATAAATCTATAATTATTTACTTTTTAGTATTTAGTAAATATTTTCTAACTTTGCAATAAAACCCTTCCAACAGAAATAAATTAATAAAATTAAAACTGCATATTTAATTAAAGTACTATATACTAAATTTCTATTTCTTATATTTTCTTGGTCACAACCAGATGAAAACCAGAAAAAGTCATCCTAAAGGACCATCAGCATCTATTTCAAAGTTATTAATTATTGTAAGAAGACTGTGCCTACATACAATGATTTAACACATGCAGCTATGTCTTAGTCTATTTGGACTGCTATAGCAAAACATCTGAGAATGGGCAGCTTATAAATAGCAGACATCTGTTTCTCATGATTCTGGAGTCTGGGAAGTACAAGATCAAGACACAGCCAGATTTGGTGACTGGTGAGGGCTTGTTCTTCATAGAAGGCACCATCTTGTTGTGTTCTTACAAGGCAGAGGAGATAACTAGCTCTTTGGGATCTCTTTTATAAGGGCACAAATATCATTCATGAGAGCAAATCCTCATGACCTAATCACCTCCCTAAGATGCCACTTTCTAACAATATCACACTGGAGATTAAGTTTCAATATATGAATTTTGGGGAGACACAAAAGATACATTTACAGATTACTCTGAATCATAACTTTTCATTTAGATCAAATGACTGATCTTCGAAATTAATTTTGCTTATTTTCATTTTTGTGAGGATTACAAAATATATTTTGAATTGACAAAAATTGTATATATTTGTGGTATAAACCCTCATGTTTTTATATATGTATATACTGCAGAACTGCTAACTCAAGCTAATTAACATATACATTACCTCTCATACTCAGATTTTTGGTGGGTTGAGAACACTTAAATCTCCCTAAGTAATTTGTAAGTATACAATATATTCTTATTAACTGTAGTCATTATGTTGTACAATAGATCTCTTGAACTTATTCCTCCTATCAAACTGTCTAATTTTGTGTGCTTTGACAAACATCTCTCCAGTCTCCCCTGCTTTTGGCTTCCAGCCCCTGGTAACCACCATTCTATTCTCTACTTCTCTAAACTTTATATCTTAACATAAGCTCCATCAAGTTCAAGATACTTTTGTAAGCAACAATCCAGCCATTTAGTTTAGAACTCAGGGCCTTGGGAATTTAATCATGTTAATGTAGTCTTTTATTTTGGGGGGGGCATTATTAACTGAGAAAAATGGGTGCCTTTAAACATTTTCTAAAATTAGAAAATAAAAGAAGTCACAAGGAGCCAAATGAGGACTGTAAGGTGGATGCCTAAAATTGCCCTTGTTTGCTGATAGGAATGAGCAGGATCATTGTCATGGTAGAAAAAGACTTTCTGGTGAAGTTTCCCAGCCATTTATCTGCTAATACTTTGGCTAACTATCTCAAAACACTCTCATAATAAGCAGATAGTATCATCTTTTGGCTCTCCAGAAAGTCAACAAGCAAAATTCCTTGAGCATCCCCAAAAACTGTTACCATGATCTTTGCTTTTGACCAGTTCACTTTTGCTTAACTGGACCACTTCCACCTCTTAGTAGCCATTGCTGTGATTGTACTTTGTCTTCAGGATCATATTGGTAAAGCTGTGTTTCAACTCCTGTTACAATTCTTTGAAGAAATGCTTCAGGGTCTTGATCCCACTTGTTTAAGATTTCCATTGAAACTTCTGCTCTCTCTTGTTTGCAACTGTTCTGGTAGCAACAGTTTTGGCACCCATTGAGTGGAAAGTTTGCTCAACTTTAATTTTTCAGTCAGAATTGTGTAAGCTGACACAGTTGAGATGTTTATGGTGTTGTCTTTTATTTCTGTTATTAATTGTCAGTCCTCTACAATTAGGGAATAAATAACATTAATTTTTTCCTTGAAAATTGATGTGGGTGGTCTGCCTCTGTGGGCTTCATCTTCAACATTGTTTCATTGTCCATTTGTAAACTCCTGATTTCTTTGGAGCATCATCCCCATAACTTTGCAAAGCATCAATCATGTCTTCATTTTTCTACCTAAGTTTCACTATAAATTTGGTGTTTCTTGCTTCAGGTTTTACAGAATTTATGTGGTTCTGATAGGTGCTCTTTTGAAACTGATGTCTTATTCTTTTTAATGCCTCAAATTAGATCCTGTTCATATCCATTAAAACAAGGTACTACAAGTTTATTCTAGTGAAAAATACATGAAATCCATGCATAACTTTTTCATAATACACACTTTCCATGACTTTTTGAAGCCCCCTCGTGTAACTGAGGTCATACAGTATTTGTCTTTCTGTGTCTGGTTTATTTTCCCTAACATAAACTCCGCCAGGTTTATCCATGTTATCACAAATAACAGGGGTTTCTTCTTTTTAAAGTCTGATTATTACCTGATTGTGTATATATACCATATTTTTCTTATTCATTCATCTTTTGATGAACACTTAGATTGATTCTCTTTCCTGGCTATTGTGAATAGTGCTGCATTGAATATGGGAGTGCAGCTATCTCTTCGACATACTGACATCATTTCCTTAGGATTTATACCCAGAAGTAGGATTGCTGGATCATATGGAAGTTGTAGTTTTAGTTTTTTGAGGAACTGTATATTGTTTTCCATAATGGCTATATTAATCATGTGAAGATTTTTTCAAGACCTTGCTCACATCAACATTGCTACAATCCCACTGGTCAAAGCAAGTGACATAACCAAGTGTCAGCATGAGAGGGCACTACTGAAAAGCATGGATATAGGAAGATGTAAGAGATTGGATTGCAATCAATATGCATTCCATTATTTATCACTATGATTTTCATTTAATTCTGAAAATAAATTACCAGTAAGTTCCATAACAACCTTCTTCCACATCTACTTACTTTTAGGTCATGTCAGTCAGAATAAAACAACCTAAGAATGACAGAGAGCATGCTGTTCATTCTATTCAACTCCCAAGTTCTTAAATATATGTACCATAAGTTAAACAACAGTTGTTAATGTGCCCCCTCTATTAGCAGAAAATAATTTTATTAACATTTAAGTTATGGCTACTTTATTTCATTTTATCATATGCCTCAAACATAAAATTAATATACTTCAATACTAGTTTGATTTTTTAATCCAATTCAATGACTCAAAATAAAGCTATGGAAGGTCATTCTATCAAAGTTTAAAATCTGATAACAGTGTAAAAACTATCATAATTTTAGTTAAAATGTTGGCATTGAAGATAGATTACTTATTTTTTCAGTGATAACACACAAAGAAATTTTTGCTGAACATAATTACACTAAAAACAGTATTCTTACCACAATAAGAAATCTATGGAGTAGAAATGGACTCTGAATTTGTTGTGGTGCAAATATAATTCACATTGGGTCCAAATAAATTGTAATATTCTACAAATCAAAATAGAAGACAAATGTGACAAGATTTTTAAATATTTTTATAATTAGAATCACTTTCTTACAAAACTTTGGAGACAAAGCTGATATTGAATTTAAAAAAATAAAAACACTCTAACATGGCAATCAGCATATTTTCTTGGCATTTCTAATGCTTATGATTGAAAAATAACTTTTCATAAATAAGTCCTCTAAATTTTGGGTGCTTTTTTTTTTGCAAAATTACTTGGAAATGTTTAATCATAGTATTTCATAACTGGAGCATCCCAAATTCAGCTCTTGAAACTTTTAAGGAATAGCTATTATTATAAACAAAACTTGCAACTTGAAACCCACAAGAATGTGCTGAAATGGACTAAGGCAAGAAATTAACTGAACACATCAAATGAAATAATGCATTCTCAAAGAGAGGATAAGATTTAATTTTGAAATTCCATAATTATATTTTAGAATATCTTAATTTGTAAGAACAGTCTTTCGATAAAGTTCTGAATTTTATGATCTTTTTATATTCTATGTGGGACCTGGTGTAATATCTAATTTCCAAATATTTATATTCTGTGCAGGATTGAAATACGATTTTAAAGACCTATAATTTTTCAGCATCTAAATTTGGCAAACTATTAAAAAAGCCATAAATTCAGGCAATCTATTTGACAAGTATGGTATTATGAAATTATTTCTTGGATAACGGAACTCTAAATGAAGGGGGGAAAACTCAGTGTCTGTGAAAAACCTTGGACTCAAACACTTTTACATTACAATTCAAAAATACATTCGAATTAAGAATATTTTCAATTAACAAAAAGAGTATTTTCAATTTAACAAAATTTGTTCTTAACAGATACCTAAGCCCCTTTTGAGGACATTTTTCAATTAAAAATATTGTTATATATATATTAAATGTGTCAATATTTCAAATTAACCATAACAAGCAATTTTGAAGATTCCCAGAAGTTTCATTAAAACTTAAGAATAATAAATTCATATTAAAAAGTTGACTTCAGAAAAATATCAGAAATTTCAGCAGATTAATATACATGAGATGTACCAAGAGTAATTATTTTTCTCATTAAACAATATTTAGGCAATTCATATAAGTTATGAAATAACTATATTTTTATTTTCATTTTTTAAAATGTTTGTTTGAAACAATTTCTAATAACATTATTTTTATCACCATCAATATAATATCCTTTAGCATGTATTTTCATTGACAAAATATTCCCTATTAGATGTAAGTGATATGCTCTCCTGCTGCTCAAGGGCAATGTGCTTCTGGTTGAAGAGGCTTTTACATGTCACTCCCCCAAGACAAAAGAGTCAGAACCAAGGAACTGCTCTTCCAGGGTTACTGCTACATTCCTACCTTTGGTCATTTCGTGGCAATAAAATTTAAAGTATGATTTATGTTTAGTTATTTTATCTTAACAAGATTCTTCTTATAAATCCACATGACAACTTGGATGAGCATCAGTGTCTGGAAGATGTTGGAGTTAGCTAAGGAGCGAAAGAGTTTATTGAGTATATTATGTTAACTTTATTTGTGCGAGAAGCCCAACAGAGACACAGTGACTCTCAAAGTAGCCTTGTAGTAAAGAACGTGCTATGTCTAAAATTAATGACCTAAAGACATTAAGATGCCTTCTTTGGCTCACACGTTGGTATTATTTCTTGAGGCCTGTAAAATTGATGAGCTTCATTAAGTGACCCATAGGAATTAGAAATGATTCCTACATGCAGGACATATAATTATGATAGAAATAAACTTCATTGCCCAGCCCATGGGCCTACTTTTCCTTCCTTAAAGCCTGTCCCAGCACAGTGTCTCTGACTTTATGACTGTCCTCCACTAGTCTGACAACCGATGCAGCACTGCCAACTATGCATGACTCCTAACATCTCTTGCCTCTGGAAAATGTATTTAACAAAGGAAGGAAGCCCTGGACTTCCTTCCTTTGTTACTGCTCTATCCCTCTTTGTCTACTCTTTATCTTTTCCTGTTTTACTTCCCATACTCAATCGCTATCCAGGCTGACATTTATAAATTGTATTCTACTTTTGTAGCAGTTTATTTGTACCATAATTATGATATACTTGTCATCTATTATATTTTATCACATTTTTGTCTATCCTCAAAGTTGTGCTACTTAATGGCTGAAATCCTGAGGGACTTAGCTCTGTATCCCCTCCATGTTTGTTGCACGAAATTATATTCACTATTGCCAAATGTTTATTTGCAAAGCTTTAAATATGTTAGAAAAAGGGCACTGGATAAAATAAAGGACAAAAGTTTAAGTAATCTAAGCAAGCATATATTAATTTAATGCTGTGTTACTCAAGATGCCAAGATTTTACCTCGAGCTAAGATATTTTTCCCAAAGGTCCTAACATACTGTATTGTATATAACTGTATAAGTACACATATTTATATATACAACTAAACACCTCTAATTGGATGTCTTAGAAATATCTTAAAATTAGTATGCCCCAAACTGATTTCTCTTTAACCTTAAATCACTCGCCTCCAATCTATTGTTCAAATACCCATTTGTTCAAGATGGGAAGTCATTTTTATTTTCCTCATTCTGATTTTCCCATATCCAATCCATGAAGAAGGCCTATTTGTACCTCCAGTGTATATTTTCAAATTGATCAACTTCACTTTAACTCTATTTCCATCACCATGTGTTATACCAGAAACTGCCCCTTATATGGTCTCTGCATTAACCCTTGCTTTTCTCCAATCCATACCTCATCATCCTCATAAAATCTCATCTAAATTAGACTATCTCTGCACATTATTTTGTGTTTGAGAATCCTGCTTGTTGTATTTAAGGCAATGTTATGTCTTAAGTAACACAATATCAGTAAAATAACTAATAGAAGTCACCTCATAAAGTTGTTAGGAGAATTAAGTTAGCTTAATTAAAAAAAAAAAAAAAAAGCATCCTACTACTTGACTGTAAGCCCCATAAGGGCAGGGACCACATCTGTATTGCTCACTTTCGCATTGAGAGCATAGTACAGTGTCTGGCAGATAGTTAGCCTTAAATAAACAATTGTTACACAAGTAAACTAATTGATGATTGATGTACTCCTAACAGCAGAGGAGAGTGAATATATAGTCCTTAGATTTTTATGAACATGACTCAAATAGGGTTTAAATATTTTTCATACTTTAAAAATCTGTAAAAATGTGTATTTTAATTCCATATATATGGAATTAAATATGTATATAATTAGGATATGTTTGTTTTAATATAAAATCTCATTTCCCCATAACACGTCATCTTCTCCTAAAATTTGGATTTCAGGAAGGCTTGCCATGTTTCTCCTGTGGCTTTGACTACTCCTGGCTCATTGTACCTGCAACCTCCTTGCCTGACCCTCACCGTGAGGCACAAAGACTCCAGTCTGAAAAGTGTGAGATTAACAAATAGACTCTGTTCTTTTTACCAAAATTTTTATTATATAGTTTATTCTATATAATGGCAGTGTAACTGCATTTTCTTCCACCAGTAAATGTTTTCCAAATATCAAATAATTTACTGCATTCATTTTAGCAGAGATCAGCTAAACTTACCCTCACATTGATCGCTATCAATGTGAAACTTAGGGAAGCCTAAAATGTAAAGACCAGATATAATTGTTGACTCTAGGTTTTAAAAAACTACATGTAGGAATTTTTTATTTTATTGTAGTCTTACTAAAATAATGTTAGGCATTGGAATTAGATTTATTTCAGTAAGTTTTATTATTATATATAGCACAGGCTGTCATTAGCTTAGACTAGAAAAACCATGGGTTTCTAAGTTTTATGCATCCAATAGTCCTATAAGATAGGTTCTTCTGTTGGTCAAGTGACAAAATCAAGACTTGATAATAATGAATAATATTTTTTTAATTCTAAGCACTTTTGCTCCCAACATTTGTTTCTAAAGTTCTTAATACTTTACATACATGAGTAACTTGAGTCTTACTAAAACCATATGAAATAAGTATTACTATTGATGTGGTTTGGCTGTGTCCCCACCCAAATCTCACCTTGAATTGTAATTTCCATAATCCCCACGTGTCCTGGGAGGGACCAGGTGGAGGTAATTTAATCGTGGGGTGGTTCCCCCCATCCTGTTCTCATGATAGTGAGTTAGTTCTCATGAGATCTGATGGTTTTATAAGGGGCTTCCCGCTTTGCTGGGCTCTCATTCTTCTCCTTCCTGCCACCATGTGAAAAAGGACATGTTTGCTTCACCTTCTGCCATGTTTGTAATTTTCCTGAGGCCTCCCCAGCCATCGTGAGCTGTGAGCCAATTAAATCTCTTTCCTTTATAAGTTACCAAGTCTTGGGTATGACTTTTTTAACAGTATGAGAACAGACTAATAAAATCATAATCTTGTAGTCCATTTTACTATGTTTGCAATTTTTTCAGAGGTTTGAAATTATTTAGAAATAAGAAGTAAATATTTTATTATAAATATATAGGAGCACAACACATTTTGGAAAAATTAAGATATAACTGACATCACTTGCTGTGATGCATGACAACTATTAATTTTCCTTTGGTTTTCTAAGGTTATTAGAATTTTCAACATTTTAAACTTATTATTAAAGCAAAAGCTAAAAATATTTGCCAGCTATTCCACTAAGATGGTGGTATCATTCTTATTATAATGAATAATGTAAACAAGAAAATTCCTATATGTCTTTCTGATTCTAATTTTACAGTTAATTTGTTCATTTATTCACTTGGTCAACAAAGAGTTAAATAATATTTATTTAGGTAATCGAAAGAGTTGATGATAGAAAAATAATTTCATGTTAATAACTAGAAGTTAGACTTACTTTCTGGACAGATATTAACATTAATTTGCTGTATTTTTACAGATATTTGACAAACAAGTAGAGATAAGGAAACTGAGTCCCATGGTGGTTAAATAATGTGCTCACAAAACAATTAGTGCATGGTAGAATTTTCTTCTATTGAAACTTTATATAAGCATCCTTGTGCTTGTAAAAGAAACAAAAATTGAGCTTCCAGACAATACTAAAAGCCAAAAGTATATAAAAGTCACGAAATTATTTTTGATAAGACCAATGTGTTTGAGAAACGTGGTAAAACCAGATAAAAGGCTAATATACTCTGCAATTGTTAGTTGGTTTTTGTTTGTTTTAAATAAACATGAAGATTGTCCAGACAAGATTTGGTCCATATAGTAGTCTTCTCACATAACCTATTAATATTTATCTAAGTATTTTAAACCAAGATTGAAGATTGGCACTTTGAGACTACATATTGGGATTTATTTGCACAATTATCTAAAAAGTATCACACCAATCAAATACGAGTATTGATTTTACTCCTAAATGCATGTCCTGCTCTTGTACTCTCTACCTTTTTCCTGTTGGTTGGTGTCATTAGCAACCAACTTACTGACCCCAAATGGATTTCCTGACCAGCTGGTTTTAACAGCCCTCCCCAATGCATCCTGCTTTTGTGGTTTTGTGTGTGCTCAGTTTGGGAACACAAGGCAGCAAATACTAATAAGCTCAAAAATAGAAATAGAAAAGAGATTTATCTATGCACTCTTTTGTGATGCAGCTTAAGTTTGGAGCTAGGTCAGAATCCGCAAGACTCACTTTAACAATTACAAAAATTCTCTTCTCACCAATATTCTGTGCTATTGGCAAAAATGAAAACGTGTGTATGAATGTGTGCACATGCATAGATTCAATGACTGCTGCATACGTGAAGCCATTTGAATACTTACGTTCTGTGTCCTCTGGGATTACAAAAATAGTATCTCTTTTTCTTTTGACTAAGTGCTACAGGGAAATGAAATTCTATCATAGCATTTCTTTTTAATTTGAGCTGATACTCACTTTTGACAATTAAGTTCATTTCAAGTTGTAAACTATCTTTTCATTCATTCAACAACAATTTACTGATCTTCTAGCATGTCTCCTTTTTTACCTATTGGATATTTTTATTTAGATGATATAAAAAGCTTCATATGAGATTAAATTTAAATGTTAATAAACCATGTCGTGTGTTATAGAGTCAAGCAAAAACTTGCTGATCAAGCAAAGCAGAAGTTTCTTGTACTCAAAGAACTATACCATATTGAGGAATATAATAGATTCAAATTAAATAATTAGGTCAAAAGGAGAAAATACTAGATTCTGATAGAAGGGTCTTGTTTTAAGGAAATATAGAGAATGACAAAGAGAATAATTGCTAGATAAATGTTCTTGAGGTAACCAAATGAAATGTGATCTAGTCGCAAGTGCAAGATTGGCTTACATAGGATAAAACACTTTGTGTATAGCATTAGCAGGGAAGGTAGATTAAAGAGATTCAGATGTTAGTCCATGGTAAATGTGGTGGGAGAGAAGGGCTTATGGATATTCATTTCTGAAAGGCTTTAGTTTTGCTGTGAAATGGGAAGCAAGATTTTCAGGGAAGAGACAGGATGGGGAAGAAGATGTTGGGGTTTTAAGGAAGAGGTGAAGGAATGAAATTGTCACTTAGGGCAGTAGGAATGTAAATGGGCTGGAGATCCTGATCAGTGATAAAAGTTCAGTCATTCCTGTTGTTATTGAATTTATAAGAGACCATACAATCTGAATGGTTTTCTCCAGGCTTGTTCATAGATTTTAGTGCTGAGGAGCTGGACTGAACAGTTATTTCAGTTTTGCCAAGAAGAAAGAGGGGAAGATAGTGAAAGCTTATAAATGGAATAGATCATAATATAAGGCATAAGATCTAAGCAGTATAAGGAGGGAAATGAGTACCTGAGGGTAGTCAGGGAGAGATAAATTATGGTAGATTGTAGACTGTATATCCTAGTGTGGTTGGAGAATTACTGAAAATAAGGTGCTAATATCAAATGAAATGTTTCACTTTTTCTAGAAACAACAAATTTCAAGGAATTGAGATGGCTGACTGACTTTCATTTTGATAGATGAAAAACACGCACAAACAAGACTTAGTGGGTATTTTTGCCTGTTTTGTTTTTATTATCTAGCTAACAGGCATACAGGTAGTTTAAGTGTTTAAGAGGAGTAGAGAAAATAATAAACATGAAGAATTATCACTGCAGAATGTGGGATTGAACTTGGGGATTTAATAAAACCCAAACTGCATTTCGAGACTAATATATCAGTTCTGAAAAGCACAGTTAGGAATGGACCTACTTAGCTAGGGATTTATCCTGGCATCTGGACTAATTGCTGTACTTTTATAACAAGAACTATAATTCTCCCCCAGTTTTTATCATAAACTACAGCTTTATTACAGTTTCAAGATAGAAAATAAAAAGAAAAAAAAAGAGGTTCCACGACTCTATGATTGAATTACTGGCAGCATGTTGTGCCAAGAACGCAATTAGTCAATTGTTTCAGCATAAATCCTGTTTATAGGCCAGTAAGTAATGTAAAATGTTAACATTAAAAAGTGTTCTTCTTTACACTAAATATTTTAAAATCATGTTATTTACGAGATGATGCAAATAGCATTTTATATGGATGAGCTAACATGGACTATCAAAATGCTACATTTACATTATGAAATAGGACTCTGAAACACTGAGAAAACACAGCCAAAATGTTTAATAAAAGCCATGAAATAAATTGAAATGTGCCAGATCAGAAAAGATGATCAAATATGAACTTAAAGGAACACGAAACTGGAACTTAACTCCAAGGGTTATCTCATGTCTTTTCTGCTTCTGGTCAGTGACTGATATACTGCTGGTCCTAGTCCATAAAGTCTAAATGAGTTAATAAAGATCTCAATGAGTTAATCACTTACTTATTTAATTATTCATACATATATAAAACTTGGATATAATTCTTTGTTCAGAAAGGTCTCAATGAGTTAATAACTTAGTTCATAAAGGTCTTGATGAGTTAGTAACCTAATTATTTTATCATTGATACATGTATGAAACTTGGAAATAATTCTTCAGTAACTTTGTTACTGATGTATGTTGAGTTAAAAAATTGAGTATTGTAGTAGTTATTCCTCTAATGATTTTATATTGCCCTTTATCGACCGTTGAAAAGAAAACACAAACTGAACATATTTTTTTGTATTGGGAAATGCATATAACCAAATATATTTAACTTATTGAAGAATAACAGGTCACGTGCCTTTGAAACTATACATTGACTATGATAGTCATAAAAATGCATTTTTAAGGCTAAGTCCAATTGATTTTTGTCATGAAGTTCAGTAAAAATGTACCTGTAATATTTTCTGATCTTAAGTTCTACTCCAATTCCTTTAACTTATAAATAATATAAGGCAAGGGTCCCCAACTGGGCCATACCGTAGGAGGTGAGCTGTGGGTGAGCAAGCAAAGCTTCAACTGTATTTACAGCCATTCACCATCACTCATATTACCACCTGAGCTCTGTCCCCTGTGAAATCGTCACCAGCATTAGATTCTCATAGGAGCGTGCACCCTATTGTGAACTGCACATATGAGGGATCTAGGTTGCACACTCCTTATGAGGATCTAATAGCTGATAATGTGTCACTATCTCCCATAACCCCAGATGGGACCATCTTGCTGCAGGAAAACAAGCTCAGGGCTCCCACTGATTCTACATTATGATGAGTTGTATAATTATGTCATTATATATTACAATGCAATAATGATAGAAATAAAGTGCATAATAAATGTAATGTGCTTGAATCATCCCAAAACCACCCCCCAAGCCCCAGGTTCATGGAAAAATTATGGTCTACAAAATTGGTCCCTGGTGCCAAAAAGATTGGAGACCGCTAATATAATATTTAATAGAGCAAGTCATACACTGTTTCCATTTAAATTTTCACTGTCTCTTTACATTCCAGCTTTCCTTTCATCAAATGGCCATTGTATCTGGCAGAATTAGAGTGGCTACAGATGTTCTGACATTTGTCTAAGGGGAAATCAAGTTGGGAATACATTTGTTTGGTACAGTGGATTATTATATGTTTCACAGTCACTTACGCACTTAAATTATTGCAACTTTTTGCAATGTGGATATGATTTCTAACAATACTGCTACCAGTGGGCCTGCCTACCTGGTGCCCAGTCTTATGACAGGAAGGAGCAGGGCCAGAAGTTATACAACAATATGAAGAGTCCCTGATAATACAAGTATATTGTATGTAGGTAGTGATGGAGAAACAAAGTTTGAAATGTACAAAGGTAGAAAGTAATCTGTAGACTTTTTCAAATATGACAGCCTATATATAAAAGAAACTAGGAAAGGTTTTCCTCAAATTTGACAATTCTAAACATGTATATGACATTATCAGTAATGAATTGTGAAATTGAAAAAAATATTTTGCAAACTATCAATAACAAAAGATATGTTTTAATTGATCATAATAGGGAAGATACTGAATTTCTATTTTCTCTACAGATAATGATATTACAAAATCATCTTCATGTGGAGACATATTAAAAGAGTATGCAGCCAAAAATATATAGTAAAAGGAGTATGATATCAGAGAGCTGAAAAATAAAGTATATTTTTTAGATTTTATGATTCTGTGGTATTTATCAGCTTTTTCTACAATTTGTGATTTGTTGTAATGTATTTATTCTAGGTAAATAATTGACTTTCATTCTTAATTTTGTATTTGTGATTTTCCTTAAAGAGGGAGCTCCAAAATTTTATAAGCTTAATGTGCAATCATAATACGAATTTTCCTGTCTGTAACATAAAAATTTGTAATGCCTACAGCCAAAAGAGTCTACAGGGCATGACCAAGAGCTAGAACTAAACTACTTGACCTTTCTCAAAAAGAAACGTGTCTACAGTTTTATGTTTAGAGGAGAATTTGAACTCTAAAAAGCTCTTTTTGTGGATATTAACATGTATGAATCTAGCACACTTAGCCAGAACTTTTGGCTCAGACTTTGGGTGTTGAGCCAGACATCTTGCTGGTAGCTCCAACTGAGATGAAGTCAGTCCTTACTGACCATGTGGTAAATAAGTTGAGGAGATAACCCATTCCAAATCTGAATATCAAGCTACCTCCGACACATTGTGGCTAGAGATTCTTTGCTTAAAAGTATTGGTAGTTCATAAATAATGATTCTGACATAATGAAAAAATATGTAATCTTAGAAAGGGATGAAAATTTAAGATTTCATTTAATCCAACATTCCACCAAATGAAGAAATTCTATGTAAAGTACAATATTCCTAAGAAATGTTCATCTGGTCATCTTTTGCATAAAAACTATCAGTCACCAGTTGCTTACACCTTCACAAGGAAGACAACCCATGAGGAACAGCTTTCACTCTGATAACATTCTTTTCTTACATTGAGCCAAAATCCAAGTCTTATTCATTCTGTGAATGTGCTCTGGAGTCAAGCTAAGTGTACTCATTTATTGACACTTGTGACTTCAAATATTTGAAGATAGCTTTCATCTCCCTGAAGAGCCAATCTCTCTCCAAATTAAGTATCTGTAACTCTAATTTCATTAACCATTTCCTTCCTATGTATATTTTCAAGGAAAGTAGAAGTGTGATAACTACCTTATATATTTATAGACCTCTAATTTAACCAGCCAGAGAAATTGAAAATTTATCTGAGAAATTGAAAATGTCTCACTCAAACTCCATTAATAGCAATTAATAAACAGATTTTGCAAAACTGCATTAAAGTCTCTACCCCTGCCCTCTATTTCATTATCATATTGCCACACACCACACATACTTTTTCCAGTCTGTTACTTCTACTTGATGTGTAAGCCAATAACAACATTCAACTATTTCAAAATTTCCAATTCATAAGAAGTTAGGAAAAAGAAAAAATATTACTTTTAGAGGTAATAATTACATATTATCTTTGTCATTCAAATTAAAGGAAATTTATGTATGCATTCTTATTTCAACCAGCTACAATTTACACATACATGTGTATGCACAGACAGGTGTGCACAAATACACACACACACACACACACACACACATGCACACAGCTATTGGCTGCTAGAGACTTAGTAATTACTTCCTAGGCTCCCAAGCTCACTTTCTTACCAGATGCACAATAAATACTTTGCAAGGTGTCAAAAGCACTGTGTTTGTCAACAGCAATTTTCAAAAAGGCAGGAAATGCAAATTGTGCATTTCTCTAAATAGCAAATACTCTACATATTAAGACTGAATTTTTAGCTAATTTTTAGCTAAAATTTCAAGACTGAAATTTTAATTGAATTTTTAGCTACATATCAAGACTGAATTTTTAGCTAATTTTTAGCTAAAATTTCAAGACTGAAATTTTAATTGAATTTTTAGCTACATATCAAGACTGAATTTTTAGCTAATCATTGAACCAATACCCAATACCCTCATTTTATTTAGACATGAGTAAATTAAGGCCTAAAAAGACAATTAACTTGTTAAAAGTCATCCAGCTTATTTGTGACTTAGATTCTAAAAGGCCTTGTACCATGTTCTAAAGAGTTCACCTGCACCGCAACATACAAGTCAAGCTCAGAATGATTCGTTACCTTACAGAAAGGATAGAGTTTACAAAAACATGATACTGGTATCTTACAAAAAATATTAAAATGATAGTTCTATAGTGAACATGAGATAGTTAACCGCTGAACAAGACACAAAGAGATACAGCAAATGCCTCAAATGACCCAAGATAGCCCCCTGAGCTTTTTTAACCTGAGGAAATTGTGTCATGAAGTCCACATCTTTATTCAGTGTAGGGGAGTATTCTGTCTTCAGTTTCTACACCACTGGTAGTTTACTCTTTCTAGCCAGAAGTTTAAGATATCATTCTCTTATAGCAAAGAATATCAGTTACAACATGCAAGAAAGAGAAATTAACATTGTGCTATAGCATTACAACAGAAAGAAAAGTCATTCCTGGGGTAACAATGGTATAGGCCTGGATATTTTACAGAGTCTATGGGAGAAAATAAAGCTCTGTAGAATTTATTGACAGAGAATATACTTTTAAAAATGCACACTGAGCAAATATATAGGCTAAATCTAAAATGTAGCCTATAAGTGTCTTCATATGCTAAAGGCTAGAATTTTACATTATTAATATGAATGATAGTCCTTTCTTAGTCCATTTTATGTTGCTATAATAGAACACCTGAGACTGGGTAATTGAAAAGAAGTTTATTTAGCTCATGGTTCTGCAGGCTGAGAAGTTCCAGGGCCTCCCCCTGGCTTGTGGCAAGGGTTTTTGTACTGTGTCACTACATGGCAGAGACCATCAAAGGGAAAGTGAACACGATGTTCAAAGAGGAGGAAACCTGAGGGGTCTCCTGGCTTTATAATAACCCACTTTCTTGGGAAATAATCCATTCCTGCAAGAACTAATTCAATCTCTCAAGAGCAAAAATTCACTCACTACTACAGGAACTGCACCAAGACGTTAATGAGGGATCCACCACCAAAACCTAAACACTTCCCATTAGGCCCCCCATCCCAACAACCACACACCAGGGATCAAATTTCAACGTGAGTTTTGGTAGGGAAAAGAAAAGAAACAACATATTCAAACCACAGCAAATACCTACCTCAGAGAGGTATGCTAATGTTTATGCATCAGTAGGGTTTGCTAAATGAAGAAAACTGGAGCTGGGTTAATGGGCAAGCCTTGGAAGTTAAAGAATGAATAAAGAGAGACTGCGAGAGAGACATGTGTTTTATTTCAAAACAGGTGAAATCCAGAGCCATCCATTTATATTCTAAAGGATTCATTCATCATTCATTCATTCAGTGAAGGTGATTTTTTTGTTTGTTTGTTTGTTTGTTTGTTTTTCCCAGTATCTCTTATGTTCAAGACACTGTGATAGGTCTTGGAAAAACAGGGTGAGGGAGACAAACAGGGTGATTGCATCATTCTAGCAAGACACTAGTTCATTCATTTGTCATATAAATTATGTTATATTGTTTTATTTCTTGAGAAGCTATTGGCTCTAATCCATATAATGCAACTGGCTGGGACAAAATTTAGAAGGATCAAGAAATAAAACCCACACTGACTTGAAGCAAAGCCCATTCGTCGAAGTCAGATGAATAAGGACAGAGACTGAATATCAGTTACCAGAAATGGAAGAATTGCTATTTCAGAGTCTAATGGTCTCCCAAGATCCATCCTCTCCCTCCTCATGGTTATAAGAACCTCCCTAGTTTTACATAGACACATGGCATTCAATTAACTATATATTTCCCAGCTTTCCTTACAGCTAGATTAGGTTCAAGACAATGGGTGAGGGCAGAAGGGAAATATTCAACTTATAGGTCATATCTGTATTAGTCCATTCTCATGAGACTGGGTAATTTATAAAGGAAAGAGGTTTAATTGACTCGCAGTTCCACATTGTTGGGGAGGTCTCAGGAAACTTACGATCATGGCAGAAGGCAAATGAGAAGCAGGCACATTCTTCATAGGGTGGCAGGAAGGAGTGAGTGCAAGCAGAGGAAATGCCAGGTGCTTATAAAACCATCAGATCTCCTGAGACTTAATCACTATCACAAGAACAGCATGGGGGAAAATGTCACCGTGATCCAATTACCTCCATCTGGCCCCACCCTTGACATGTGGGGATTACGGGGATTATAATTCAAGATGAGATTTTGGGTGGAGACACAGCTAAACCATATCAATATCCTTATAGAAAGACAGCTTGCTCTCCACTTGCTTTTATTCTCTTTCCATAAATTGGAATGTGACCCTAGTGGCTTTGGTCGTGTGGGCGGAACAACACTGTCAGGACTCCTTTGTTTCTGTGAAACAGAATTGTCCTATTCCCTGGAACTATGCAGGAACTCAGAATTCAGGGGAGTGTTCAAGAGAGAAGTGTTCAAGTCACTGTACTATGTGTCTCTTTGTTAGAACATCTCAAAGTATATTCTAATATAGATACCCACAACCAGCTTCTATTTACTGGATCAAAACTTGGAAAGAGAGTGAGGATCATGTCTGCTTTTGCTCATGACATTAGCTGAAGCAACCAACACAGTATCTGGAACATATTAAGTGCTTCATCAAAATGTATTAAATGGAATGGAATATGATGAAATGTGGTTCCCAATCTCAAGGAAATCATTGCATATGAGGACATAGACATGAAATAAATAATGACTTTCTTTTACAACATCTTATTTATGTACATTCTTTCAATTCTCCAGATATATTATATTTTATACGAAAAAAAATCTCACATTGGCAAAAGCTAAAATTCCTCTGGCATGCTTTTGGATAACCAAAGAGAAGAGTTATCAGATCCTAAGCTTGTTAGAGAATAAGGGTGAAAACAGCATAGTTTCAATTAATCATATTGTTTGTGATATTATTGTGTTGCAAACTAAATTGCTAAATACTTTTTGAATGCATACAAGAGGAGTTAGCACTATTCTTGTGAAAAGGTACCACATTACTAATATCTTTTTTGGGGTGTGTTTAAGGGGGTAATTTTGATTTCTGCACACTTAAAAAGTATGTGTATATAGCCACCGCACATGCACTTAAAAATTGATTTAAATAAAACATTAAAAGATTTTGTGTTACAGTTAAGTAGGGGTTGCTAAAAACAATTGTTTTTATAATACAGTTATTTTAAGAGATTTTTAAATAGAAATTTTACAACATTATTTGAATCCAGAAATATTGTTAATTTATAAGACTGGAATTGTACATTATTAATGTAAATAACAATACCTACATCACAGAGATATTTTAATGTTTCTTCATTGTCAGGGCACTTTGAGCCAATAAAGCAAGAATCTGGTTAAAGGACAAGTCTTGGAAGTTAAAGAGTGTAGAGAGACCTCCAGAGAAAATTTTGTTTTCATTTCAAAGTGGGTGAAACCCAGAGCCATATATTTCCATTCCAAATGACTGTAAAACAGGGACTTTCTCTTTCTCCTCCCAGAGAATACTTACTTTAGGAAAATTAGATCTCATCCTCTCTCTCCCTCTCTCTCTCTCTCTCTTTCTCTCTCTCTTTCTCTTTCCTTCTCTCTTCCTAGCAAGGTGGTAGCTGTATAGAGGGCCTTATATAAACTCTGAGATTCATAATTTCTTCCTGATAATGCAAAAATCCCTTTGCATGTATAGGATACTATCTGTCTTTTATAATACTGCACCAAATGGAAAGAAGGAGATATGGGTAACTGATACAATTATTGCCTTGAGTAGTAATACTCTGCCACTGATCCAGAAACTCCATGTTTGCTTTCAGGACAAAAATAAAGGAATATAAATGTTAGAACTTTATAATGAGCTGTTAAATAACTACAACTCTATGAACACAATTGGATAAATTTGCAATTTATCTAATTGGACATAGTAGCTAAGTCTAAGTTTCTATCCCCTACCTGGTAATATGTTTACCAAAAAACAAACAAACAAACAAACAAGATATCAATGATAAAGCACTTCTACCATTGAGTTTTATCCTCCTTAAAGTACAAAGAAGCAGAAAAGTGGCAATTTTACAAAAATTACTCTAGGTCCAGTGATCTTTTCTAGTATTCTTTCTACTTTTCCTTTCAATTGCTTTTTCCTGTGTAGCACAAGGGTCAAAAGACTTCTTGGTCCATTCAAATTTCTATCCCTATTTGATGGTTTTAGAAAATTAGTGATGAAATTTTGTACAGCATACCAAACATACTTTATTGCAAACAAAAATAGTATTTCTCAATGTTTCCGTTTCACAAAGAATTACTGCTTCTTTTCAAAGCTACTTCCATATGTATCATCCTGCTTCCTCCGAAATTGTTGTCTAACAATTATGATTTTTCTTTCTGGTCTCTTCAGTCTCTCCATTTCTCTCTGGGAGTCTCTCAGCTGCCTGCTTGATATTCCTACATCTCTGTGTGTATGTTCTCTCTTCCTCTCCCTCGCTGTGTATCTGTCATCTATTTCTCTCTTTCTTGCTATTTCTGACTATCTTTTTCTTCTGTCTCTCTGTCTCATTCTCCTCTTTTACTCTATCTCAGAACCTCTCTTTCTGTTTTTCTCTCCACACACCCTACTGGTAACATCCAGCATTTCTTCTCTAATAAACACACTTTCCTGCCATTTAAAACAATATGTAGACCTTCCTTTATCTTTGAGGTCGCAAGTTATTAACACCCAAGAGCTCTTCTTTGCACCACTAATTTCACAGAAAAGGAGTCCGTCTAAGAACTGGGAAAATATAGTTGAAAAACTAAGATGTAAACCTTGAAGAGGAGAGTACCAAAGTACCAAATCAAATAAGATGGAGACCAGAGACTATTTGCTGCATTTAGCATTGTGGTTAGTTTACTGGTAATTTAGCAAGAGCAGTTTCAGCAGAGTAGAGTGCATAGAAATGGATTCCAGTGAGCTGAGAGTGAATAACAGATGTAGAAAGGAAAATCAGAACTTTAACTGCAGTATTTATTAAGTGCGTACTCCGCTAGGAACTATGTTAGAATTAGAAATTCAACTGAAGGCAAGCTTGACAGTCTTCCTTATGGAGCTTACAGTCTAGTGGGAAATGAGACAATGTAAGGAGACAATGTAAGAATAATGTGATGATGCTAACAACCCTGTGAAAATACAAGGTTATGTAGAAGTTGGTCAGAGGGGTACTGGCACTGGATTTAGGAGGATGATAGACATTTCAGAGAGGGCAAAGACTACAAAATCCTAATCTTCTTCCTTTTCTTGGGCACACAGCTCAACTAGATGACATTTCCAGCCTCCTGTGCAGTGAGGTTGTGGCTACTTAACCAAGTTCTAGTAGGTGGAATGTGAGCAGAAGGGAAACGCACCACTTCCAGGCCTGGCCCACAGAAGTGGCTCCGTATTTCTGGCTGTTTGGAGCCCTTACATGTTACAAGAAGAATATGCCAGAGCTTTCATCAGTCTCTTTCCTCAGCTCACTGAATAGAACAGAAATCTTTCCCCTATCTACTCCCACCTCCACCTGATAAATGAGAAGAACACTTCTATTATGTTTGAGCTTCTATCATTTTCTGTTGGTCAATTTTCACAGCAGCCAAAATTATCCTAACCAATGTATATGAACTGAAGGATGTGAAGAAACTAGGCCAAGAAAAGCGATGGCATTTATGTATTATGTCGATCTCTTGATTAGATGGCAGGATCTTTGATCCTTTCCATTCAACTTTATATCACTATGACACAGTGCAGTTTCTGAGTCAGTAACTCAATAAATATCTACTGAAGGAAAGTGCATTTATGAGCTATCTTAGTACTTTTTATTTTGTTTTGATTAATATATTTTTCCTTTTGTTTTTTTGTTTTTTGTTTTTTGTTTTTTTTTTTTTGAAACAGTGTCTCGCTCTGTCTGCCAGGCTGGAGTACAGTAGCACAATCATGGCTCACTGCGACCTCCGCCTCCCGGGCACAAGGGATCCTCCCACCTCAGCCACAGGAGTCACTGACAGCACAGGCACATGCCACCATGCCCGGCTAATTTTTGTTTTTGTTGATGCAGATGGGGTTTTTCCATGTTTCCCAGGCTGGTCTCAAACTCCTTCAGGCTCAAGCGATCTGCCTGCCTCAGTCTCCCAAATGTCTTTTTCCTTTATTTCAGTTTACAAACAATGAATCTAGGCAACCATCATCATTTGCATTTTTTTTCATTTCTTCATTCTCCTTTAAATCTAGTAATGCTCCTCACATGCAAGGCACTAATAAATATACCTCCAATACTGAGTTTAGCTGTATCAATGACATTCATGTCTTATTTCCCAAACTTATGATACTAATGTTATACATTATGTAAGGATACCATAAATATTAATTTATAGTGACTATATTATCTTCTTACATCAACACCAAAATGTGAAAGAATACTTTAGTAAATTTGTATCAGGTCCTTAGATTGTACTCTTTAATGATTCTTTTAAAATTTGCCATATATCTGTGATATTTAATATTATCAAATCAGATTTAAATTGGTATAGTATTTAACGAATGATTTGAAAAATCAATTTTCATATTACTAACTCATTCTTCAGATTAGCCAAAGGCATAATTTAAGAGAAACTTAGACTTATTCTAATTATTGAATTGATGTGTGCATACAACAGTATCTATATCCTACAGCTGATGCTAGCCTCTGTTATTAGTACATTTTATGATTTGATGTATTACTCCTGAAATTAGTAGGTCATACTATTTATCTGATACATAGTATACACACATTCAAATGTACACATTACAGTACTGATAAATTTAATAGTTAACATTAAAGATGTTTCCATTATGCAACAAGCACTTTTTGAAATCTTCAGACTATAAGGATGAAAAAGTCAGAATCCTTGTCCCAAGGAGATCATCATCTAGCAGCAGACACAGATTTTAATAGCAATAAAAATACAAAGGGTTCCCAAAGAGATATAAGTATAACATGTCATAATAATACAGACGAGAGGGCAATTACTTTTGCTGAGCAGTAGAAAAGGTGACTTAAGACTTTACAGAAAAGGTGACCCAATAACTGAAATGTGAAGATGAGTAGCAATTTCCCAGGGATTCCCAGGGAAAATGGCAAGCATGTCAAGAGCATTCAGGTGAAAGAAAATAACTTCATATAAATACCCAAAGCATAAAAGTGGCCAGCACATTTGAGAACAATGACTAGTATGCCCTTCCAAAATATTTGAATTTTATTGTGTAAGCAACTTTATCCATAAGCAGTATGGAAGATGGACTAGGCGAGGAAGAGATAAGGAGGGGAAAGGGACATCAGTTAACTACCCATGATGATAGCCCAGTGGGGTATGATGAAGACCTGGAAAAGGCAGTCGAAATGGAAGGAAGGGATGTTTCAGAAATAGAAACAATTAGACTCAATCTGGAAAGAGAAAGAAGGAAACTATGACTCCGTAATTTTTAACCAAGGCAACTGAAGGAATAGCAATCCTCAAATAAGGAATACATCATGAAGGGCAAGTTTGAGTAGATGATCATAAAATTATATTGAGCATGCTGAATTTGAGATATCTGTGGAGGAATCTGAAGGAGGTAAGAGTACAGAAATAATTCATGGACCAAGAGCTTAGAAGTAAAGTATAGCCGAAAGACAGAAGACATCAGGCATTGAACTGTGAAAAATGCAAGCCCAAAGGAGGAAGAACACTTTTAAAATACAAATATTTGAAGGATAGAGATAGATGATCAATAAAAGGGTTAGATAATGATTGACCATAGAGGTAGGAGGGCACCAGGAAACAGTTGGCTTCAATCTAGTCTAATAGCACTAACACTCACCCACCAGCCAATAATATTCATGACATTTGTGCTAGATTCATTCCATTGTTCCCAAATTTCTCCCACTTAGATCCAGTTCTGGCCTGGTTCTTGGCTTTTGCCTTCTTTCTCTCATTTAGCATCTCATTCTCATTAGGCTTGAAAATTAGTACCTGTCTTTCTGGCTGCTTTTGCTCCGGCCACCAATTCAAATCTTGGCCTCAGTAGCTTTGGAATGGATTTATTTATTTATTTTTATTTTTTTGATGGAGTTTCGTTCTTTCACCCAGGCTGGAGTGAAGTGCCATAATCTCGGCTCACTGCAATCTCCGCTCCCCAGGTTCAAGTGATTCTCCTGCCTCAGCCCCCCGAGTAGCTGGGATTTTAGGCACCCACCACCACGCCTGGCTAATTTTTGTGTTTTTTAGTAGACACAGGTTTTGCCATGTTAGCCAGGCTGGTCTTGAATGCCTGACCTCAGGTGATCCACCCGCCTTGGCCTGCCAAAGTGCTAGGATTACAGGCATGAGTCACCGCACCCAGCCTGGATTGGATTCTTTTACTGGCATTCTGAACATTGAACTAGAAAAGACAGTTCCCTAATCAAACCAACGTCTTAGAACCTGGCCATAACCCAGGCCAGCTACAATAACGAAAACTAACAGGCATTGACTTCTAAGTAAATCCAGGCACTGTATTAACTAATTTAGTTTGCTTTAACAGCAATTCTATACATACATATTTATTTCTTCCTGCCCCATCTTCAGATAAAGTTCCTGAGATCCTACACAGGTAAGAGGGAGGCAGGATCTCAGAGTCTGCACTCTAACCACGGCCTTATGCAGCCCTCGATATGCTGGCCAGTCCATCCTATTCCAAACGAGCCACAGATTTTTAAAATTCTTAGCTTAAAATTCAAAAGAATATAGAATTCAAGAAGAATTGGATATTTAACATTTCCATATATTAGAGAAAATAAAAAATGGGAGCCAAAGAATTCATAATTGCAAAGATGTGGAACCAACCTAAGTGCCCATTGACTGATGGGTAGATAAAGAAAATGTGGTATATACACCATGGAATACCACTCAGCCATTAAAAGGAAAGAAATGTCTTTTGCAGCAACTTTAATGGAGCTGAAGGCCATTATTCTAAGTGAAGGAACATAGGAATGTTAAACCAAATACTGTATGTTCTTACTTAAAAGTGGAAGCTAAGCTGTGAGTACACAAAGGCATACAGAGTGACATAATGGACTTTGGAGACTCAGGAGAAAAAGGGTAGGAGGGGGTCCAGGGATAAAAAGCTACACGTTAGGTAAAATGTACACTACTTGGGTGATGGGTGCACTAAAATCTCAGAATTCACCACTATATAATTCATCCATATAACACAAAAACCCACTTGTACTTCACAAGCCATTGAAATAAAAATAATAATAATAAAATGAGAGCTGAAAAAGAAGCCAATGGATTAGCCACTTAGGAGGTCGATAGTTGCCTTCCCAGAGCATCCTCTTCCACAGGGGTAATGGTGATAGAATTGGAACTGCTTGTAAAATGAGAACTGAAAAGGTATGTGGAAGCATTAACTTCAGACTATCAAGAAGTGTGATGATAAGGGAAGGAGAGAAAGAGGGGTTGTTTGAGGGGTAGGCACGTTCTAAATAACTTTTTTGTAGATGAGAATTTGGTGAGAGGTCGTCCATAGGCAGGGGAGAAGAAGCATCAGTCAATGCAAGACTGACAAAAACTAATAGGTCCTAACGGGTGGAGATGGAATCAAGAACACAGGTGGGAGGCCAGCCTGATGGTACTCCTCATGAAGGAACTAACTGGGCAAGGAAGACCGGAGATGACAAAGGTTAGGAGGTTGAAGGGGAAATTGAGAGTTTACATGCCTGAGTCCATCTGTTTTCTCGGAGAAGTAGGAGGTAAGACCTTCTGTAAAGAACGCTGCTGGTGAAGTGGAATTGGGAGCTTTCATGAAAGCTGTAAAAGGATTGTAACAGCCGCCTTGGGAAATGGCTAGGGAGCTGACAAGACATATATGCAAAATGGTTGCTGAGCAGGAATAAGGGCCCAGCTGAGGATGAAGCTCATAAACTTATAATGGAGGAAATCACTGTGATTATATCATTCCTCCAGCTGGGCTCAGCCTTCCAGCAGGAGCAGAGAAAACAGCCACTTGGGCTGATCTGGATGAGAGTTTGGAAAACAAAGCTGCAGAGGACAAGGAGGTGAGAAAATAAAGAGCATCTGAGAGTGTCTGAAATCACTCTTCACGGTTCCTGGCTAGACAGGGAAAAAGTTAATCCAGCAGCAGTGTGACAGTCTCAGAGAACAGGGAGGCCTTGAAAGAGAGATGTCCACAAAAAGATGTAGGGAGGGAAAAAGGATGAGAGAAGCAGGGTCACTGAAGAGGAGGGATAATGTTAACATGACAACAATTTGGCTTCTAATTTTCCTCTGCTCCCTGATTATTTCCATTTTCTTCAGGTGTTTTAAATCATCATGCCAGTGAATTATTTAACATCCTAGATGTATTAGATCTTCTGTACACTAATTATTTTCCAACTTATATTTTTGCTAGTTAAACTGAGTTTCTGTCAGTGTCACTTCAAATCTAAAGTTCATTCGTTCAATATTTGCTGCTAACCCATCTGGTGTGGATTTGAGGAAAAGCAGCTCCTCAAGGCAGAGGTGGATCATGTATCAGGGTCCACGGGTAGAGCCCAGGCTGGAGTTCAGCCCATACAAGTCCCTCATCTTGGTGCTCTTGTGCAGGGCGCACACTTCCCATCCATATTCTGATGTCCTTGGTGAACCCAAAGGAAAACTTTAAAAAATATATTTGGAGTTGCATCTCCCTGGATTGAGAGTGAAATCTTGATTTTATGAATGGACATATTAAAATCTGTGAAAAATGTTTTCAATGATAAAAAATAAAGAAGAATAGAAATGAAGAAGAGCATAGCAAAAGAACCCTAAGGTACGTGTATTTAAATAAAAGAAACTCCACGTCAAATGAAGTGACTAAGTGCCTTCCCTGATGATAATTTAGACTCTCCCATCATACACAGAAGCTTAAAATGCAATGGCTCAATGCTGGATTCATAACTTTGGACATGTAAAGTGAAACTTACTTGACAAGGTCAAATATTTTAAGTAAATTTAAATCCCATCACAGGAGAGGCAGAGAGCACACAGAGGGAATGATAGGGCTGTCACTCCATCTTCCAAACTAAAAACCCACAAAGGGAATGATAGGGCTGTCACTCCATCTTCCAAACTAAAAGATGTCTTCCTTTGTCCTCAGCCCCCACATTCAAATCCATGATTAGCAAGACAGCTCAGACTCTATAAACAGAAAGTGATGCTGTAACAGGCCAGAAGCATGATTTAGTGGAGAGAAGGGCCAACTACCTTCCCTCTGAGCTTTATAAAAAGCTCCTCTAAGCCTTGGTATTTTTAGTCACAAAATTTATAACACATACCTACTATCTTTAAAAAAAAACAAAAACAAAAACAAAAAAAAACAAAGCCACCTTATCTACAGATGGAAGGTCTCTTAGAGCAGTAAATGAGAATGCTTCCATTTGAGGGAATCTGAGGGACAGCCATCGCCATCTGTTATTTAGCACAATTTAATTTAACTGATCAAACTGCCTCCTTTCTGTCAGGAATTATGGCTTTTCCAAGATGCACTGGATGGTGATGGATTAACTTGTTAGATATTTATATTTGGGCTATAGGTTACTTTTTAACATAACCATGGATACACTTTAATCCTAACAATCAGGATTAATCTGAAAAAAAAGCATATGGACTAAAACTGACTTTATTTTGGCACTGAAAATATCCACTGATGCCCTAAAAGACAAGTTCTAAAAAAAATGAGAACCAGCATCACTTAACTACTTAACCTTTAGGATGGAAGTTGAAACTGAAAAATAAATAATGTATTTACTAATTATTTCTTCTAATAGGGACATTAGCATTTATATCAACAAATGAGTTACAGAAAAGACTCAGTGATCTGTAAGTGAATAATTATCTATGGAAATTTAAATGACCATTTTTCAAATCTGCCAAGAAAAGTGCTTCCAGGCTACAAACTCTTGCTGTCAGTTTTTACTACAGGGATGTAAGTTAATTACAAATTAACTGAAGAATGACAGAATTCAGAATAAATGTCCACAATATATTCCAAAGCCAAATATAATTTTTAAGATTATGAATTACCAACCGCTTCAGCATTAGTTATCACAGCAACAATTAAATATGTATACATAAGGACACATACATACTTTATGGCTGACACATAGAAATCTGGATATTATATATACATATAATTGTTTTTTCTGTAAATATACTGCCATCAAACTTCTACACATCGCTTTTCAAAATACCACATTTTCTTGGTAAAGGAAAAAAAATGACATTTACCTGTCTTATTGATCAATTGAGAAATATGGTAAATAAATATTTGCGGCCTGTATTATGAAAAGAGGCCTAGGAGAACAGCAAAATGTGGAAGAATACAGTGTCTAATTCTGTCCTATTCCACTGGGCCATCACCACTTTAAACCTGCTGCACATATAAAAGACAGTATTTGAAACTCAATGTTCCTTATTTCAAGGAGGTTGCAATTAAGGGTTTGAAATTTTTAAATTAATGGAAAATGCCAGGGATGAAGAATATGACCGACATTCCAGATGTACATGAGAGGATAATCATTTCCACTGGTCAGGGGCTAAATGGAAATGTGTGATTAAATCTGCGTCATTTAGCGTAATGGCTCATTAGAAACTCTTAAGAGAAACGTGCCACAAGAGCTTGAGTGATGTTTGCAGAAACAAAATAAAATCATCTGGGGTCCATTGATCAAGTCTCTTTTGTGTTACTGAGGAAGCATGATGCTTTGGAAAACCCTCTGGATGATCTTACCCATTTCTCTTCATGTTACCAACCTCATAACCATAAAATGCTCCCATCCATATTCTGTGCTTAAAGATGGTTAGCTGGGCCTGTGAAATCATGTTGTGGATTTAAAAACTAATGTTTACAACTAACATATTGTAAATAATATTAGTTAACTGAAGCCCTGGATGAAAGATAGGGAGGAAAAAAGTTCAAATGCTTCTTTGCCAGCCTCCATGATGGGGTATTAGTAAAGTTATTTTATTAAATCCCATGTTCTTAACTGTAATATGTATATAATATACAAAATGTGATGACGAAGCAACTGTTACAATCAGTCGTTTTCCTAGGTTACATGTACTGACCTTTACAATTTTCCATTGCTAAGAAAAAGTATCACAAGCTCACCTTTCTTGAATCTACTAAAAGTCACGACAATTTCAGATTTATAAAGCAATTTTATGTAGCTAGCTTGTTTTGTACTCTCTTGAGCCCTATGAGATAATATTATCTCCATTTTACAGATGAGTAAACCTAGATTCTGAAAGACTGAAAGTTAAAAACTATCACTGATAAACCACAATGGGAAAAAAATTATTTGTTGGACATAAGTTTATTTGTAACTATAATTACTACAGATGATAATATAAGGTATCTCAAAGTACCAGCAATTGAATCTATAATATTTAAATATGCACATTTTTAACAGAATCCTGAGAACTTACTTCATCAATTTTTGTCCTAATTTTTATCAGCAAGAAATATATATTAAATGCCTTTCTGTCATGCACCCTAACATGGCCAAGTTTTAATCACTTTTGTTCTGGTGCATATTTACCAACCCCTTAGGGAAGATGTTCCCAACCTTTTCCAATCATTTTGGGGAAGGATGTTATTAGTTCAAGGGTGATTAAATCAGAGTGCAGATGGAGCAAATCAAATTCATCATCAAAATGGAAAAAGCTGCTAAACACATCAGAGTAAATAGTGTCTTTTTTTAAATGAAAATGGAAACATTAAAAAGGGGGAACTTTTTTTCAAAGAAGGCTATGTGAAAACCCAAGGTTCTGCTGAACATGCCTGGCAATTTATATCTTAAATTGTTTATCTGCATAGTCTTGTTACTGTAGATCACTTATTGAAGGACATTCACCAGAAATGATTTTTCAAATTTTTGTGCAAAACAAAAAGATATATATCCTAATGTATCTCATATATATATATTTAAAATAACATATATGACACAGAACCAATAAAGATAAACTAACCCACTGGATTAATATGTATGCATATATAATATATGATAATTGCATATTGGTATTACGTATTCATTACAGTAGTACCCCCTTATCTGAAGCAGATACATTCAAGACCCCCAGCAGATGTCTGAAACTGGATAATAGTGAACTCTATATATACTATGTTTTTTCCTACACATATATGCCTATGATAAAGTTTAATTTATAAAGTAAGCATAGTAGGGGATTGACAAGAATAATAAATAGAACAACTGCAATAACATACTGTTCAAATTTCATAAATAGAAGATTCATTCTTTCTGAAGACATTAGCAATCTCAGCATAAGATTTTTGTTCTTTCCTCATTAAGTTGAAAACTTTGACATTTTAACTTAAAGGAAGCACTTTACCACATCCAAATTGCCTGCATCACTACTTTTGTATTTGGGAGCCATTATTAATTAAAATAAGAATAATTTGAACACAAGCGCTGCAATATTGCAACAGTTGCTCTGATAACTGAGACTGCCACTAAGTGACTAAGAAGTGTATCATAGACAGCCTAGATATGCTACACAAAGGGATGGTTCACATCCTCAGAAGGATGGGATGAGATAGAGCGAGACAGGGCAAGATTTCAGAATGGTGTACGATTTAAAACTTACAAAGTGTTTCTGGAATTTTCCGTTTAATAATTTCATATCCTATTTGATCATGTGTAACTGAAACCACAGAAAGCTAAACCACAAATATGGGGGGACTACTGTATGTATACATATATCTGTATATATATTCCATTTAAGATAAACTAATCCATTGGATTATTTCCAGGGCATCTTATAACTATGATTATTTCAACTTTAATTAAATGCCACCTTCTAGCTCTAAGTGGAATTTTTTTAAAGGTCGGTTAACATAAAATGTATCATCTTATTTTTAAATACTTAATTTTCATGGCACAGGTATTTTACAATTCTATGATTTTATCTGTATTAATCTTACAGTTTGCTGTAAATATCCTGCCTAACATCACCTTGTGAAATTGAATTGTGACAACTTACAAGCTGATGGTGTGTAACACCACCAAGAAAGAAATAATATGGCTTCACTTCCTTTCATTTAAAACTATACAATCAGCTCTTTTCAGTTAAAGGGCAGACCAACCTTGGCAAGTCATCTCTGCTAAACTTAGTTGTTAACTTTTGCCACCACTTTGGCTGTCCGTTTGAATCATCTTTAGAGAGAGAAATAAGAAAGTGTTCCTTGGCTTGGCAAGAAACAGCAGGATGGATGTGAATGAAGACAATGAAACCCCTACTGTTGATTTCTTTGCATGCTTGTTTTTGTTCTGGAGTTGGTAACAGAAAAAAACACTAATAAGACGTTCTTCTGACAATTGGAAAAATGTTCTGAAATGATTTGCTCTTCTGGATCCTGACCACTGTTGCTAAAAACTCATCTTACAGATTATTCTACAATTCCCCACCTACGCGGCTATAGAAAACTTCTCAGCTCACACAGTGAAGAAGAAAAATTCTCATTCCTTCTGCCTCAACAGATAATCTTTTCTTTCCCTCAAAGGCAGAAGGAAAATTTTCATTTTTCCCAAATATTTCATATCAACTTTTGTTTAATTGTGCTCAACATTGACATTTTTGACCTATCATCCATGGTAAATGAAATATAGTATAGGAATAATTTCTTTTGAAGATATTTTAGTATTACCTTTTTCCCCATGCGATAAGTAAGAAATAAAACAGTCTAAAGAGGGGGAAAAGATTGTAAGAACCCAATAACAAGTTTAAGGTAACCAGAACAGTAGAAATGAGACTCCATTTCAACCAAGTTAGGAGGATGGAGATTCTGTGACATAATAGGTATCCACATGCCAATACTTATGCTTGAAAAGCAGAATTTCGGTCCCTGGAGCAAGATGGCTGATTAGGAGCAGCTCCAGTCTCCAGCTCCCAGAGTGAGTGACACAGAGGACGGGTGATTTCTGCATTTTCAACTGAGGTACCGGGTTCATCTCACTGGCGAGTGCCAGACAATCGGTGCTGGTCAGCTGGTGCAACCCGACCAGCGAGAGCTGAACCAGGGCAAGCCATCGCCTCACCTGGGAAGTGCAATGGGGAAGGCAATCCCTTTTCCTAGCCAAAGGAAACAGAGATACACAACACCTGGAAAATCGGGTAACTCTCACCCTAATTCTACACTTTACCAAGGGTCTTAGCAAATGGCACACCAGGAGATTATATCCCACATCTGGAAAGGAGGGTCCCACACCCAGAGAGCCTCCCTTTTCTTAGCACAGCAGTCTGAGATCTGACTGCAAGGCAGCAGCGAGGCTGGGGGAGGGGCGCCCACCATTGCTGAGGCTTAAGTAGGTAAATAAAGCCGCCAGGAAACTCGAACTGGGTAAAGCCCACCGCAGCGCAAGGGGACCTGCCTGTCTCTGTAGACTCCACCTCTGGGGACAGGGCTCAGCTAAACAAAAAGTAGCAGAAACCTCTGCAGATGTAAATGACCCTGTCTGACAGCTTTGAAGAGAGCAGTGGATCTCCCAGCACAGAGGTTGAGATGTGAGAACGGACAGACTGCCTGCTCAAGTGGGTCCCTGACCCCTGAGTAGCCTAACTGGGAGACATCCCCCACCAGGTGCAGACTGACACCTCACACATCACACGGAAGGGTACACCCCTGAGACGAAGCTTCCAGAGCAAGAATCAGACAGCAACACTCGCTGTTCAGCAATATTCTATCTTCTGAAGCCTCTGCTGCTGATACCCAGGCAAACAGGGTCTAGAGTGGACCTCAAGCAATCTCCAACAGACCTAAAGCTGAGGGTCCTGACAGTTAGAAGGAAAACTAACAAACAGAAAGGACACTCACACCAAAACCCCATCAGTTCGTCACTGTTATCAAAGACAAAATGCAGATAAAACCACAAAGATGGGGAAAAAGCAGGGCAGAAAAGCTGGAAATTCAGAAAATCAGAGTGCATCTCCCCCTCTAAAGGAACGCAGCTCATCGCCAGCAACGGATCAAAGCTGGACGGAGAATGACTTTGACGAGTTGAGAGAAGAAGTCTTCAGTCGATCAAACTTCTCAGAGCTAAAGGAAGAACTACATATGTAGCGCGAAGAAACTAAAAATCTTGAAAAAAGAATGGAAGAATGGATAACTAGAACAATCAATGCAGAGAAGGCTATAAACGAACTGACAGAGATAAAAACCATGACACGAGAAATACATGACAAATGCACAAGCTTCAGTAACTGACTCGATCAACTGGAAGAAAAAGTATCAATGATTGAAGATCAAATGAATGAGATGAAGCGAGAAGAGAAGTCTAGAGAAAAAAGAGGAAAAAGAAATGAACAAAGCCTCCAAGAAATATGGGATTAGATGAAAAGACCAAATCTACAACTGATTGGTGTGCCTGAAAGTGAGGGGGAAAATGGAACCAAGTTGGAAAACACTCTTTAGGATATCATCCAGGAGAACTTCCCCAACCTAGTAAGGCAGGCTAACATTCAAATTCAGGAAATACAGAGAATGCCACAGAGATACTCCTCAAGAAGAGCAACTCCAAGGCATATAATTGTCAGATGCACCAAAGTTGAAATGAAGGAAAAAATGTTAAGGGCAGCCAGAGAGAAAGGTCAGGTTACCCACAAAGGGAAGCCCATCAGACTAACAGCAGATTTCTCGGCAGAAACTCTATAAGTCAAAAGAGAGTGGGGGCCCTCATTCAACATTCAAAATTTTTAAAGAAAAGAATTTTCAACCCAGAATTTCATATCCAGCCAAACTAAGTTTCATAAGTGAAGGAGAAATAAAATCCTTTACAGACAAGCAAATGCTTAGAGATTTTGTCACCACCAGGCCTGCCCTACAAGAGACCCTGAAGGAAGCACTAAACATGGAAAGGAACAACCGGTACCAGCCATTGCAAAAACATGCCAAAATGTAAAGACCATCAATGCTAAAACTGCATCAACTAATGAGCAAAATAACCAGCTAATATTACAACAACAGGAACAAGTTCATACATAACAATATTAACCTTACATGTAAATGGACTAAAAGGCCCAATTAAAAGACACAGACTGGCAAATTGGATAAAGAGTCAAGACCCATCAGTTTGCTGTATTCAGGAGACCCATCTCACATGCAGAGACACACATAGACTCAAAATAAAGGGATGGAGGAAGATCTACCAAGCAAATGGAGAACAAAAAAAAGCAGGAGTTGCAATAATAGTCTCTGATAAAACAGACTTTAAACCATCAAAGATCAAAAGAGACAAAGAAGGCCATTACATAATGGTAAAGGGATCAATTCAACAGGAAGAGCTAACTATCCTAAATATATATGCACCCAATACAGGAGCACCCAGATACATACAGTAAGTCCTTAGAGACTTAAAAAGAGGCTTAGACTCACATACAATAATAATGGGAGACTTTAACACCCCACTGTCAACATTAGACAGATCAATGAGACATAAAGTTAACAAGGATATCCAGGAATTGAACTCAACTCTGCACCCAGCAGACCTAATAGACATCTACAGAACTCTCCACCCCAAATCAACAGAATATACAATCTTCTTAGCACCACATCCCACTTATTCCAAAATTGACCACATAATTGGATGTAAAGCACTCCTCAGCAAATGTACAAGAACAGAAATTATAACAAACTGTCTCTCAGACCACAGTGCAATCAAACTAGAACTGAGGACTAAGAAACTCAATCAAAACCACACAACTACATGGAAACTGAACAACCTGCTCCTGAATGACTACTGGGTACATACCGAAATGAAGGCAGAAATAAAGATGTTCTTTGAAACCAATGAGAACAAAGATACTACATACCAGAATCTCTGGGACACAAATACCTAGGAAACCAACTTACAAGGGATGTAAAGGACCTCTTCAAGGAGAACTACAAACCACTGCTTGACTAAATAAAAGAGGATACAAACAAATGGAAGAACATTCCATGCTCATGGATAGGAAGAATCAATATCGTGAAAATGGCCATACTGCCCAAGGTAGTTTATAGATTCAATGCCATCCCCATCAAGCTACCAATGACTTTCTTCACAGAATTGGAAAAAACTGCTTTAAAGTTCATATGGAACCAAAAAAGAGCCTGCATTGCCAAGACAATCCTAAGTCAAAAGAACATAGCTGGAGGCATCACGCTACCTGACTTCAAACTATACTACAAGGCTACAGTAACCAAAACCGCATGGTACTGGCACCAAAACAGAGATATAGACCAATGGAACAGAACAGAGCCCTCAGAAATAATACCACACATCTATAGCCATCTGATCTTTGACAAACCTGAGAAAAACAAGAAACGGGAGAAGAATTCCCTATTTAATAAATGGTGCTGGGAAAATTGGCTAGCCGTAAGTAGAAAGCTGAAACTGAATCCTTTCCTTACTCCTTATATGAAAATTAATTCAAGATGGATTAGAGACTTAATTGTTAAACCTAATACCATAAAAACCCTAGGAGAAAACCTAGGTAATACCATTCAGGATAGAGGCATGGGTAAGGACTTCATGTCTAAAATACCAAAAGCAATGACAACAAAAGCCAAAATTGACAAATGGGATCTAATTAAACTAAAGAGCTTCTGCACAGCAAAAGAAACTACCATCAGAGTGAACAGGCAACCTACAGAATGGGAGAACATTTTTGCAGTCTACTCATCTGACAAAGGGCTAATATCCAGAAACTACAAAGAACTCAAACAAATTTACAAGAAAAAAACAAACAACCCCATCAAAAAGTGGGCAAAGGATATGAACAGACATTTCTCAAAAATAGACATGCATACAGACTACAGACACATGAAAAAATGCTCATCATCACTGGCCATCAGAGAAATGCAAACCAAAACCACAATGAGATGCCATCTCACACCAGTTAGAATGGCAATCATTCAAAAGTCAGGAAACAACAGGTGCTGGAGAGGATGTGGAGAAATAGGAACACTTTTACACTATTGGTGGAATTGTAAACTAGTTCAACAATTATGGAAAACAGTATGGCGATTCCTCAAGGATCTAGAACTAGAAGTACCATATGACCCAACCATCCCATTACTGGGTATATACCCAAAGAATTATAAATCATGCTGCTATAAAGACACATGAACACATATGTTCATTGCAGCACTATTCACAATAGCAAAGACTTGGAATCAACCCAAATGTCCATCAGTGACAGACTGGATTAAGAAAATGTGGCACATATACACCATGGAATACTATGCAGCCATAAAAAAGGATGAGTATCATGTCCTTTGTAGGGACATGGATGCAGCTGGAACCCATCATTCTCAGTAAACTATCGCAAGAACAGAAAACCAAACACCACATGTTCTCACTCACAGGTGGGAACTGAACAATTAGATCACTTGGACTCGGGAAGGGGAACATCACACACCGGGGCCTATTATGGGGAGGGAGGACGGGGGAGGGATTGCAGTGGGAGTTATACCTGATGTAAATGATGAGTTAATGGGTGCTGAAGAGTTGATGGGTACAGCACACCAACATGGCACAAGTATACATATGTAACAAACTTGCACGTTATGCACATGTACCCTAGAACTTAAAGTATAATAATAATATTTTAAAAAGCAGAATTTCTCTTGCATATACATGCAAAATTACTTGTGGTGACACATGGACAAAAATGATGATATTTGTTTTGTAATTTTTTCCTCCATGTTTTATTTCTACTCCAAAGAAAATAAGGCAAAATAAATTAATGATATGTTTCAGTTTGTCTGTCCATCAGAGATCTCAGATATTCCCAGTTTCCTGTTTCAACCAGGCACTATACTCAGGATTGCATAGAACATTCAAGATATTATGCAATCTGACAGTTGTGCACATAGAAAAGGTCTGTGGATTTCAGAAGCATGTCTGGGAATGGATGCATTTGATGTAAGAGAGGTAGATGAGCTTACAGTTGACAAACGCAATATAAAAAATTTTGCAGTTACTATATCTAAGGCCAAAGGTAATTTCTACCCTGTGGAAAGGAGAAATCGAGGCCCAAAATTCCTATAAAATATACTACAAAATTATTAGAAAATGTTCAAATCTTCTGTGATAATCTGTTAACTTCCTGAGCAAAATGCTGCTTTGGATCTATTTTTGAGTCGTTAAAAGTCTATCAGTTTTCGTTCACTGACAGTACTTCTTTCACTGCCACAAATCTGTGGCAGACCTATTCAAAGGAAAATGAAACTATCCCAACGAATATTTGAGCATCTGGACTGAGAATCTTAGGAAAACTTTCTCATGTTACTATTCTACAATTTTCCACCAAGGAAAGATAGCCAGAAACTACTCTTTTCTCCTGCCACTGGTAAACTTAGGAGAGTTACAGCAATTGTCTTAATATTAGAATCTTTACTATAACATGTGTATTAGTATTGCTAGCATAGCAAATCACCATAAACTTATCCATTTAAACACAAATTTTAAAACATTTAAAATATTTTAAATTTTAAACCTCTTTTTTTTTTTTTTTTTTTTTTACCACAACTGCAAGGAATTGAAATCTAACAACAATTCATATGAACAGCAAAATAGATTCTCCTCCACCACCTCCAGAAAGGAACCCAGCCTCCCACTGTCTTGATTTTAGCCCCACTGGGCTAAAATGAAACCTGTGTAGGACTTCTGACCTACAGAACTGTAAGATCAGCAAGAAAGTGGCTAAGTTAATGGTGATTTGCTGTAAATTCACCTCATCCCTTAAAAGTGTTTTTGTTTTTAAATGGACATTATGAATGTAGCAGTAACAAACAAATATATTGTATAAATAAATATCCTTTATAAATAAATATACATATATAAATATACATATTCAGGGTACATGTCCTGAATTTTTACTTATCTGTGTGAGCCATCAGAAAGATTAAAAATTATTTTACTAATAAGTTTATATTAAATACATTTCGTTGTGACATTATAAATTAAAACTGTGTAAAAGAAATGCTTGACAATTAACCTGATATTAAATTTGCAAGAGTCTTAGGTAAATCAGATCTAGATTTGTCGTAATTTTAATTAGCTACTCAAAAATGTCATAAAAGAACAGTTACTAAGTAGTCCAGAGCCTTCCCATTTTGAAAACATGAGGCAAACATTTTTAAAATGCTACTTTTTCTAAATAGGAAACTCAGTTTCAAACACTGAATTTGAAAAGTCACAGAAACATTTGAAATAGCTTTTATTCCTCTCTAGCATGTAAGGAGTTTTATTTGATGTTATCTTAAGACATGTCCCCTCATTTCTTGCTGTGCAACAAATAAAACAAGAAATACAGTAGCAACTGCTAGAAATCTCTGGTTCTCTTTATTCCTTTATGATTCTTGTGGAATATTTTTTTTTCTGTGACCAAAAAAACATGTCACAAGCCAAGTTGTATATATTGTTAGCAAGTGGGTAATAAACATAATGCTTATAATGTTATTTTTTTGTTCAGTAGGATTATTTTCCCCTCCCAAATTATGCTATTTATTTTGGGGGTTTTGTTTATTTGTGTATTTGTGTCTAGTAGTTGCACACAGTATGTTCCGTTTAAAAATACAGCAAATCCATTCCACTTACCAAACTATGCCCTGAGCCCCAGAGCCAATAGGCTTTAGATTCTGGTAGCGCTTGAGAACTGTGAAGGTTGAGTCTCCCACTTCCACGCTGTAGAATTGGTTGTCAACTTTGCTTTTGCTCATGTTGTAATGTTTGGCAATATATGACACATCCACTTGTTTATCGAATCCCTGTCAAAAAGAAGAACAGCAAAATCATGAGGCAAGTGAACAGGCAGAATGATAATGAGATGTAGAGAAACTTGTTCTTTTAATGATTACTAACACTTAGCCATCTATCATCTAGTTCATGAAGTTCACATAGAAAAAAACATGTATCAGTCTACGCAAGATTACCTGGAGTAAAAGAGCATAGGGAAAAAATGCAAAGAAATTGTTTTTATTTTTCAACATTAAAACTATTTATAATAGACTAATCTTAGATTTGATTCACATAATCTTTCCTAAAGTATCTCATAAAGACATTCATTTATAGAATAAACATCTCTATCTACTGAACATGCATTGGTCTCAGAGGTTATATTAGCTCCTTCAGGATTCAAGTACGTAAGACAAAGATGATCACTGGTCATCCATTATACCAGTCACATGAGGACAGATAAAGATTGTATCTACAATCCTTTCTCAGAAAGAACTAAGATACAAACTTATGCAAAGTTTTAATTATTTTAATTGGGTAAACTTGAATTAAACAGTCTTGACTTCATTTGTCCTCATTAATATCACAAATGCTATTGTTCTGAATTAAGCATAGCAAAATTTTTGTTCGAATTAACATTATTCTAAAATACCACATGACACTTTACTTTTTGGAAGCTTAGATTTTAAATATCTTAATTTTTTCATTTTTTGTTTATTTTTGAGAGAGGTTCATCTATCAATTATATTTAGTAATCGAAGAGTCTGTCTTTAAAATTTTGAACCATAATACACATGTTGAATATAAATATCCATTACCTGTGATTATTTATCCACAAACGATCTTATATTGTATTTATGACATAAATAGTAAGAATTCTACAGCTAGAAGGGACCTCACAGAACATCATCTGGTCCATTCCTGTGGCACACACTGGTGGATGCCTTCCCAGTAGTCAACCCTTCTTGCTGATTTTGTTCAGGTTTTAAGCACCCACATTTTCTGTGGAATCCTCCCCAATTGTTTAACTGAAAATTAAACAATCTATGCCAGTGGTTCTCATTAAAGGTGGTTTTGACTGATTTGGGGCATTTAGATTTGTGGTCAGGTTTTTAAATGCCACAATAAGGGGAGAGGTACAGTTTAGATTGATTTGGTTTGTCAAAGAATGCTGGTTGTCCTACAAGAAGTGAGACGTGAGACGTTCCCACGCAATGAATAATTTCTCACATACCTCACAACTTGTGAGTGTCCTGCCAAAGCTTTAATTAGTGAAAAATCTGCCTATAATGTTTTGAGTCCAGAATCTAAACCAAAGACTTTTTGTGTAATTTTAACATACATGAACTTTTCCGAAAATCGCATTCTGATATAATTTGAAAGATTTAAATCTTAGGCTCTGAACCTCTGGATTGATAATAAAACTATTTTTCCTGTAAAGTTCTGGCATTTCATTTCTAAATAAAAACTTGAAATAGAAGTACTATCTAATTTTCCCCATATTCCCTTAGAAAGAGACCCAAGCAGCATCAGTGATGTAAATGAGGAGAATACAGTGGAGCCCATGGGAACACGGGTGGCAAAATCTACAAATCCAGTGCTAGCATCATGAGACCCCCGGCTAGCTGAGACAGGCTCGAGAGTAGAATACGTGTGACAGGCACCAACCTATGATTGCATCGGATATGATGGCAGCATTCACTGCAAATGCACCAAGACCCCAAAGAATAGAATGGACTTAGAGAACTTAGGTTGCTTGGACAGGAAACCAAAAATTCAAGTGATCTGCAAATGCAATAATAAAAGGTCTGAAATCAAGAAAGCAGTTTGTGGAGCACGGGATAGGGAATTAAATAAGACTATTAAAAATCAGGACATTGCAAGCCTATTCAAGGAGACAACAACAGGGTTTAGAATTTAGACAATGGGTGTGGACAGTGGCAGGAACAAGAACATTAGTCTTTAAACAATCCTTGATTTCAGCCCCAGTACCAGGAACTGCTCTCCACACCATGGTCCATTTCTACTCTAGACGTTTTGGCATATGAGTAGAACAAATAAAGCCCTGCTTTTTTTCCAGGCTAAGAAAGGTTAAAAAGCAACTGGAGCTAGAATATAAAATGAATTCATCTGTCAAGTTTAACTTGGGATGAAGTGCCTAACTTGCCATTTGTCATGTTCTGACCCTTCTTTATATCTTTTAATATTCTGCTTCTGACCACACACAAAATCTTTAGCACACACTAGCCTCATCAAACCTAGATAGTATATCTCCCCTTCCCTTACTTATTCCCTTCACTTTGGAAGTGTGGCTTTCTCAACTGTGTTGCATGTATAAACTAATCACTGGCAATGAACTTTGTGTTCTGGATTCCTGACTTAATGTTGCATTGTGGCACAGCCCTGTGCCTTTGGACTTCACTGTGGCTTTTCTAGCTATGGTCTCAGTCAATGTATCATAGTTGATTCAACTTGTTGTCTCTCCTCTTCCAACATTTCCATGTATATTCAAATAAACCAAAGAAGCTTAACAATTCATGTCACTTATCTTTAAGGTTTACTCTAAGAGCTACCCTATTTAATATGTAGAACTGTTTAATCCAACAAACACTGATTATATACATATTATTTGTCAAATACTAGGTTTGGTACACAAACTATAAGCAAAAAAAGATAAGGTTCAGTCTAGAATGAAGACAATCAAATAAGAAAGTAGTTAAAGCATGGATAATATATTCTACAGTAGAATAAAAGAAGGTGCTAGAAGCAAACAGAAACTAACAAGCAGAAAAGGGCTCTTTCTATAAAATAGAAATAAAATAATATTTATTCTGGAATAGAGTATTGCAATGGCAGTATATGTGCCATAGTAAACTATGTGTATATTCCGGGAGGTAAAGGAAGACAGAGGTTTTCAAAGGAAAAATGAGGATGATTATCTATTTTGAGATAATTATCCTTGGCTACAAGGATCAATAACAAAGGTAATGCCAGTCTGAAGTGGGACAGGCAGTTGCTGGGCAGATGGCTTTGCAGAAATATTTTTTGCATAAGGTTGTGATGGTCTTGGTGCAAACTTGTAGGTTTTTCAGCCCTTTGTGATAGTTTTCACCAGGTATTTACGTATGTGAACCCTTCTGTTTATGGCCTTCCTCTGCTCTATTTGTCATGGTTTTTTCCTTTCTTTCTTTTTTTAACACAAGTGACTCCATTTTGATTCTGACAACTTTCACAGTAGCAACTAACCACCTGCACTCATTCATTACCATTAATTCATTCACCTACCATGTATCGAGCAACTACTAGAATGCCAAGTTACAGGTATAAAGTTGGCAGCGTTTGAGGGGGACTTGATCTTTGTTTTCCCCAACTAAAACTATCCCTGAACCTCCCTTTTCACTGGTTCTCAGATATGAGTGTGCATCTCAACCACCTGGGGATGCACACTGGAGAAGCAGGGCTTGATAAAATACAAGTCATGGGCATAACATTCTGGAGATTTGGATTCAAGCAGAAATCAACCAATTAAAAATCATCATTAGAAGGTTTGTGAATTCACACACACACAAATATATAATTTCCTTTCAAGTTTCTTCTTTATGCCCCACTTTGAATTAAACTTCAGGTAAAATTTGGAAGTTAGGGAAGATGTTCATGAAAGCATCTCAAATAATTGGTAAAAGTCTATTTTAATTACTAGTTTAAGCAGTAAGACATGGACAAAATAGCATAGGAAATTTTCTTAGATTGATGTCATAACCAAAAATTTGATAGCAAATATGATGTGTTAAAGAGCTTCCCCCAGATCCCATCTGTGCCCCAAGCTTACAAATCTAAATTGAGTTTTGAAAGGTTCCGAGCATATTTAATAGACTATATTTCATCCTTCAGCTTCTATATAGTCTTCCTTGTCATGACTATAAAGTTCAAATATAATTTTTTCTTTATAAAATGTGCCCATGAAAATATTCCATTAAGCACATTACAGAAAAATATTATCAGTGCTAAAAATGACTTTTCTCTAGTTATACATTTTAGTATTTCCTGAGTTCAAGTCATAGAATAAGACAGCTGATTATTTGAACCTACAAAGAAAAAAAAAATTCCTGTTGAGAAGACATGATTGGTCTAGAGCAGAGATTCTGAACTTTTAACATGGATTAGGATGAGCTAGGGGGCTGATAAAATGCGAAGTTTCTGATTCAGTAATACTAGAATAAGGCCAAGAATCTGTATTTCTAACAAGTTTCATATTTTGAGAATCACTGTTTTAGACAATAGTAGATATAAAAGATGCCACCATTCAAAGAGGAATAATTAAAGAGTCAAAAACTGGAAGCAATGCAGATCAACAAGTAAACAAAGGATGTGGAAGTTAAAACCAATGGCATAAAACACTCTCCGCGGTATCAGCACCTGAGTGCTCATCATCCATTCAATTGCTAGCCTATAGCCATAGAATTTTGCAAAGAAAAATGTCCCATATTATTGATCTTCTCCTGCAGGTGTCCAAAGCTTTGATTGCACTTTAATAGCCTATATTTCAGAAGCACTCCCTCCTCATTTCCACTTGTGAATGACTGTCCTATGTTTCTGATAGTCAGTTCCTGAGTGGGAAACATTGGAGTTTAAGAATTTTTGGAGGTTAAGATTTCTTTGTTTCTTCTGAATGATATAGCTGAAAATAGCACTGAGCCTGGATCATTTCTGCACTTAATAGCTGTGAAACCTTGGGCAAACCATTTTATTCTTTCATGCATTATTTATATTCTGCATGGTTCCATAAAGGATTTGTGTAGCTCACGGTAAAAGACAGGGAAACAATAAAACCATTAAATCCAGTTTTAAAAACAAATGTCAAACAAAGCTAGGAGATGACAGTTTTACCAGAAGACTTAAGTTATGAATATCTATTGCCTTGAGCACAAAAGTTAGTGTCACACTTCTGGAACACCAAAGGAAAAAAAATAATAACAACAACAAAACCACAGTGAGTGGCAGGTTTTGATTCATTCATCTCATAAAATATACAATACCAATTCATAGGAAAGATAAAATTATTCAGCTAAACTTCAGGAAGAATATATTCAATAGTTTCTTTATATAAAAAACCTGGAATCAAACAACAGGCAGTAGATAAGATATTTTTAGTGAAAGTCACAGAAATATGTGCCATATGACTTGTATGATATTAACTCTCAATAACGCAAGGGAAAAAGAAAGTTGAACCAGTATTATTGCTTACCTACTATAGATGTACTCTGTATTATGTTAAACATGTTAGAGCGAACACTCAAAACAGATGAAGAAAGTGGCATACAGAGCTGTTAATTAATTGACTCAAAATCTCAGAACTACTAATTGGTGGTACCAATTAATATGAATTAAAGTTTATCTGACTTCAAAACAAGTTCTCTTCTTTCTGTAAGCTAAACCATGTACTAGTGTAGCTAAAATAATTAAGAATAGTTCATACAGCCAACAGGCACATGAAAAAATGCTCATCATCACTGGCCATCAGAGAAATGCAAATCAAAACCACAATGAGATACCATCTCACACCAGTTAGAATGGCGATCATTCAAAAGTCAGGAAACAACAGGTGCTGGAGAGGATGTGGAGAAATAGGAACACTTTTACACTGTTGGTGGGATTGTAAACTAGTTCAACCTTTATGGAAAACAGTATGGCGATTCCTCAAGGACCTAGAACTAGATGTACCATATGACCCAGTCATCCCATTACTGGGTATATACCCAAAGGATTATAAATCATGCTGCTATAAAGACACATGCACACGTATGTTTATCGCAGCACTATTCACAATAGCAAAGACTTGGAATCAACCCAAATGTCCATCAGTGACAGATTGGATTAAGAAAATGTGGCACATATACACCATGGAATACTATGCAGCCATAAAAAAGGATGAGTTTGTGTCCTTTGTAGGGACATGGATGCAGCTGGAAACCATCATTCTTAGCAAACTATCACAAGAACAGAAAACCAAACACCGCATGTTCTCACTCATAGGCGGGAACTGAACAATGAGATCACTTGGACTCGGGAAGGGGAACATCACACACCGGGGCCTATCATGGGGAGGGGGGGGGAGGGATTGCATCAGTTATACCTGATGTAAATGACGAGTTGATGGGTGCAGCACACCAACATGGCACAAGTATACATATGTAACAAACCTGCACGTTATGCACATGTACCCTACAACTTAAAGTATAATAATAATAAATAAATTAAAAATAAAAAATAAAAAAAAAATAAAAAAAAAAAGAATAGTGATGTGGTTTTCTTATAATAAAGTGAGCCTCAGGAATAAAGCTAAGAAAATCAAGAGAAATGAATGAATATCCTCCTTCATAAATTCATTTATCAATTGTTTCAGCCTAGAGTTTAAGCTTAACATGAAATAATTCAAGGTTGAAGTAGACAATCTTGTGTGGTGATGGAAAGCTGGATATTCACAGATGCCAAGAAATTTAAAGGGCCTGATTCTATTCATTTGTTAAATATTGAGCACCTACTGTGTGTCAGGCACTATTAAAGGTAACATGGGCATAAAATTAATCTATCTCAATAGGATAGCCAAGAAATATTAACCACAAAGTGCACTTGCAGATAATTAGCCAGTCAATCTGCTGGATATTTTTTTAGTATGGTCATTTGGATACTGAAAACCACTTGCCTAAAATCATGATCCTGCTTTTGACACAAATGATATTGAGCTATCCACTCTCATAGTTATGACCAGCAGATTGAGTTGCTTCATGATACCACTCCAACATTGTTGTATAAAGTCAGCTGAAATAATGCCTGATGTTCTGGGTTTTTTGGTGGCAAAAAGGCATGTGCTTAATCTATTTTAAATATATATCAAATTATTTACATATGAGATTTGTTTGTTTATTTCTTTTTAGAAACAGGGTCTCGCTCTGTCACCCAGCCTGGAATGCAGTGGCACAATCAAGGCTTGCTGCAGCCTTGAACTCCTGGGCTCAAGCAATCCCCCCACCTCAGTCTTCTGAGAGCTGATACTATAGGGACATGCCACCACTCCCAGATATATATATATATATATATATATATATATATATATTTTTAGAGATGAGGTCTTACTATGTTGCCCAGGCTGGTCTTGAACTCCTGGCCTCAAACAATTCTCCTGCCTCAGCCTCCCAAAGTGCTGCTATTACAGGTATTAGCCACAGCACCTGACCTTACATATGAGTTTTAAAGGGGAAGATTTGAGACAATACTTAGTGATATTTAGGATTAAATTTTGTTCTCTCAAGAGCACATTTCCTCACCCTGTTCCTTGAAGTATTACTCTCAACAGAGGGTTACATCCTGGAATCAATTTCACGTTTACATTAGTTAGTTGGCCCAGAGATGGTTATTCTATGAAATCAATGAATTATAAAAAATCAATAAAGCAGCAAAAATTTTAAGACTTAAATTATGTTTGATAATTATTTTCAATTATGTTGGAAAGCATATAACAGTAATCAATAGTAGGGCTGGTATGGTTTCTGCCTGCCTGCTCTTTATGCATGAAGGAGGGAGACTAATACTGCTTGAATACCTATTAGGCACCAAGCTAGTATTGGTAACAGGCAATGTGCTAGATGTCTAACAAATTATTTCATGTAAGAATTAGCATTCTATTTTCAACAAATAAGAAACTTTAGACTGAGAACTTTAGCCAAGGGTAAAAATGCAGCTTCTCGTCTATCCAGTTTAAAATCCTGACTGTGAGACCTTGGACAAGTTCTTTATAATATTAGCCCTTGTTTCTTTAGTTGTAGAATGAGGGTGATAATCTACTTTTGATTAGCAGAAAGGTTAAATAAGATAATCTATGTAAGCTCTAAACATGGCATAAGGTTATAGGAACCTCTCCAAGTGCATTATTTTTAATATAATTATTACCATTGTTATAATTATCATTATTATTGAGAAGTTCGACAACATTTAAGACCCATAGTTAGCAGTTTTAGGATATTTATAACAAAAGTTGGCCTAGCTCCTCAGCCACAGTGCCATCTGAAAGCACTATGATACTCCTATAAAATCCACAAAGAACCAACAGAGTTCCGAATTACAGCATGACAAGATATTTTTTATTTTGTTTTCATTTGTGGGAGAGACAGTGCTCCATGAATATCCATGTGCCCCTCTCCACTTTCCAGCCTCCCTTGCAGTTGCAGTTGGTGTCATGTGACTATATACAGAAATGCCAGCTGTCACCTAAACAGAGAGTCCTTCAAAAAGTGATGTGCTCACAACTAAAAGAACTAGAGAAGCAAGAGCAAACAAATCCAAAAACTAGCTGAAAACAAGAAATAACTAAGATCAGAGCAGAACAGAAAAAGAGACAAAAAAAAAACCCTTCATAAATCAATGAATCCAGGAGCTGCTTTTTGAAAAAAATTAATGAAATAAATAGACTGCTAGTTAGACTAATAAAGAAGAAAAGAGAAAAGAATCAAATAGACACAATAAAAAAGTGATAAAGGGTTATCACCACTGATCTCACAGAAATACAAACTAACATCAGAGAATATTATAAACACCTCCATACAAATATACTAGAAAATCTAAAATGGATAAATTCCTGGACACAAACACCCTTCCAAGACTAAACCAGGAAGAAATCAAATCCTAGAATAGACCAATAACAAGTTCTGAAAGTGAGGCAGTAATTAATAGCCTAACAACCAACAAAGAGCCCAGGACAAGACAGATTCACAGCTAAATTATACCAGAGGTACAAAGAGGATCCGTTATCATTCCTTCTGAAATTATTCTAAACAATTGAAAAGGAGGGACTTCCCCACAACTCACTTTATGAGGCCAGCATCATCCTGATACCAAAATCTGGCAGAGACACAACAAAAAAAGAAAACTTAAGACCAATATCTGATGAACATCGATGAAAAAATACTCAATAAAGTACTGGCAAACCTAATCCAGCAGCACATCAAAAAGCTTATCCTACACAATCAAGTTAGCTTCATCCCTGGGACGCAAGGGTGGTTCAACATATGCAAATCAATAAATGTAATCCACCACATAAACATACCCAATGACAAAAACCACATGATTATTTCAATAGATGCAGAAAAGGCCTTTGATAAAATTCAAGATCCCTTCATGTTAAAAACTCTCAATAAACTAGGTATTGACATAACATATCTCAAAAAAACAAGAGCTATATATGACAAACCCACAACCAATATCCCACAACCCACAACTGAATGGGCAAAAGCTGGAAGCATTCCCCTTGAAAACTGACACAAGACAAGGATGCCCTCTATCACCACTCCTATTCAACGTAGTAATGGAATTTCTGACCAGGGCAATCAGGCAAAAGAAAGAAAGAAAGCGTATTTATTTATTTTTTTTTTTTGCTTTTTTTTCATGTTTTTTTATTATACTTTAAGTTCTAGGGTACATGTGCACAACGTGCAGGTTTGTTACATATGTATACATGTGCCATGTTGGTGTGCTGCACCCATCAACTCATCAGCACCCATCAACTCATCATTTACATCAGGTATAACTCCCAATGCCATCCCTCTCCCCTCCCCCCTCCCCACAATAGACCCCAGTGTGTGATATTCCCCTTCCCATGTCCAGGTGATCTCTTTGTTCAATTCCCACCTATGAGTGAGAACATGTGGTGTTTGGTTTTCTGTTCTTGCAATAGTTTGCTGAGAATGATAGTTTCCAGCTGCATCCATGTCCCTAAAAAGGACAGAAACTCATCCTTTTTTATGGCTGCATAGCATTCCATGGTATATATGTGCCACATTTTCTTAATCTAGTCTGTCACTGATAGACATTTGGGTTGATTCCAAGTCTTTGCTATTGTGAATAGTGCCGCAATAAACATACATGAGCATGTGTCTTTGCAGCAGCATGATTTATAATCCTTTGGGTATATACCCAGTAATGGGATGGCTGGGTCATATGGTATTTCTAGTTCTAGATCCTTGAGGAATCGCCATACTGTTTTCCATAAAGGTTGAACTAGTTTACAATCCCACCAACAGTGTAAAAGTGTTCCTATTTCTCCACATCCTCTCCAGCACCTGTTGTTTCCTGACTTTTGAATGATTGCCATTCTAACTGGTGTGAGATGGTATCTCATTGTGGTTTTGATTTGCATTTCTCTGATGGCCAGTGATGACGAGCATTTTTTCATGTATCTGTTGGCTGTATGAATGTCTTGTTTTGAGAAATGTCTGTTCATATCCTTTGCCCACTTTTTGATGGGGTTGTTTGTTTTTTTCTTGTAAATTTGTTTGAGTTCTTTGTAGTTTCTGGATATTAGCCCTTTGTCAGATGAGTAGATTGCAAAAATATTCTCCCATTCTGTAGGTTGCCTGTTCACTCTGATGGTAGTTTCTTTTGCTGTGCAGAAGCTCTTTAGTTTAATTAGATCCCATTTGTCAATTTTGGCTTTTGTTGCTGTTGCTTTTGGTGTTTTAGACATGAAGTCCTTGCCCATGCCTATGTCCTGAATGGTATTACCTAGGTTTTCTTCTAGGGTTTTTATGGTGTTAGGTCTAACATTTAAGTCTCTAATCCATCTTGAATTAATTTTTGTATAAGGAGTAAGGAAAGGATCTAGTTTCAGCTTTCTACTCATGGCTAGCCAATTTTCCCGGCATCATTTATTAGTTTAAATAGGAAGAAATTGAAATAGGAGAAACATTTTTCAATCTATTCATCTGACAAAGGTCTAATATCCCGAATTTAAAAGGAACTTAAACGAATTTACAAGGGAAAAACAACTCCATCAAAAGTGGCCAAAGGACATGAACAGACACTTCTCAAAGAAGACATTTATGCAGCCAACAAACATGAAAAATAACTCAACATCACTGATTATTAGAGAAATGCATATCAAAACCACAATGAGATACCATCTCACAGTAGTCAGAATGGCAATTATTTAAAAGTCAAGAAACGATAGATGCTGTCGAGGCTGCAGAGAAATAAGAACACTTTTACACTGTTGGTGGGAATGTAAATTACTTCAACCACTGTGGAAGACAGTGTGGTAATTCCTCAAGGCTCTAGAATCAGAAACACCATTTACCCAGCAATCCCATTACTGGGTATAAACCTAAAGGAATATAAATTATTCTACTATAAAGGTACTTGCACACATATGTTTATTGCAATACTATTTACAATAGCAAATACATAGAACAAACCCAAATGCCCATTAATAATAGACTGGATAAAGAAAATGTGGCACATATACACCATGTGATACTATGCAGTCATAAAAAGGAATGAGATCATATCTTTTGCAGGCACATGGATGAAGCTGGAAGCCATCATCCTCAGCAAACTAATATAGGAACAGTCAACCAAACACTGCATATTCTCACTCATAAGTGGGAGCTGAAAAATGAGAGCACATGAACACAGGGAGGGGAACAACACACACGGAGACCTGTCAGGGGGGTGGTGGAAGGGACCACATCAGGACAAATAGCTAATGCATGTGGGGCTTAATACCTAGGTGATAGGTTGATAGGTGCAGGAAATCACCATGGCACATGTTTATGTATGCAGCAAACCTGCATGTTCTGCAAATGTATCCCAGAGCCTAAAATTAATTTTTTTTTGTTTTATAAAGGTGATGTGCCTCCTCAACACATCTCTTTCCACAGTGGTGTTTCAGTTCGTACATCACAAGATGACTGAAACGTAAACTCCTGAGTCACCAAATAGAGGACAACCCTTGTTCACCTGAAATGGAATTTGAATGATAGGAAATAAACTTTTGATCTGATACATCACTGAGATTTGGAGTCTATCTATTACTACTGCAGTATGTTTTTCATTCTATAAATATTTATTTTGTTCATAAAATGTGCCAAGAACTATCCTAGACACTGAGAATGCAAAGCTCCTGATCTCATAGAGCTTAATATTAAATTGTCCCTTAGAGGATCAAACTTTTCCAAGTTATAGGCTTCATTATCACAATGATCTAAACTACTAAACTAATCACACTGATTCTATACCTTTTGATCTACACATTCACAATCTGTCTCCAATAAAGAAAAAGACATACAAAATCAGAAATAATAAGTGTGAATAATTGAAGACAGGACAAATTTTCCAGGGTAGTAACAGTACATTTTATTTAAAAAGTCTTTTTCAGAGTGGGAGTAAGAGGTTAATATTTCATCATAAGGAAAGTAAAAATGACATTTGGGAATCAAAATGGTTAAAATGAATTATCTGGATTTTATCAACTCATCTCTAAAATATGTCTTTATATTTTTAGAAAAGAGAATTAGAGATTTTCTTTTTTTATTATTATTATACTTTAAGTTTTAAGGCACATGTACACAACATGCAGGTTTGTTACATATGTATACATGTGCCATGTTGGTGTGCTGCACCCATTAACTCGTCATTGACATTAGGTATATTTCCTAATGCTATCCCTCCCCCATACCCCCACTTCACGACAGGCCCTGGTGTGTGATGTTCCCCGCCCTGTGTCCAAGTGTTCTCATTGTTCAATTCCCACCTATGAGTGAGAACATGTGGTGTTTGGTTTTTTGTCCTTGCAATAGTTTGCTGAGAATGATAGTTTCCAGCATCATCCATGTCCCTACAAAGGACATGAACTCATCTTTTTTATGGCTGCATAGTATTCCATGGTGTATATGTGCCATATTTTCTTAATCCAGTCTATCACTAATGGACATTTGGGTTGGTTGCAAGTCTTTGCTATTGTGAATAGTGCTGCAATAAACATACGTGTGCATGTGTCTTCATAGCAGCATGATTTATAATCCTTTGGGTATATACCCAGTAATGGGATGGCTGGATCAAATGGTATTTCTAGTTCTAGATCCCTGAGGAATTGCCACACTGTCTTCCACAATGGTTGAACTAGTTTACAGTCCCACCAACAGTGTAAAAGTGTTCCTATTTCTCCATATCCTCTCCAGCACCTGTTCTTTCCTGACTTTTTAATGATCGCCATTCTAACTGGTGTGAGATGGTATCTCATTGTAGTTTTGACTTACATTTATCTGATGGCCAGTGATGATGAACATTTTTTCATGTGTCTGTTGGCTGCATAAATGTCTTCTTTTGAGAAGTGTTTGTTCATACCCTTCACCTACTTTTTGATGAGGTTGTTTTTTTCTTGTAAATTTGTTTGAGTTCTTTGTAGATTCTGAATATTAGCCCTTTGTGAGATGAGGGGGCTTCATCCGTGGGATGAAAGGCTGGTTCAACATATGCACATCAATAAATGTAATCCAGCATATAAACAGAACCAAAGACAAAAACCACATGATTATCTCAATAGATGCAGAAAAGGCCTTTGACAAAATTCAACAGCCCTTCATGCTAAAAATTCTCAATAAATTCGATATTGATGGAATGTATCTCAAAATAATAAGAGCTATTTATGACGAACTCACAGCCAATATCATACTGAGTGGGCAAAAACTGGAAGCATTCCGTTTGAAAACTGGCACAAGACAGGAATGCCCTCTCTCACCACTCATATCCAACATAGTGTTGGAAGTTCTAGCCAGGGCAATCAGGCAGGAGAAAGAAATAAAGGGTATTCAATTAGGAAAACAGGAAGTCAAATTGTCCCTGTTTGCAGATAACATGATTATATATTTCGAAAACCCCATCATCTCAGCCCAAAATCTCCTTAAGCTGATAAGCAACGTCAGTAAAGTCTCAGGATACAAAATCAATGTGCAAAAATCACAAGCATACTTACACACCAATAACAGACACAGAGCCAAATCATGAGTGAACTCCCATTTACAATTGCTTCAAAGAGAATAAAATACCTAGGAATCCAACTTACAAGGGATGTGAAGGACCTCTTCAAGGTGAACTACAAACCACTACCAACTAAATAAAAGAGGACACAAACAAATGGAAGAACATTCCATGCTCATGGATAGGAAGAATCAATATCGTGAAAATGGTCATACTGCCCAAGGTAATTTATAGATTCAATGCCATCCCCATCAAGCTACCAATGACTTTCTTCACAGAATTGGAAAAAAACTACTTCAAAGTTCATATGGAACCAAAAAAGAGCCCGCATTGCCAAGACAATCCTAAGTCAAAAGAACAAAGCTGGAGGCATCACGTTACCTGACTTCAAACTATACTACAAGGCTACGGTAACCAAAACAGCATGGTACTGGTACCAAAACAGAGATACAGACCAACGGAACAGAACAGAGTCCTCAGAAATAATACTACACATCTACAACCATCTGATCTTTGACGAACCTGAGAAAAACAAGAAATGGGGAAAGGATTCCCTATTTAATAAATGATGCTGGGAAAATTGGCTAGCCATGAGTAGAAAGCTGAAACTGGATCCTTTCCTTACTCCTTATACGAAAATTAATTCAAGATGGATTAGAGACTTAATTGTTAGACCTAATACCATAAACACCCTAGAAGAAAACCTAGGCAATACCATTTAGTATACAGGCATGGGTAAAGACTTCATGTCTAAAACACCAAAAGCAATGGCAACAAAAGCCAAAATTGACAAATGGGACCCAATTAAACTAAAGAGCTTCTGCTCAGCAAAAGAAACTACTATAAGAGTGAACAGGCAACCTACAGAATGGGAGAGAATTAGAGTTTTTCAAATGCTGCATTAAAGAATCTGAAACACTAAAGCCATGTTTTCATTCACACAGCAAAGAATATTATTCTTAAACCCTGTGTGACACAATATGGCTTGGATCTGTGTCTCTACGCAAATCTCCTGTGGAATTGTAATCCCCAATGTTGGAGGTAGGGCCTGGTGGGAGATGATTGGATCATGGGGGTAGTTTCTCATGGTTAAACACCATTCCCTTTAGTGCTATATCATCTCAATAGTGAGTTCTCATGAGATCTGGTTGTTTAAAAGGGTGTAACACCTCCCTCCTCTCTCTCTTCCTCCTGCTCCTGCCATGTAAGACGTGCCTATTTCCCCTTCACCTTCCACCATGATTATAAGTTTCCTGAGGTCACTCCAGAAGCCATGCAGATGCTTCCATGCTTCCTGTACAGACTGCTGTACTGTGAACCAATTAAATTTCTCTTATTTATAAATTACCTAGTCTCAGGTATTTATTTAAAGTGATGCAAGAATGGACTAATATATGAAGCATATCCTTATCATTCCCTCATCTGCACAATTATAAAAGAATTTAATTAGTACCTCACTTTAATAGTTCCACATTCTCCATGATCTTGTTTTTCATCTTTTTGAATATGTACTTTTGTAGCTGCCTTGACCTTTATTGGAATGAGTTAGACATGTGCATAACCAAATAAACATTCACTTACAGAGAAGATGAACAAAAGAGGAATTTAATGATACACTCCAGATTAGAAATGGTTTTAGAACTAAGAATCAAAGTGGACATTATTCTTAAGCTACTGAAAAATGCAGCCTATGGTTATCATGCATCACACCTTCAAATAAGCAAACAGTATCACTTAAAATGTATTTCCAAAGTCTCCTATCAGGATGATGATAGAATTAAAATAGCGTACTTAAGAAGTTAGTTGATTACCTAAGAACATAATATAGACAAGAATGCAATCCAAAAGTTGATGCTTCTCCTGCAGAGCATAATTACAAATTAATCATACACTGAAAATCACAAATAGTTCTGGAATTTTTTTAACATAACTTCTGTATTTTGAAAAATGTAACCAATAACTGTATTTACTCAGAATAATACTTCAACAATAATTAAACTCATAACATCAAATTACACTTAAATTTGGGTTAAATCAATTCAAAAAGAAGTCAAAATCTGACCTTTTTGTGCTTCAAGAAAATAAAGTGCATTTTCACAATGAACCAATACAGAAAAACTAATTATCACGGAACTGAACTTCAAATTTTCTGTTAAACTTGAGCAGCATAACTAAGGGTATTCATTAACTATAATAACTACTTAATAAATCTTCAGAAAAAAACTGCTGAGCATATAAAACAGAAACACAGCACTAAATTTACACTTTTGAAATTTGTTTTAACTGTGTTCACCTGTGGATACCCAGAAAAAACTATTGTCAAGCAACATGAATCATCCATCCATAAAAACAGGTAGACTGTTACCATGACAGTATAGAAATCTCTGTGATTTATTTCAGCATACAAGATATATCGCATTTTTATAATAACGTTTACCTTATCTTTGTTTAATAATTTACTCAGTCATTCAAACAAAAGCATATACATTGTGATTTTAGAAAATTAGTGCAAAATTAAATATTACATATTAAAACAGATGTAGAAGAAAGTTACAGTCAGGTTTCCTTAAATAATACATAAGAAATAACACCCACTAAAAGGAGAAGTAAAAATTTCTCTTTCTCAATTACATGAAAAACTAAAATAGTTTTTTTAAAAAGGGATATATAGGTTCGTATCTCAAAACCACAGCCATTTATTTATGAAACACCAGTGCCTTCAACTACATCCATGGTTCAACCTGCTGTTCCCCTTAAGCCATATTTTTATCAAGTGAAGAATCTAAATTGAGATTTTTGGAGGTTCAGGCAGTCCTTCCAAAAACCTAAACCATACAAATCATGTCATTTGTTTCACAGATCACCTAAAATGGTTTACAGTTTACCTGTTACATTATGCAGGTTTTTCCTTTGCCCTGCTCTGCCAAAACATCTTTTTCTTTGATAGTCTACTTCTCATGTTGGTGTAGAAGTCTTTATTCCATCTAGGATGGCCACCCAATGAAGTATAAAATTTTTAATTGGATATTTTCAGAGTCTTTGAAATAGAAACATCATAGACCCATCAAATGAAATGAGCAAAACAAGTTACTTTGAATTCAAAATGCCTTCAAATCAAGAGAGCTGTTTTTAAAAACTCATATAATTCTGGAACCAAGTTTAATGATGTTTTTTAAATGCTCTAGATGCTAGTAATCTGAACATATCATTTAAAATCAAACCACTCCATGGATACTCCAGACACTTCTTTTCATAAATTCCCTTGTTTACTAGTTCCCATGTTTAAAAAGGGCTCTTAAAGGTTACTGTACCCCATAAAACATTAGCAAATTATCCTAAAATTTCCAAAGATTGAAAAACACTGTGCCAAAAAATAATAGTAAATCAAGTGATCAGTAATTTTGCTAAAGGGTAGATATTATTACATATACACACATAGTGCTTTTATTATCCAGAGGAATAAAATATATTTTAATTAACTAATCAAGTCATCTAACAATATTTCACATTTATTTAAAAGACATTGCTTTAACTAAAAAAAAAGGCTACATGTTTAATCTTGGCTATCATATCTTACAACGTAAAATGCCAAAAAAAGTAAGAGTTGTTTTTAACTGAAGACTAATTTTGACACTAACAACTCCACATTAAGACTGCTATTTTTTTTTCATATCTCCAGTAGTATTCTGGACCTTAAATACCACCACCATATTTTGGAATTTGTGTAAAAACCATTTTCCCCCTACTGGTCCTAAAACATCTTAGGCTCCTTTGCATTTAATCATAGTTTTTTTGTTCTCAGTTATATGTAGTTTAAGTGGTATTATAAAGATAAAATGAGGTAAAACCTTAAAAATTTTTCACACACAGTAAGTATTCAATAAGTAGTGAGGGGTTTTGGCTGGTTGGATGTTTGGTGACTCATTATTGCTTATCCCTGAGGTCTTGAACTCTAAGTAGAGATTTTTTTTTTTTTTTTAATGTTTATAAGCCTAACCACTCCCTATCATGATTGAGAGTAAACAGCATGTTTTTTAGGGTAGTAACCACATCATGCTGTATCTCTAGTTTCTATTACATAAAATTACAAGTACATATTATAAGTATTCAGTAAGATGTCTTGCAACAAAGGCCATTTATGATAAACCCATAGCTAACATCACACTGAATAGGGAAAACCTTAAAGCTTTTCCTCTAAGAAGTGGAACAAGACAGCCCACTCTTTCCAGTATTATTCAACATAGTACTGGAAGAACTAATCAAAGCAATTAGACATAAGAAATCAGTAAAGGGCATCCAAAGTGGAAAGGAAGAAGACAAATTGTCCCTGTTTGCAGATGACATGATCTCATATATAGAAAAACTTAAAGACTCTACTAAAAAACCCTTAGAACTAACAAACAAATTCAGTAAAATTGCAGAATGCAAAATCAACAAACAAAAATCAGTAGCATTTCTACACCCGAACAACAAACTAGCTAAAAAAGAAATCAAGAAGTTTGCTGGGTGTGGTGACTCATGCTTATAATCACAGCACTTTGGGAGGCCAAGGTGGGCACATCACGAGGTCAGGAGATTGAGAACATCTTGGCTAACATGATGAAACTCTGTCTCTACTAAAAACACAAAAAGTTAGCCTGGCATGGTGGTCAGTGCCTGTAGTGCCAGCTACTTGGGAGGCTGAGGCAGGAGAATCACTTGAACCCAGGAGGTGGAGGTTGCAGTGAGCTAAGATCACACCACTGCACTCCAGCCTGGGCAAAAGAGTGACTCCATCTCAAAAAAATAAAAAAAGAAAGAAAATAAATCAAGAATTCAATTCCATTTATACAATAGTACACAAGAAATAAAATACCTAGGAATAAATTTAACCAAGGAAGTAAAAGACTTATACAAGGAAAACTATAAAACACTGATTAAAGAAATTAAAAAGGATACAAATGAAAAGATATCTCATGCTTATGGATCAGAAGAATTAATATTGTTAAATGACCATACTAACCAAAACAACCTACATATCCAATGTAACGCCTACCAAAATAACAATGACATTCTTCCCAGGAAAAAAAAAAAAAAAATCAAAAAATTTGTATGGAACCACAAAAGGCCCCAAATAGACAAAGCAATCCTGAACAAAAAGAACAAAGTTAAAGGTATTACACCACCGGACTTCAAAATATACTACAAGGCTATATAACCAAAACAGCATGGCACTGGCATAAAAACAGACACATAGACCAACAGAACAGATTAGAAAACCCACAAATTAATTCACATATCTACAGCCAACTGCCTTTTGACAAAGCTACCAAGAACATACATTGCAGAAGGGAAACCCTCTTCAATAAATGATGCTAAATGGTTATGCATATGAAGAAGAATGAAACTAAACTTTTATCTCTCACAATAAACAAAATACAACTCAAGATAGATTAAATACTTAAATGTAAGACCTGAAATTATAAACCTACTAGAAGAAGACATAGGGAATATGCTTTGGGACATTGTTCTGGGCAAAGATTTTATGAAAATAAGACCTCAAAAGCAGAGGTAACAAAACAAAACAAAACAAAAATGGATTGTATCAAACTATAAAGCTTTTGCACAGCAAAGGAAACAATCAACAAAGTGAAAATGCAACCTACAGAATGGGAGAAAATATTTTCAAACTATTCATTCCAAAGGGAATTAATATCCTAAATATACAAGGAGCTCAAATATCTCAACAGCAGCAACAAAATCTGGATTATAAATAGACAAATGATCTGAACAGACATGTCTCAAAAGAAGAAATACAAATGACCAACAAATATATGAAAAGATCACTCAACATCACTAATCATCAGGGAACTACAAATCAAAACCACGTTGATGTGTTATCCTACTCCAGTTAGAATGACTATTACAAAAAGGACAAAAAATAATAAATGTTGGTGAGAATGTGGAGAAAAGGAAGCTCTTATACACTGTTGGTGGGAATGTAAACTAGTACAACCACTATGGAGAACAGTATATAGGTTCTTCAGAAAACTACAGGTAGAACTACCTTATGATCCAGCATACACACCACTACTGGGTGTTCATCAAAAAAAAAAAAAAAAAAAAATTATTATATCAAAGAGACATCTGCACCCCCATGTTTATTGCACTATTCATAATAGCCAAGACATGGAATCAACCTTAGGTGTCCAACAACAGATGACTAGATAAAGCAAATTAGGTATATACACTCAATGGAATAAAAGAGAAACGAAATCCTGTCATTCTCAGCACCAGTTCCATTCTCAGCACCACGAATGGAACTGGAAGACATTATGTTAAGTGAAATAAGACAAGAATAGGAAGTTAAACACCACATGTTCTCATTCATATATGGAAACTAAAAAAAAGTTGATCTCATAGAGGTAAAAAGTAGACCAGAGAGTACTGGAGGCTGAGATGGGTAAGGGTTGGGAGGAAAAAAGAGATTTGTTAAAGGGTATAAAATTAGAACCAGACAGGAAGAATATAATATGGTGTTCCATAGCACTGTAGGGTGACTATAGTTTATATTATAAACTTTAAATAGTTAGAAGGAGGATATTGAATGTTCCCAACACAAAGAAATGATAAATGTTTGAGATGATGGATATGCTAATTACTCTGATGTGATTACTCTACACTGTATATCAAAACATCACTATGTACCTCCATAAACATGTAGGATTGTTATGCGTCCATTTTTTTAAGTAAATTAAGTTAAATTTTTAAATGGGAGGGATATTAAACTAATAAATTAGAAAAATTACCAAAAACTCTTCAAAATATGTGTTGAAACAATGAATGGTAAAATCAATAATCAGTCAGTCAATGAGTAGATAAGGAGCCACAAGGAGTTTTTGTGTCATAAGAAAAAGGAAGACCAATCTTAGCTCAGTCCCTTTTACTTCTAGTGCTGCTTAAATTTATGATTTGTTGATTAATTAATTTGTACCCTCTGTGTTACAGGCTTTCTCAAAATCAGGAAATAATTTAAAATTATTCATAACTAAATCATCGGTAAATGTTTACAGAGGACAGTAAGTTGATAAATGTTAGATAAATGTTAGGTAAACACTGATTTATGATTAGGAAAATAACGAAAACATAATTACATCTATTAATATATAATTGTAGGATATGAGGATGTTGAAAAATTGATTTGATTTTGAAAAGCAAGCAAACACATTTCTACTTAGGAAATGGTGTTTTTCTGCTGGGTTTTCATTTTCCCTCTTTCATTGAATATTTTCTGGAGTAAGATAAACTTCTGGGCCTGGGAGTTAAGGAGGAAGATGCCCTGGTCCTGACCCTAAGATAGTACCATTGAGTGGGGAAAACAAATCTGTAAACTTAGTAATAATGCACAAAGAATGCGGTAAGTGCTGTAGACACCGGTGAGTGTGTAGGAGTTGGGAGGCCACAACACATATTATTTCTCTGTGAATATATCTCCTGGTTAAAATCCTGAATAATCTGTTCAGTACAACAAAGTTCCAAAAAGAACACTTTCATGAGTTTTTTCTAAATTTATAGAGTGAAATGTAACAGTTCTGTATCTCTGTTCAATTGAGAAAAGAGAGCTAAGACTACTTACCTATTTCTCAGGAGAATCAAGAATTTCGCACTTTATATTCCCTGTAGGTTTATATTTTTGTAATTATTGAATTATTACCAGTGCAAACTAAAGATTATTCTTTTATTGTCCAACATTACAATGAAAAATTTCCCCTGAGACCATAACAAGAAACCTCTTGCCTTCAAAAGCTACTTTGTTGGGTTAAAAAAAAATAGTAAGAGTAACTTTTTAAAAAAAGTCAGTGAATCCCATATTCTTCAAATAATTCAGTTAAGAATTAAGGTAAAAACTATTATAGATAACGTACATGTTTTCTGCTGACAAATACTATTCAGCAATTTTATTTTCCATATTTCTCTGATTTCTTAGAGACAATAGTGAAAAACTTAGAAATACGACATAATTGAAAACCCCATGGACTAAGGCTCAAGAGACTGGAATTCTCGACACAGTTAATCATTAATTAATTATTGACAAGTTTTTTTAAGGTCTTTGAGTATTGTCTCTCGTGCAAAAAGTTGAGAGTAGCCTCAGCCAAGCTGGTGATAAGCTTAAACACCATAGCACATAAAGGATCTGCGAGATGCCCCAGGAAATGAGAAGCTTCCATGGAGCATAGTTTAAAGAAAACCCCAACAGATCATTCTGCCTCTAAAAATAAATACACTATTTTCTTTCAATTGGTAGAAAAGTGAATGAGGCACAGAGCTACAGGAAAAATAAAAATAAATGTTATTATCAAAGAAAATTCTACATGGGAAGTAAATAAAATGTCCAGTCACAAATGGATATAGTCTGCTTACTATGTTATTTCTAGATTTTTAAAAAATGTTATATGCATGCATATTTTCTGTGTATTAAAAGCTCAAAGTAAGCAAGAAAATCCAGAGTCATTAAGAAAGTTCATGCTTCACTTCTTTTTATTCGTTTGCTTTAAAAGAACTTTCATTAAAAATAAACATTCTGTATCTGCACCCAGATGTAGAAAGTTGAACTGAAAAATAATTACAACCTACACAAAGACTTTCTGTATTTTAAAAAATGGCTGAAAGTTTAAGGTTATGTTAATTGATATTGTTTTTGAGGTTCAGATTTAAACTGGAAATATGTAAAACATTAATTTAGTTTTTTGGTTTTGGTTGGTATGTTTTTTAAGTGTTAATGGCATGTAAATGACTAGGATAATGAAGGCTAAGGAAATAGCTCACAGTCATACAGCTTGCAAGTGGTAAGGCCCAGATATTTAACCTAAAAATTCAGGCCTACTCATTTTCCAGCACACCAGTATCACTGTTGCAACTGATTACATAAACAAAACATGTATAATTCATTTACTCATTATGCAAATGTCTGATGAGAGCCTACTGATACAGTTTGGATATTTGTCCCCTTCAAATCTCATGTTAAAATGCAATCCCCAGTGCTGGAGGTGGGGCCTGGTGGGAGGCGTTTGGGTTGTGGCTTGGTCCTGTCCTCACTACAGTGAGTGAGTTCTTGTGAGATCTGGTTGCTTAGAAGTTTATGGAACCTTCCTCACTTTTTCTCTTGCTCCCACTCTGGCCTTGTGAGATGCCTGCTCCTCCTTTGCTTTCTACCGTAATTGTGAGCTTCCTGAGTCCCTCAACGGAAGCAGATGCCGGCACCACATTTCTTGTACTGTCTGCAGAACCACGAGTCAGTTAAACCTCTTTTCTTTATAAATTACCCAGCCTTAAGTATTTCTTTATAGCATCACAAGAACTGCCTAATACACTGACTCTATGTCAGATACTACTGTGAGTGTTGCAGTACAGCAGTGAACAGGAGACAAAATTCCAATGGTGTGATGGTAAATGTTCAACAACTGGCTGTGGAGGAGGAAAAATGGGAAGGGGACCTATTTGCAGTATTTGCACATTTCTGTAACATAAATACTCCGATCATGACAGATTTTAAGTTACCAACTTGGCATCATTAAACTTTGAGTTGGAAAATTGTGCATATTCAGCTCTTGTGAGCCTCTGTGAAATGGCCCCAGCAAGACACTGAAAAAAATCTGGTTCATGTGCAAAATGCATTCCAGTGGAGAGAGGGAAGCAAAATTCCAGACCAGCAACATAAATAGAACATTAGATACTGATCTGTTACGGAGGCAGGGAAGTTGGGTATGCAGTCGGGTGGTTAGGACAATTTGAAATAGGGTTGTCAGGAAGGATTTCCTTAAAAATGACATTTGAGCGAAGCTGTGAAGATGGTTAAGGAGTGGTCCAAGTGGATAACAGAAGAATATTTTAGGATAGAGGTTTCTAGGGGGCTAGATAATAAAGGCTTGGGGATTTATTATAAGGATTTATTATAAGGATTTTGCTGAGTGAGATGGGAAGACATTGAAAGGTCTTTCTCTTTTGTTTTGGTTTTAGTCAAGGAGTGACACGATCTCACTTATATTTTTCAAAGACAATTCTTTCTAATGTTTAAGAGTAAACCGCTTGGGGGTGGGCAAAAGTAGAAGCTCTTACAATAATTTAAGCAAGAGATAAGGGTATCTTGGATCAGGGTGGTAGTGGAAAAATAGTGAGAATTGGTGAGATTCCAGTTAGGTTTTAATTAATTATAGAGTCAACAGAATTTGCTGATGGCTTGAATATGGAATGTGACCCAAAAGATGATTCCAAGGATTTTATTATAACTGGAAGGGTGGAGTTATCAGTTACTGAGCTAGAGTAGACAATGGGAAGAGTAATTTTAGAGGATAGATGAGATGTTGCTTTGGAATGCGTACAGTCCGATATGCCTATTTGACATCTAAGTGGAGATGTAGAACAGACAGTTGAATATGAGTCCAGTTCCAGGAAAATGTTTGGGTTGGAGATAAAACTGTGTGATATTCAAGATAATGATAATATTTAAAGCACTGGGACTCAGTGGGAGCACCAGAGAGTGAGTATAAATTTATTTAAAATTTAATCATCTATTTAACAAACACATGTTCCAGTACTGCTCTCAGTGCTTTGCAAGTATAAACTCATTTAATTCTCATACCAAGCCTAAAATGTAGGCAATATTATTTCCTCCTTTTATAAATAAAGAAACTGAAGCACTAGAGATCAAGTAACTGGCTCAAGGTCACAAGCAAATGGCTAGTAAGTGATAGAAATGGAATTTTTAACCAAGGCTGTTTAGCACTGGAGTTATTATTAGAGAAGTTGTCTAGTGGCCTGAGGCTTCAGGAACTGCAACAATTACAGTTTAGGGAGATGAGAGAGATCAGTAAATCTTATTTATAGCAGGTAACACATTTTACTTTGTCATAGAAAATCTATGCTCAAGGAAAGTAGATACAGTAAGTATAGAGCATATGCAAAAACTATGTTTTGTTCCCCTTTATGCTTTTCTATATTTTCTATAATAAATATTAATTCTAGAATCAGGAAAAATTGCATTAAAATAAAGCAAAGGAGTTATTTTAAAAATCTTGTTTCAAAATGCATGTCAGTCTCTATTTACAACACAGCTCAAAGAGAAGGTGCAATGATAATCACTGCTGAAATACTGAAGGGAAGCTCTCTGCTTAAGTATGAATAAGGTTAACATATAATTTATTGTCCAAACTAGAACAATTCTTGAGAGTAAAAGAGAGTACTATCAATTATATATGACAACAGGGTTAAGTTAGAACTGTTTTAAACATACTTGAAATATATGTAGGTGCCCTAGGGAGACTTCTCCTTAAAAATAGGGTTCGCATGAATACAAAGAAGTCAACTCTTATCTAGTCCATGCACACTACCAAATGTTGTTGCCACCTTCTTACTTTCCCTTTTAGGTTAAGTATACTGTTATTTGTCATTATTGTTGGTTAACATTTTTACTATTATAAGTACTGGTTTGATATAATAGGCATCACAAAACAAACTGAGTACCACCTGTATATTATTATAGTGGGTTTAGAGATACTCTATTTGAGGCCAATCAGTTGTTATGATGAGAAATACTACAGTAGTCTCCCCTTATATTCAAACAATACATTTTAAGACCCCCCAGTGGATGCCTGAAACCACAGATAGCACTGAACCCTATACATATACACCTACGATAAAGTTTAATTTATAAGTTAGGCACAGTAAGATATTAACAACAATAACTAATAAAAAATAGAACAATTAAGTAAAATAAAGGTTACTTGAACAAGAGCACTGTGATACCACAACAGTCAATCTGATAACAGAGATGGCTGTTATGTAATTCACTGGCAGGTGGCATTATATAGACATGCTGCACAACCTAAGTGGGATGGAGCAAGATGGCACAAGATTTCTTCACACTACTCAGAACAGCGTGCAATCTAAAACTCATGAGTTCTTATTTCTGGAATTTTCAATTTAATATTTTGAGGACCACAGTTAACAGTGGGTGACTGAAACTGTGGAAATCGAAACCACAGATAAGGGGGGACAACTGTACAGAATGAAGTCATTTTTATGGTTAAAGTCCCATTTCAAGGATTTGAAAAGAAATATTAAAATCTTGAAGTGTAAATATAATCAAAGAATAAATCACTTTACAATAAAACTTGAAAAAAATACCTTTATTCCCATTCTAACTTAAATGAATTAGAAACAACACACCTATTCACTTCCATTTCCTAAACTACTTTTTTTTTAAAATTATACTTTAAGTTCTGGGATACATGCGCAGAACATGCGAGTTGTTACATAGGTATACACGTGCCATGGTGGTTTACTGCACTTATCAACCCATCATCTACATTACGTGTTTCTCCTAATTCTATCCCTCCCTTAGCCCCCCACCCGCCAACATGCCCTGGTGTGTGATGTTCCCCTCCCTGTATTCATGTGTTCTCAGTGTTCAATTCCCACATGTGAGTGAGAACATGGGGTGTTTGGTTTTCTGTTCCCGTGTTAGTTTGCTGAGAATGATGGTTTCCAGCTTCATCCACGTCGCTGCAAAGGACATGAACTCAGCTTTTTTATGGCTGCATAGTATTCCATAGTGTGTATGTGCCACATTTTCTTTATACAGTCTATTACTGATGGGCATTTGGTTTGGTTGCAAGTCTTTGCTATTGTGAAAAGTGCTGCTATAAACATACCTGTGCATAGGTCTTTATAATGGAATGATTTATAACCCTTTGGATATATACCCAGTAATGGGATTTCTGGGTCAAATGGTGTTTCTGGTCCTAAATGACTACTGGGTAAATTAAGGCAGAAATAAATAAGTTATTTGAAATCAAGCAGAACAAAGACACAATATGCCAGAATATCTGGGAGACAGCTAAAGTCGTGGTTAAAGGGAAATTTATAGCACTAAATGCCCTCAGGAGAAAGTGAAGAAGATCTAAAATCAACACCCTAACATCATAATTAAAATAACTAGAGAAGTAAGAGTAAACAAATTTAAAAGATAGCAGAGGACAATAACTAACTAAGGTCAGAGCAAAACTGAAGGATAGATACACGAAAAACCCTTCAAAAAATCAATTAATCCAGGAGCTGGTTTTTTGAAAAGGTTAACAAAATAGAACAAAATTTTTCCCTTGCTGGCGAGGAGTTGTGATCCTTTGGAGCAGAAAAGGCATTCTGGTTTTTGGAGTTTTCAGCCTTTTTGTGCTGGTTTTCCCTCATCTTCGTGGATTTATCTACCTTTGGTCTTTGATGCTGGTTACCTTCAGATGGGATTTTTCTGTGAATGTCCTTTTTGCTGATGTTGATGCTATTCCTTTCTGTTTGTTAGTTTTCCATCTAACAGGCCCCTCTGCTGGAGTTTGCTGGAGGTCCGCTCCAGATCCTGTTTGCCTGAGTATTACCAGGAGAGTGCAGAACAGCAAAGATTGTGCCTGTTCCTTCCTCTGGAAGGTTTTTTCAGAGTGGCACCCGCCAGATGCCAGCCAGAGCTCTCCTGTATGAGGTGTCTGTCCACCCATGCTGGGAGGTGTGGGGTTAGGGACCCACTTGAGGAGATAGTCTGTCCCTTAGCAGAGCTTGATTGCTGTGCTGGGAGATCTGCTGCGCTCGTCAGATCCGGCAGGCAGGGATGTTTAAGTCTGCAGAAGCTGTACCCACAGCTACCCCTTCACCAGGTACTCCATCCCAGGAAGATGGGAGTTTCATCTATAAGTCCCTGACTGAGGCTGCTGCCTTTTGTTCAGAGATGCCCTGTCCATAGAGGCGGAATCTAGAGACAGTCTGGCTACAGCGGCTTTGCTGAGCTGCAATGGCCTCCGCCCGGTTCGAACTTTCTGGCGGTTTTGTTTACACTGTGAGGGGAAAACCGCCTACTCAAGCCTCAGTAATGGTAGACGCCCCTCCCCCTACCAAGCCTGAGTATCCCAGGTGGACTTCAGACTGCTGTGCTGTCCGTGAGAATTTTCAAGCCAGTGGATCTTAGCTTGCTGGGCTCCATGGGAGTGGGATCCGCTGAGCTAGACCACTTGACCCCTGGCTTCAGCTCCCTTTCCAAGGGAGTAAATGGTTCTGTCTCACTGGTGTTCCAGGCACCAGTAGGGTATGAAAAAAATCTCTTGTAGCTAGCTTGGTGTCTGCCCAAATGGCTGCCCCGTTTTGTGCTTGAAACCCAGGATCCCTGTGGTGTAGACACCTGAGGGAATCTGCAGGTTGCAAAGACCATGGAAAAAGCATAGCATCTGGGTCAGAGTGCACCCTTCCTCATGGCACACTCCTTCATGGCTTCCCTTGACTGGGGGAGGGAGTTCCCTGACCCCTTGCGCTTCCTGGGTGAGGTGACGCCCCACCCTGCTTCAGCTTGCCCTCTGTGGGCTGCACCCACTGTGTAACCAGTCCCAGCGAGATTACAGAAGTTGTCTAATGGTACCTCAGGTGGAAGTGCAGAAATCACTTGTCTTCTGCATTGATCTCGCTGGGAGCTGCAGACTGGAGCTGTTTCTATTTGGCCATCTTGCCAGCTCCCAATCCTAAACTACTTTTAATATGATATAAATACTGACTTTGGTGTGGAATGTATGCACATGGTATGTCAAAGTGGAAATACAAGGGAATATATACTGTACCTTGTTTTACCTGTAAGGAACACACACCTGACAAAAGGCAATTTTCACATCCAATGTTGGTTCACTGCAGTAGTATAAGAAATGGAGGCTCATAAATACCTAGAGGAAAAAGAAATGGAACATAAATTTTCAAATCATTTATTTTTCATTACATAACAATATAGATTTTGGCATAATTTGAGCTATATGCAAAGTATCATGCACAACATATCTCCAACATAATCCTTACCTTGACCCATACTATACCTTTCACAAACTGTATTTAATAATGAAATAAGGTTAAAAGGTCCTATCTTTTATAATGATCAATTCCATCACACTCATAAAGATTAGATATAAGGGGACATACCTAATAATTTAAAGGGAAATACATCCTGTTATAAAGCATTTTCAGTTCTTAACATTTCATTAACAAAAAAAAAAAAACCCCTCAAACATATGCTGAACAGGATATATGTACTTACTGTAGAATAAAAGCACTAGTAAATAAAATATAATTTATAATAGAATTCTATATAGGACTTGGAGTAATTACATTAGAGCTTAGAGTATCAGTATAGATAAATTTTTCTTTTTTTTTTTTATTATTATACTTTAAGTTCCAGGGTACATGTGCACAACGTGCAGGTTTGTTACATATGTATACTTGTGCCATGCTGGTGTGCTGCACCCATCAACTCGTCAGTACCCATCAACTCATCATTTCCATCAGGTATAACTACCAATGCCATCCCTCCCCCAATCCCCTCCCCGTAATAGGCCCCGGTGTGTGATGTTCCCCTTCCCGAGTCCAAGTGATCTCGTTGTTCAGTTCCTACCTATGAGTGAGAACATGCGGTGTTTGGTTTTCTGTTGTTGCGATAGTTTGCTGAGAATGATGGTTTCCAGCTACATCCATGTCCCTACAAAGGACACGAACTCATCCTTTTTTATGGCTGCATAGTATTCCATGGTGTATATGTGCCACATTTTCTTAATCCAGTCTGTCACTGATGGACATTTGGGTTGATTCCAAGTCTTTGCAATTGTGAATAGTGTCGCAATGAACATACGTGTGTATGTGTCTTTATAGCAGCATGATTTATAATCCTTTGGGTATATACCCAGTAATGGGATGGCTAGGTCATATGGTACTTCTAGTTTTAGATCCTTGAGGAATCGCCATACTGTTTTCCATAATGGTTGAACTAGTTTACAATCCCACCAACAGTGTAAAAGTGTTCCTATTTCTCCACATCCTCTCCAGCACCTGTTGTTTCCTGACTTTTGAATGATTGCCATTCTAACTGGTGTGAGATGGTATCTCATTGTGGTTTTGATTTGCATTTCTCTGATGGCCAGTGATGACGAGCATTTTTTCATGTGTCTGTTGGTTGTATGCATGTCTTCTTTTGAGAAACGTCTGTTCATATCCTTTGCCCACTTTTTGATGGGGTTGTTTGTTTTTTTCTTGTAAATTTGTTTGAGTTCTTTGTAGGTTCTGGATATTAGCCCTTTGTCAGATGAGTAGATTGCAAAAAATTTCTTCCATTCTGTAGGTTGCCTGTTCACTCTGATGGTAGTTTCTTTTGCTGTGCAGAAGCTCTTTAGTTTAATTAGATCCCATTTGTCAATTTTGGCTTTTGTTGCCATTGCTTTTGGTGTTTTAGACATGAAGTCCTTGCCCATGCCTATGTCCTGAATGGTATTACCTAGGTTTTCTTCTAGGGTTTTTATGGTATTAGGTCTAACATTTAAGTCTCTAATCCATCTTGAATTAATTTTTGCATAAGGAGTAAGGAAAGGATCCAGTTTCAGCTTTCTACTTATGGCTAGCCAATTTTCCCAGCACCATTTATTAAATAGGGAATCCTTTCCCCATTTCTTGTTTTTCTCAGGTTTGTCAAAGATCAGATGGCTGTAGATGTGTGGTATTATTTCTGAGGACTCTGTTCTGTTCCATTGGTCTATATCTCTGTTTTGGTACCAGTACCATGTGGTTTTGGTTACTGTAGCCTTGTAGTATAGTTTGAAGTCGGGTAGCGTGATGCCTCCAGCTTTGTTCTTTTGACTTAGGATTGTCTTGGAGATGCGGGCTCTTTATTGGTTCCATATGAACTTTAAAGCAGTTTTTTCCAATTCTGTGAAGAAACTCATTGGTAGCTTGATGGGGATGGCATTGAATCTATAAATAACTTTGGGCAGTATGGCCATTTCCACGATATTGATTCTTCCTATCCATGAGCATGGTATGTTCTTCCATTTGCTTGTGTACTCTCTTATTTCACTGAGCAGTGGTTTGTAGTTCTCCTTGAAGAGGTCCTTTACATCCCTTGTAAGTTGGATTCCTAGGTATTTTATTCACTTTGAAGTAATTGTGAATGGAAGTTCATTCACGATTTGGCTCTCTGTTTGTCTGTTACTGGTGTATAAGAATGCTTGTGATTTTTCCACATTAATTTTGTATCCTGAGACTTTTCTGAAGTTGCTTATCAGTTTAAGGAGATTTTGGGCTAGGATGATGGGGTTTTCTAAATATACAATCATGTCATCTGCAAAGAGGGACAATTTGACTTCTTCTTTTCCTAACTGAATCCCCTTGATTTCTTTCTCTTGCCTGATTGCCCTAGCCAGAACTTCCAACACTATGTTGAATAGGAGTGGAGAGAGAGGGCATCCCTGTCTTGTGCCCGTTTTCAAAGTTTTTGCCCATTCAGTATTAAATTCATTGTAGGTTTGTCAAAAATAGCTCTTATTATTTTGAGATACGTTCCATCAATACCTAGTTTATTGAGAGTTTTTAGCATGAAGGGCTGTTGAATTTTGTCAAAGGCCTTTTCTGCATCTATTGAGATAATCATGTGGTTTTTGTCTTTGGTACTGTTTATATGCTGGATTACATTTATTGATTTGCATATGTTGAACCAGCCTTGCATCCCAGGGATGAAGCCCACTTGATCATGGTGGATAAGCTTTTTGATGTGCTGCTGGATCTGGTTTGCCAGTATTTATTGAGGATTTTTGTATTGATGTTCATCAGGGATATTGGTCTAAAATTCTCTTTTTTTGTTGCGTCTCTGCCAGGCTTTGGTATCAGGATGATGTTGGCCTCATAAAATGAGTTAGGGAGGATTCCCTCTTTTTCTATTGATTGGAATAGTTTCAGAAGGAATGATACCAGCCCCTCCTTTTACCTCTGGTAGAATTCAGCTGTGAATCCGTCTGGTCCTGGACTTTTTTTGGTTAGTAGGCTATTAATTATTGCCTCAATTTCAGAGCCTGCTATTGGTCTATTCAGGGATTCAACTTCTTCCTAGTTTAGTCTTGGGAGTGTGTAAGTGTCCAGGAAATTATCCATTTCTTCTAGGTTTTCTAGTTTATTTGCATAGAGGTGTTTACTCTCTGTGGTAGTTTGTATTTCGGTGGAGTTGGTGGTGATATCCCCTTTATCATTTTTTTATTGCATCTATTTGATTCTTCTCCCTTTTCTTCTTTATTAGTCTTGCTAGCGGTCTATCAATTTTGGTGATCTTTTCAAAAAAACCAGCTCCGGGATTCATTGATGTTTTGAAGGGCTTTTTGTGTCTCTATCTCCTTCAGTTCTGCTCTGATCTTAGTTATTTCTTACCTTCTACTAGCTTTCGAATGTGTTTGCTCTTGCTTCTCTAGTTCTTTTAATTGTGATGTTAGAGCGTCAATTTTAGATCTTTCCAACTTTCTCTTGTGGGCATTTAGTGCTATAAATTTCACTCTACACACTGCTTTAAATGTGTCCCAGAGATTCTGGTATGTTGTATCTTTGTTCTCATTAGTTTCAAAGAACATCTTTATTTCTGCCTTCATTTCGTTATGTACCCAGTAGTCATTCAGGAGCAGGTTGTTCAGTTTCCATGTAGTTGAGCGGTTTTGATTGAGTTTCTTAGTCTCAAGTTCTAGTTTGATTGCACTGTGGTCTGAGAGACAGTTTGTTATAATTTCTGTTCTTGTACATTTGCTGAGGAGTGCTTTACTTCCAACTATGTGGTCAATTTTCGAATAAGCGCGATGTGATGCTGAGAAGAATGTATATTCTGTTGATTTGGGGTGGAGAGTTCTGTAGATGTCTATTAGGTCTGCTGGGTGCAGAGTTGAGTTCAATTCCTGGATATCCTTGTTAACTTTCTGTCTCGTTGATCTGTCTAATGTTGATAGTGGGGTGTTGAAGTCTCCCATTATCATTGTATGGGAGTCTAAGTCTCTTTGTAAGTCTCTAAGGACTTGCTGTATGTATCTGGGTGCTCCTGTATTGGGTGCATATATATTTAGGATAGTTAGCTCTTCCTGTTGAATTGATCCCTTTACCATTATGTAATGGCCTTCTTTGTCTCTTTTGATCTTTGATGGTTTAAAGTCTGTTTTATCAGAGATGAGGATTGCAACTCCTGCTTTTTTTGTTCTATATTTGCTAGGTAGATCTTCCTCCATCCCTTTATTTTGAGCCTGTGTGTGTCTCTGTATGTGAGATGGGTCTCCTGAATACAGCACACTGATGGGTCTTGACTCTTTATCCAGTTTGTCAGTCTGTGTCTTTTAATTGGGCCATTTAGTCCATTTACATGTAAGGTTAATATTGCTATGTGTGAACTTGATCCTGTCATTATGATAGTAGCAGGATTATTTTGCTCGTTAGTTGATGCAGTTTCTTCCTATCATCAATGGTCTTTACATTTTGGCATGTTTTTCCAATGGCTGGTACTGGTTCTTCCTTTCCATGTTAAGTGCTTCCTTCAGGGTCTCTTGTACGGCAGGCTTGGTGGTGACAAAATCTCTAAGCATTTGCTTTTCTGTAAAGGATTTTATTTCTCCTTCATTTATGAAACTTAGTTTGGCTGGATATGAAATTCTGGGTTGAAAATTCTTTTCTTTAAGAATGTTGAATATTGGCCCCTACTCTCTTCTGGCTTGTAGAGTTTCTGCTGAGAGATCTGCTGTTAGTCTGATGGGCTTCCCTTTGTGTGTTACACGACCTTTCTCTCTGGCTACCCTTAACAGTTTTTCCTTCATTTCAACTTTGGTGAATCTGACAATTATGTGTCTTGGAGTTGCTCTTCTCGAGGAGTATCTTTGTGGCATTCTCTGATTATTCTAGTTATCCATTCTTCCATTCTTTTTTCAAGATTTTTAGCTTCTTTGCACTGGGTACGTAATTCCTCCTTTAGCTCTGAGAAGTTTGATGGACTGAAGCCTTCTTCTCTCAACTCATCAAAGTCATTCTCTGTCCAGCTTTGATCCGTTGCTGGCGATGAGCTGCATTCCTTTGGAGGGGGAGATGCACTCTGATTTTTTGAATTTCCAGCTTTTCTGCCCTGCTTTTTCCCCATCTTTGTGGTTTTATCTGCCTTTGGTCTTTGATAACGGTGACGTACTTATGGGGTTTTGGTGTGGGTGTCCTTTCTGTTTGTTAGTTTTCTGTCTAACAGTCAGGACCCTCAGCTGTAGGTCTGTTGGAGATTGCTTGAGGTCCACTCCAGACCCTGTTTGCCTGGGTACCAGCAGCAGAGGCTGCAGAAAATAGAATATTGCTGAACAGCGAGTGTTGCTGTCTGATTCTTGCTCTTGAAGCTTCGTCTCAGGGGTGTACCCTGCCATGTGAGGTGTGAGGTGTTGGTCTGCACCTAATGGGGAATGTCTCCCAGTTAGGCTACTCAGGGGTCAGGGACCGACTTGAGCAGGCAGTCTATCTGTTCTCAGATCTCAACTTCCGTGCTGGGAGATCCACTGCTCTCTTCAAAGCTGTCAGACAGGGTCGTTTGCATCTGCAGAGGTTTCTGCTGCTTTTGTTGTTGTTTAGCTGTGCCCTGTCCCCAGAGGTGGAGTCTACAGAGACAGGCAGGTCCCCTTGAGCTGCTGTGGGCTCCACCCAGTTTGAGCTTCCCAGCGGCTTTGTTTACCTACTTAAGCCTCAGCAATAGCGGGTGCCCCTCCCCCAGCCTTGCTGCTGCCTTGCAGTTAGATCTCAGACTGCTGTGCTAGCAATAAGGGAGGCTCCGTGGGTATGGGACCCTTCTGGCCAGGTGTGGAATATAATCCCCTGGTGTGCCATTTTCTAAGACCCTTGATAAAGCGCAGTATTGGGGTGGGAGTTACCTGATTTTCCAAGTGTTGTGTGTCTCAGTTCCCCTGGCTGGAAAAGGGATTCCCTTCCCCCTTGTGCTTCCCAGGTGAGGCAATGCCTCTCCCTGCTTCAGCTCTCGCCGGTCAAGCTGCACCAGCTGACCAGCACTGATTGTCCGGCACTCCCTAGTGAAATTAACCTGGTGCCTTAGTTGAAAATGCAGAAATCACCCGTCTTCTATGTCACTCATGCTGGGAGCTGGAGACTGGTGCTGTTCCTATTCGGCCATCTTGCTCCGCCCCAATGGAACCAAAAAAGAGCCTACATCTCCAAGACAATCCTAAGTGAAAAGAACAAAGCTGGAGGCATCACGCTACCCGACTTCAAACTATACTACAAGGCTACAGTAACCAAAACCACATGGTACTGGTACCAAAACAGAGATATAGACCAATGGAACAGAACAGAGTCCTCAAAAATAATACCACACATCTACAGCCATCTGATCTTTGACAAACCTGAGAAAAACAAGAAATGGGGAAAGGATTCCCTATTTAATAAATGGTGCTGGGAAAATTGGCTAGCCATAAGTAGAAAGCTGAAACTGGATCCTTTCCTTACTCCTTATGCAAAAATTAATTCAAGATGGATTAGAGACTTAAATGTTAGACCTAATACCATAAAAACCCTAGAAGAAAACCTAGGTAATACCATTCAGGACATAGGCATGGGCAAGGACTTCATGTCTAAAACACCAAAAGCAATGGCAACAAAAGCCAAAATTGACAAATGGGATCTAATTAAACTAAAGAGCTTCTGCACAGCAAAAGAAACTACCATCAGAGTGAACAGGCAACCTGCAGAATGGGAAATAATTTTTGCAATCTACTCATCTGACAAAGGGCTAATATCCAGAACCTACAAAGAACTCAAACAAATTTACAAAAAAAAACAAACAACTCCATCAAAAAGTGGGCAAAGGATATGAACAGACATTTCTCAAAAGAAGACATGCATACAGCCAACAGACACATGAAAAAATGCTCGTCATCACTGGCCATCAGAGAAATGCAAATCAAAACCACAATGAGATACCATCTCACACCAGTTAGAATGGCAATCATTCAAAAGTCAGGAAACAACAGGTGCTGGAGAGGATGTGGAGAAATAGGAACACTTTTACACTGTTGGTGGGATTGTAAACTAGTTCAACCATTATGGAAAACAGTATGGCGATTCCTTAAGGATCTAGAACTAGAAGTACCATATGACCCAGCCATCCCATTACTGGGTATATACCCAAAGGATTATAAATCATGCTGCTATAAAGAAACATGCACACGTATGTTCATTGCGACACTATTCACAATTGCAAAGACTTGGAATCAACCCAAATGTCCATCAGTGACAGACTGGATTAAGAAAATGTGGCACACATACACCATAGAATACTATGCAGCCATAAAAAAGGATGAGTTCATGTCCTTTGTAGGGACATGGATGCAGCTGGAAACCATTATTCTCAGCAAACTATCGCAACAACAGAAAACCAAACACTGCATGTTCTCACTCATATGTGGGAACTGAACAACGAGATCGCTTGGACTCGAGAAGGGGAACATCACACACCGGGGCCTATTACGGGGAGGGGATGGGGGGAGGAACAGCATTGGTAGTTACACCTGATGTAAATGATGAGTTGATGGGTGCTGACGAGTTGATGGGTGCAGCACACCAGCATGGCACAAGTATACATATGTAACAAACCTGCACGTTGTGCACATGTACCCTAGAAGTTAAAGTATAATAATTTAAAAAAAGAAAAAAAAGAGAGAAAAAAATTAAAAAAATAAAATATGGTTACTGTTGAAACATAAAAAAAAAATCTCTCACTGTGATGGTGAATTTTTCAGTTTTCTTTTGTAGTCTTATAATTGTGTTAATATTTGCTTTACACTTTTTGAGGTAACACTAAGTGCATGTAAGTCTAAGACTGTTACATTTTCTTGGGGTGTTTCTCTTTTGTCATTAAGTAATGACTATTGTAATTCTTAATAATACTTTTTGCCTTAAAGATTATTTTGTTAATATAAGATAGTAGCTCTCTTTGGTTTAAATATTTTTTATGTGCTGGGGATATCTATCCCTTACTACTTAAATATCTCTTTCAACTGCTCTGTGTTATGGGTTAATCACAATAGCTTATAGCTGAATTTTTTTTCTTTAATTCTATTTAATGTAATAGTCACTGACTTCTGACTTTTATTGCTTTCACTGCCTTTTGGGTTTTACGGTTATTATAGAATTGTTTGTTTTGACTTCTTGTTGCACTCCATCTCAGCAGTTCTGACTTTCCAAAATCATGGAAAGAACAGTCTTTTATAATTAAAAAATATATAACTGGGAGTGCTACAATCTCAGATCAGCTCACATAGACTACAACTTGTGTAACCCATTGCCATTTCCCAGTCTATAATTTAAGCCATGCATAGTGTCTACTGTTTAGTAAAAAGAAAAAGAATTGGGAAATTACTGCAATATGATTTCTTAACAAGAGTAATCTCATCGGAATTGAAAGAAGGAAAGAAACAATGACAATAAGTTGTCTGCAGTGCGCCAGAAGTGCTTAAACATGGCTGGATTTCCAAAACTGAAGTTGTCACCATTCCGAGGTTCCTGTTTTGTTTCCATTCAGGTTCCACACATTATTTCTCATATTTGTGGGCTGTCTATGTCGATGCTTACCATATTACTGCATCATTTTAGTACTGGGAATAATTTGCTGTACTAGCTATCTTGTTTGGTGTCCCTTTCTCTCGTTGGTGATAACTCTAATGTTAATTAATTTTCTTCCTACTGGTTGCAAATCATACTATTTTGTGCCACCAAAATTAAAGAATTTTACTTCTATCTTGTTATATGAACAGTATTTTAAGAAACATCTAAGTTTCAGATGTAAAACTATGGAGGTATTATTTATAAGAAATTCGATATTATTTTAGAAAGTATTTTATGCATTTATATACTTATGGTTGGAGACATTAAATTAGTTTGGCCTTTCTATTGAGGTTAACAGTATACTTCTGGTTCTTTGTTGGTCAGCACGCTCTAAATCAGAGGTTGGCAAACTTTTTCTGTAAAGGCCAAGTAGTAAATTTCTTAGGCTTTATAGCTCATACAGTTCCTCCCACGATTACTCAGTTTTGCCACTGTAACGTGAAAGCAGCCATTGACAATTTATAAACTAATGGATGGCTGTGTTCCGATACAATTTTATTTATTAAAACAGGTGATGAACTGAATTTGGCTGATGGACCATAACTTGCTGCCTCCTGCTCTAAATGATGGCACATCTACCTAAGAATTTGACAATATCTTAAAGTGAGCATATGCACAGTTCTTATTAGAAAATTAAATTTAATTCTATTTTCTACTGCAGCCCTTGAGAAGATAATTACTTGTTTCAAGACATATTTTTCATCTGGTCTTTTGTATATTATAGGGAGAATCCTTTTGAACATGGAAGAGACAAAGTGTGTCTATGACGGCTTGCAAGCATATGTATGATACAAGAACACAAAGTCCTTTTTAATTAACAATGACTTTGTGTTCTTGTATCATACATATGCTTTCAGGCTGTTATAAAAGTCATTTATAGTAAATCTGCTATGTAATAAATACAAAAATTACTTATAAGTAATAACATTGTATACTGACTGAACTTAGAAACAGTTGGACCTTTTTTTAAAAAAAAAAATTAGTAGTTCATGGTTCTTCCTTGTATATATTGCATTTCAGTGACAAACCATGGAATCCTGGAGCTGCCCAGAACAATTTGATTTTTTCATTTGTGAAGCTTCTTAAACCTCCTGTGGTTTAGTTGACACATCTCATATACACAAGAATTTAAACATTGATCTAAGCTGTGAAAACACATGATAGTTACATTATCTTACAGCAGCTGCTGTGCACCAATTCAACCTAATAAAATCTCTAGTGTATCTCATTCATGCAATTTGGCCTATTGCTTTGTTTGGAGTATCCAGTAATTCCTACAGACATATAATAAAGAGAAACTCAGTATAGTGTATAGCATAGCAAGAAATGCACATACGGGGCTTTCCCCAGAAGAACAACTAGTGATTGAAAGCTCTAAATTAGATTGAAATCCCTAAATTAGTTTCTCCTTCTCTTTCAAGCTATTTACAGGTCGTATATTGTACCAATATATTGTCACTAATTTCACTTTAGCATAATATTGAGATACCACCTTGACCATTTGTGTTGTTTCTATGCAATGGGCCAAATGCTCTCTGCCATGCTACCAGGGAAAACAATTAGCAAACACATTTTTTGTAATTTGCTGAGATTGTCATAGTAAACATTCTTTATCTTTTAAGGTGTCTTTGTAGAGCAAGAATGTTATGCAGTGACTTCATAACTTTTTCAGCTATGGTGTTACACTGGAGTCTTTGTAATGCAAACTAGGAAAGGTCAGGACGCTTGCTTTTCATAGTAAGATCATTCATTCATTAAAAATTAAAACACATTGTTTGTTTCGGGGCGGGGTTGCTGGATGTTATTATTTCCCACATGCCCACTTCAGCAGTACAGAACTGAAACGTCCTTGCTGGGTAGCATTTCTGAAGTCACTGTGCTTGGATTCTTTCTTTCATATTTCCACTACTGCAAACTCCTTGCTCCTAATTTGTTAGCATCAAATGTATCGCAAATTCACAGGTTTCAATATGAGGAGATAATTAAAAAACGTAGATTTGTACTTTTAAAATTGGGTTCTTCTTTCATTCAATAAACATTTTCTCAATATTATCTATATACCAACAATAGTGGTAGGCCCTGGGGTTGTGAAGATTAATAAAGCAAAGTCATTTTCCTTGAGAAGGTCTTAAATAGAAAGTAAAAGACATATAAATGAATGGTTACAATATTATATGATATTCACAACAAAAGTAATGAACAAAGTGCTGTGAGAAGAGTGACTGGAAGACTTCCCTGTTTCATGCATGCTACAAGACAGTGAATAACAATGAAACAATGTATTTTTAATGCTGAAAATGAAGTTTGAAAATAGAAATAAAATAAAAATACCATTTAAAATAATATCAAAACCCATGAATGCTTACAAATAAACCTTAAAGAAGTGTATAAGAACTGTATACTTTTATACTATGTGAGTAAATATAAAGTACCTCTTTAGTAATTTATTTCAAATATAATTGCCTCTTTAAAACACAACTAATAGCAATGTTTTATGAGGCCTAATATGTGCATAAGTAAAATATGTAACATCAATAGCTCAAAGGATTGTAGAGGAAAATGGAAGTATACTATTATAAGTTTCTTAAACTATATGTGAAGCAGAATATTATTTGAAGCTAGATTATTATAAATTAAAAATGCAGGGTGTTAACTCTGGAATAACCACTAAAAAAAGAAGAAAAAGACAATTTAAAGCTTCACAAAGATATAGGAGAATATCTCCGTGAACCTGGGGGTGGGCACAAATCCAAAAACAAGCTAATCATAAAAGGAAAATAAATGAAAAAATAAATTCATAAAATTAAAAATACTACTAATTTAAAAATAACACTAATAAGCTGAATATGCAAGCTGAAGGCTGAGAGAAAATATTCGTAATGCATGTCTCTAATAGAAGACTTTTTTCTGGAATAGATAAAGCATTTCTATAATTTGTAATATAAAGATAAAGCCTTCTCCCCACCTACGGTCCACTATCCATTGAGCAAAAGACTTGGAAAAGCACTTCACCAAGGAAGATAAATAAATGGCCAATAAACACATAAAAATTTCTCAAAATTATAAGTCTTCATTATATTTTGTAAACACTCACTAAAATGATTAGAATTTAGAAAACTGATGACATCAAATGTTGGCAGGGATGTGAAGCAACTGCATTTTCATACGTTGCTGCAGGAGATTGAAAATGGTTCTGGCAGCTTTTAAATAGTTAAACATATTCCTTCAACCTAAGTGTCTATCAACAGATGAATGGATAAAGAAACTGTGGTACATATATATACACAATGGAATATTGTTAAGCCATAAAAGAGAATGAGATCCTGTCATTTACAACATAGACAGAACTGGAGGACTTTATGTGAAGGGAAATAAGCCAAGCATGAAAAAACAAATGTTCTCACTCATATGTGGGAACTAAATAAATTGATCTCATGGAGATAGAGAATAGAATGATGATTACCAAAGGCTGGGAAGGGTAGTGCCGAGGAAGGAGTTAAGAGGGAATAATTAATGGGTACAGAAATACAATTAGAGAGAAGCAATACGATTTAGTGTTCAGTAGGATGAGTCTAGTTGACAATAATTTATTGTATATTTTAACATAACTAAAACAGTGGAATTAGAATGTTCCTAACCCAAAGAAATGATAAATGCTTGAAGTGATGGATATCTCAATTACGCTGATTTAGTCATTACACATGGTATGCTTGTATTAAAATTTCACATGTACTCCATAAATAGGTATAGCTGTCACGTATCCATAAAAATTAGAAATTAAAAAATTACACATAATACTATCCCCACAATTCAAGAATTTCTTCTCTAGGTATTTTCCCTAAGAGAAATGAAAACATGCAAAAAGACACATTCATAAATAATCATAGTAGCATTATTATAATATCCAAAAAACAGAAACATCTCAACTGACCAAATGCAGAATCAATTAACAAACTATGGTACAGCAATAAATAGGGACAATTACTGATAAATACAGTAACATGGATGAATACTAAAGACATTTTGCTGAGCAAAAAGAGCCCAACAAAACAGAGTACGTACTGTGTAATTTCATTTACATTAGTTCTAGGAGAAGAACTAATTTATAATGAAAGAAGTTAGAACACTGCTTGGAGGGTGAGGAGTATTTTCCAAAAAAGGCACATGGGGTTTTCAGACTATCCTCTGTTTGTTGGAATGTGTGTTTCAGGGATATATGCATTTTTCAAAATTCATCCACCTGTACGCTTAAGAATTGTTCATTTTGCTGTGTAAATTAGACTTGAATCAAAACTATTTTCTTAAAAAATTAAAAGATTAACAAAATAGTGGCTACTATCTGGCAAAAATTATACATAAAATCCCTGGACATGCAATTAAATAACCTCACATATTAAAATTTAAAGAGTAAATTGCTCCTTTTGTTTTGTTTTTTACTTACTGATTATATTTAGTATTTTTTTCCTATAGAGAATTTATTTTCAAATATAACAGAAAACCTAAAATGGGAAAAGTTCTAGAATTTATTAATTCAGTAGTTTAATGGTTCCTTTCATCTTCCTGCTTTACAAACCTCACCTTTTCTCCTCAAGAGTATTTCCTATTAGTGGCTATTATGAGTGTTTGGCACATCATACCAAATGTGCATACACATCCATGCATACACAACAAGGCCCAGCAGAAGACTGAAGGACCACTCATTCCTTGTATCACTTGACCATTTTTCTGTAAAATATTTCAGACATATCCAATAGTATATGTTTCATAGTTTAAATAATGTTTGATATGTTTCATAGGGTTTAAGTAATGTAATAAACGTGTGTGAACCCCACTGCCCAGTTTCAAGAAGTAGGCATAGCTAATGTCTTTGAAGCTCCCTGCATGCCCCTTCCCAGTGGCATTTCTCATCTTCCCAGCATAATTGTCTCAACTCTCGGATTTTGCATTTTTTATTCCTTGGCTTTTAAAAAACAGTTTTATCATACTAAAGCAATATGCTTAAATCAGATATTGTTTAGTTGTGCATATTTTCAAAATTTCATAAATGGATTAACCATAACATAACAAAAAAGAGATGTTGTCATATTTGATACTTGTTTCACTATTCAAGTATTTCATGACTATATGGCATTCCACTAAAGGAAAATACCACAATTTATTTATCCATTGTTCTTTCTATGAATATTTGGTTGTTTTCCAGGTTCATTTTTATTATTTATTGTGCTATTATAAAAATATTCTAATGAACTTTCTTGTATGTGTATACTGGTAGAAAAACATAAGAGTTTCTCTAGGAATATGTGTAGATGTGGAATTATTGTGTTTTAGGCTATGCACAAGTTTACTAAATAATGGCATTTTCCCTCTAAATTTAGTTTTTCCAATTGCCACACCTATTAGTAATGTATAAATATTCTCATCAACCTCCTTTCAAATACTGAAAATTATACTCTTCAGTTTTTGACAATTTGAAGGATATAAAATAGTATCTCAATATGATTTTAAGGTACACATATATTTGTGAGCCCTAGTATATTTCTTTTTTCATAAAATTCTTCAACTTTGGGGGTTTTATTTATATATTGGTCCTTTGTCTTTTCTTCTTGATTTTTAAGGAACTTTTTTTAGATTCTGGATACATTTTTCACTGTTTATATGCATTTTGATTTTATTTCAAACTTGTGGACTACTTTTTATACTAATTATCACATAGTTTAATAAACAGAGATTGTTAATTTTAATATAGTTTATTTTATTAATATATTTTTCAAAGCTTTGCATATATATTATTTATGATTTATTTCACAGAAACATTCAACCATATTTTCTTCTATATATTTAAAGTTTGGCCTTTCCTGAAGTTTCTGATCTGTCTGGAATTATCGTTTGTGTACAACATGAGGTAGGGATTACCAAGAACGCAGGAGAGTCTGGGATACTATCTTACTTGCAAGTTCACAAATTAGCCTTTGACAGTTTTATGGATATTGGCAGAAGATACAAGACTCCTGGGTCAGATATGAGGGTCTTTATTACTCAAAGCAATGGCAGCAGTTAGACCGTCAGAACTCATATCAGTTCCTTGGGCCCCAGTTCCCATAGGGTGATATGACATTCAGGTGACCCCAGTACAAACAGTTGCATTATTGAAGAGAAACCTCAAGCTAAGGGAATCCAAATCTTTTGTAATGGGCAGTAAACATGCCTGACCTTTGCCCCAGAGAGCCCCATAGTCATTAGATCTACCCTGTTCTCCAGAAGGAAACACTATCTCTATCTTTCAAGGCTGTCTGCTATATAATCATCCTTAGCAAGATGGTCTGGAACAAACTAGTGTTTCTGTTTGCAAAACATGTGGAAATATGAGAGGGTCATAGAGAATTGCCTTCCAACAGGAATCTACTTCCTCCCCATCCCCATATAATGACCAATTGGGGTGGATCAGCATGATTTAATGCATAGTTTCTTCTTTCCTCAGATGTCTGCAGTGCATACCTTGACATTATCAGGTTCCCATGTATGTCTGTGTCTGTTCTGGGCTCTGTATTCTATTAACTCATAGTCTATCATGGCATCAATGCAACATATTTTTACTTATTACACCTTTATAATAGTTCTTGATCTCTGGCAGAACACTTCCCTTGCCAGTGCGAGGTAAACAGCCACTTGTTCTTCTTCAGGACTATCTTATCTATTTTTATCCTTTCAGTCTTCCTTAAATTTAAAAAACCTGCAGAAGTTCCAATGCAAAACATTTTTCCTTGCATTTCAGACCTTCCCTCCTGGATTATTTTGCTTCCTCCTAAAGTTTATTGAAAACTTCCTATAGTAAACTTTATGCAGGTCTCCAGTATGACTTCCCACTATAGATAGGTGTAAATCTTGTTTCCTGTACTCTGCATACTACCTTTTAAGAACTGAAGTTCTGAGTGGCTGGCAAGATGGCTGGCAAATTGTCTCTGTTTGCAGATGACATGATTTTATATTTAGAAAACCCCATTGTCTCAGCCCAAAATCTCCTTAAGCTGATAAGCAACTTCAGCAAAGTCTCAGGATGCAAAATCAATGTGCAAAAATCACAAGCATTCCTATACACCAACAGTAGACAAACAGAGAGCCAAATCATGAGTGAACTCCCATTCACAATTGCTATGAAGAGAACAAAATACCTACGAAAACAACTTACAAGGGATGTGAAAGACCTTGAAGAGCAAGGAGAACTACAAACCACTGCTCAGGAAATAAGAGAAGACACAAACAAATGGAAAAACATTCCATGCTCATGGTTAGGAAGAATCAATATTGTGAAAATGGCCATACTGCCCAAAGTAATTTATAGATCAATGCTTTCCTCATCAAGCTACCATTGACTTTCTTCACAGAATTAGAAAAAAGTACTTTAAATTTCATATGGAAACAAAAAAGAGCCTGTATAGCCAAGGCAATCCTAAGCAAAAAGAACAAAGCTGGAGGCATCACGCTACCAGATTTCAAACTATACTATAAGGCTACAGTAACAAAAACAGCATGGTGTTGGTACCAAAACAAATATATTGACCATGGAACAGAACAGAGACCTCAGAAATAATGCCACATATCTACAATCAGATGATCTTCGACAAACCTAACAAAAACAAACCATGGGGAAAGGATTCCCTATTTAATAAATGGTGTTGGGAAAACTAGCTAGCCATATGCAGAAAACTGAAACTGGACCCCTTCCTTACAACTTATACAAAAATTAACTCAAGATGGATTACAGACTTAAACATAAGACCTAAAACCATAAAAACCCTAGAAGAAAACCTAGGTAATACCATTCAGGACATAGGCATGGGCAAATATTTCATGACTGAAACACCAAAAGCAATGGCAACAAAAGCCAAAATTGACAAATGGGATCTAATTAAAGAGTTTCTGCACAGCAAAAGAAACTATCATCAAAGTGAAACAGGCAACCTACAGAATGGGAGAAAATTTTTGCAATGTATTCATCTGACAAAGGGCTAATATCCAGAATCTACAAGGAACTCAAACAAATTTAAAATAAAAGAGCAAACAACCCCATCAAAAAGTGGGTGAAGGATACGAACAGACACTTCTCAAAAGAAGACATCTAGGCAGTCAACAAACATATGAAAAAAAAGCTCATCATCACTGGTCATTAGAGAAATGCAAATCAAAACCACAATGAGATAACATCTCATGCCAGTTTTAATGGCGACCCTTAAAAAGTCAGGAAACAAAGATGCTGGAGTGGATGTGGAGAAATAGGAATGCTTTTACAATATTGGTGGGAGTGTAAATAAGTTCAACCATTGTGGAAGACAGTGTGGCGATTCCTCAAGGATCTAGAACCAGAAATACCATTTGATCCAGCAATCCCATTACTGGGTATATATCCAAAGGATTATAAATCATTCTACTATAAGGACACATGCACGTGTATGTTTATTGCAGCACTGTTCACAATAGCAAAGACTTACAACCAACCCACATGCTCATCAGTGATAGACTGGATAAAGAAAATATGGCACATATACACCATGCAATACTATGCATCCATAAAGAGGATGAGTTCATGTCCTTTGCAGGGCTATGGATGAAGCTGGAAACCATCATTCTCAGCAAACTAACACGGGAACCAAAAGTCAAACACTGCATGTTCTCACTCATAAGTGGGAGTTGAACAATGAGAACACATGGACAGAGGGAGGGGAACATCACACACAGGAGCCTGTCAGGGTGGGGGCCACCTGACAAGGAAGGGATAGCATTCGGAGAAATACCTAATGTAGATGATGAGTTGATGGGTGCAGCAAACCACCAGGGCACGTGTATACCTATGTAACAAACCTGCACGTTCTGCACATGTATCCCAGTACTTAAAGTATAATAAAAAATAAAAATAAAAGAAGAAGTAAAGTTCCAGTCATCAGACATCAGCAGATGGCCTGTGACAAACAGTGATCTCAGCTCATTTACTTCTCTGCATGTATCCTTTCACATTGTTTTCAACTTCTCAGAACTTTTCATGCTTTTATTTTTGACAACTCAGCTCTGCATTCTGAAAGATATTTTATGTATTTTATGTTAACATCTTTAGAGATTTTGCACTGATAGTGATTTTCATGACATCTTATCAATCCTTGCCAGAAACCAAAGTCATATATTGATAGTGTTTAAATAGTGCGTTTCGAACACAGTAAACATTCAACAAAGTGTGTTTAATTGAACTGAAAAGAATTTATTTGGGTTTCTCTGATGTTGCTGTGTCATTCTCAAATAACTCAGTACCTAATTAGGCATTACTACCATTAGATGACTTTGCCTCTTCTTAAAACTTTGCAAACTTACAGAATATTTTGAACATACAGAAAATGATATAATTGAATTTTTGTACTTCCCACCAAGATTAAACTTATGTTAACATGGTGTCCAATACGTTTTACTCCACAATTATACATACTTAAAAGCAATATATAATCATTTTTGCATATTTTGTAATTTCAAAATGTCACACAAATATAGTATATTCTTTATATTTGTTACAAATTGCCTTTCATCTCAGTCAATATCATGTTTGAAAAATTTATCTATCTCAGCCCAAAATCTCCTTAAGCTGATAAGCAACTTCAGAAAAGTCTCAGGATACAAAATTAATGTGGAAAAATCACAAGCATTCTTATACACCAGTAACAGACAAACAGAGAGCCAAATCATGAACAAACTTCCATTCACAATTGCTTCAAAGAGAATAAAATACCTAGGAATCCAACTTACAAGGGATGTAAAGGACCTCTTCAAGGAGAACTACAAACCACTGCTCAGAGAAATAAAAGAGGACACAAACAAATGGAAGAACATACCATGCTCATGGATAGGAAGAATCAATATCGTGAAAATGGCCATACTGCCCAAGGTAATTTACAGATTTAATGCCATCCCCATCAAGCTACCAATGAATTTCTTCACAGAATTGGAGAGATTTTAATACATCTTCCTCAGTAATTGATAAATCATGCATAAAAAAATCTTAAGGACAGTATAGAAAAGTATAACTATCTCTTGCTTTTTATACAAACTGTTATAAAATAACAAAAAAGTGAGAAATTCTCCTACTAATTTGTTGAGGTTCATAAACTATCATACAAAGATAATATAAGACAAGAAAATTATAGTACAATCTTATGAACACACAGGTGAAAAATTTTAAAAATTATCAACCAAAATTATATGTTAGGAAAAAAATACACAAAACCAAGTAGAGTTTATCCTAAGTATGCAAGCATGTGGCAAATTGAGAATATCTAATAATATAATTCAATATATTTAACTCATTAAAAGAGAAAAATCCTTGTCCTAGTCAAAGATAGAGAAAATAATTTGATACCACTTCAAATCTATTCATGGTTAAAACACACAAATACATTTTGCCAACTAGAAAAAAAGACATTTTTTCATAACTGGGTAAGAGTTATCTATCAAAAGCAACAAATATATTTAATGATGAAAACAAGAAAAAGGGACATTGCCTCTCAGGTTTAATAAAATATAAAGATGTCTGCTATCATTGTTTCTATTCAATAGTACCCTGGAAATTAAATGAAATTTTTAAAATTGGCATACGAATTGAAAAAAACAAACTGCTCTCCACTGAAGACAACGGGATTGTTTAGATAGACATGGCAATAGCAACCACCAATTATTTTAACCAATAAAATAATTAAATATAATTTCTGGAGATAAATCAATAGTTTCTGATAATACCTAATGTTGGCAATTTTATAGGGAAATACAAAGGTTAATACAATAGTTAGTATATAAGATTCTAATTGCTTGTTCCTATACAAGAATATTAAAGAACAAATTGACAATAATTGGTAACATTGAAGCCATGTAAACTAAACAAATCAATGATTCCCCTTCTATGTATCTATACTGAGAAACTTGACACAAAATGCAAGCAGGGATCGTGTTCATTATTTCTCAGTTTTTAATAGTAAAAAAGTCAACAAAACTAACAACTACCATGAGAGAAATTTATTCATGAAGGAACAAGACTCGAAGTGAATAAACTGGATCTAAATGTAACAATATGGATACATTTCTAAAGCAATGTTTAAGAAGCACATGAAAATGACAGCACTGATGTATTCACATATATAAAATTTAAAACACTGTTAATGAATAAAAGGTGAAGTAGGAAGCACCAGAAACCTGCCTCCCTACCTAGACAACAATTGCACTGACAGAATCTGCATGAGGTAACTATTTTGGAACTCTGGAGTCTGTTGAAGGCTCACAATTTCTAGGCTAATCCTCAGTATGAAGAAAGCCCATGCCAATCAAAAACAAAACAAAACAAAAGTTAAAAACAGCAAACTTTAGGATAGAAGGAGAATCTGATTTCCACAGTTATCATATTAGTAGATTCAAATTTTCAGTTTTTACATTGGTGAAAAAATTTTAAGAGAACACAATAAAATGGAAAAATAGTCCATGTTTATGGATTGGAGGAATCAATATTGTTAAAATGTCTATACCCTACTCAACGTAATTTACAGATTTGATTTATTCCCTATCAAAGTACCAATGACATTCTTCATAGAAACAGGAAAAACAGTCCTAAAATGTATATGGAACCACAAAATACCCAGAGTAGCCAAAACTGTCCTGAGCAAAAAGAGCAAATCTGGAGGAATCACATTACCTGACTTCAAATTATATTACAGAGCTATAGTAACCAAAGCAGTATGGTACTGGCATAAAAATAGACACACAGACCAATGGAACAGAAGAGAGAACCCAGAAACAAATCCATACATCTACAGTGAACTCATTTTCAACAAAGCTGCCAAGAACATACATTGGGGAAAGGACAGTCTCTTCAACAAATGGTGCTGAGAAAACTAGATATCTATATGCAAAAGAATAAAACTAGACCCTAATCTCTCACAATAAGCAAAATTCAAATCAAAATGGATTACAGTCTTAAATGTAAGACCTCAAACTATAAAACTTCTATAAGAAAACTTTGGTGAAACTCTCCAGGACATTCAACTGGGCAAATATTTCTTGAGGAATACCCCACAAACACAGGCAACCAAAGCAAAAATGGACAAATAGGATAACAAGTGAAAAACTTCTCCACAGCAAAGGAAACAGTCAATGAAGTGAAGAGATAACCCATAGAATGGGAGAAAGTATTTGCAAACTATCCACCTAACAAAGTATTAATAAGACAATATATAAGGAGCTCAAACAACTCTATAAGAAAAAATTGAAAAATCTGATTAAATAATAATTCAATGTTCAATAATATAATACATTTAAAGATAACCAAAAGTATTTATAATTGCATTATTTGTGACACAAAGGATAAATGCTTAAGGTGATGGATACCCTATTTACCACAATGTGATTTTTATGCATTGTATGCCTGTATCAAATATCTCATGTACACCTGTCTCATGTACTCACAAAAAATAAAAATTTAAAACAAATTATGTTGTTTTCAACAAAAGTCATAAGTCATACCAAAAAAAAGGAAAGTATGACTCAGTCAAAGAAAAAAATAGAAAACGATCCCTGAGAAAGGTCAGATGGCAAAACTATTAAAGACAAAGACTTTAAAACAACTCTCTCAAAGATGTTCAAAGAACTGAAGGAAGGCCAGGCGCGGTGACTCAAGCCTGTAATCCCAGCACTTTGGGAGGCCGAGACGGGTGGATCACGAGGTCAGGAGATCAGGACCATCCTGGCTAACACGGTGAAACCCCGTCTCTATTAAAAAATACAAAAAACTAGCTGGGCGTGGTGGCGGGCGCCTGTAGTCCCAGCTACTCCGGAGGCTGAGGCAGGAGAATGGCGTGAACCCAGGAGGCAGAGTTTGCAGTGAGCCGAGATCGCGCCTCTGCACTCCAGCCTGGGCGACAGAGTGAGACTCCGTCTCAACGGAAAAAAAAAAAAAAAAAAAAAAAAAAAGAACTGAAGGAAGACATGGAAAAAGTCAAGGAAATAACATATGAACAATAAAAATATTCATAAAGAGAAATCTTAAAAAGGAAAAAAAAGAAATTCTAGAGCTGAAAAGTACAAGTGAAGTGAAAAAAAAAAAAAAAAATCATGAGACAAACTCCAAGGAAGATTTGAGCTGCAGAGTAAAGAATCAATGAACTTGACGACAGAACAATAAAAGTTATCGATTCTGAAGAACAGAAAGAAAGACTGAGAAGAGTAAACAAAGCCTAAACAACCTGTGGAATACTATTAAGTGAACGAACTCATACACTGTGGAGTTTCAAAAGAAGAGACAGAGAGGTAGAAAGATTATATAAATGAATAACTGCCAAAACTTCCCAAGTCTGATGAAAGATATAAACACCTAAGAAGATCAACAAATGCCAAGTTGGATGAATAAAAAAGATCCCATGCTGAAACACATTAAAATCAAACTGTTGAAAGACAAAGACAGAGAGAATATTGAAAGCAGTGAGAAAGAAGTGATTCAGCATATACAAGAGATTCTTAGTAAGATTATTATTAGATTTCTAATCAGAAACTTTGGAGGGCAGAAGGAAGTAGGCTAATATATTCAAAGTGCTAAAAGAAAAAAAGTGTCAACCAAGAATCTAATGTCTAACCAAAATGTCTTTCAAAAGTAGGAAAGAAATTAAGACATTTCCAGAGAAACAAAAGCTGCAAGAGTTCACTATCACTAGACCTGCTTTGCAAGAAATGCTAAATAAAGTCATTCGGGTTAAAATGAAAGGATACTCAAAGCCATGTGAGGAAATAAAAACTCAGTAAAGGAAAATATATAGATGATTATAAAAGTTAGTTTTATTGTAACAATGGTTTGTAATTCTACTCTTTGCTTTCTACATAATTTAAGAGGCTAATGCACTGAGAACTGCTTGTTTTTGGACACACACAGTGTAAACGTAATTTATAACATCAATAACTAAATAAAGGGATTAAGGACAAAGCTAGAAAAAAGCAGAGTTTTGTATGTTATTGAAGTTAAGTTGCTATAAAGTCGAATTGGTGTGCTACAACTTTAACATGTTAAATGTAATCCCCATGCTAGACATAGACACAAAAATAGTTATAGAACCTACACAAAAGAAAATCAGAAGAGAATTAAAATGTTTCCGTACAAACGAAAGCAAGCAAGCAAGCAAGCAAGAAAGCAAAAGAAAGAAAGAAAGAAAGAAAGAAAGAAAGAAAGAAAGAAAGAAAGAAAGAAAGAGAGAGAGAGAGAGAGAGAGAGAGAGAGAGAGAGAGAGAGAGAAAGAAAGAAAGAAAGAAAGAAAGAAAGAAAGAAAGAAAGAAAGAAAGAAAGAAAGAAAGAAAGACAGACAGACAGCAATGTAGGAAATTAGGGGGAAAAAAGCTCTGAGGCATAGAGAAAGCAATTACCAAAATGCCAGAGTTTCCTCCTTCTCAGTAATTGCTTTAAATGTAAGTAGATTAAATTATTCTATCAAAAGACAGATGGGCAGAATGGATATTTTTTTAAAAAAAATCATCCAAATATATGCTATCTATAAGTGATTCACTTTAGATCCAAAGACAGAAATAGACTGAAAGTCAGAGGATGGAAAAATATATTTTGTGCATCTAGCATGTTGGGAGGATCTCTTCAGGTCAGGAGTTCAAGACCAGCCTGGGCAACATATCAAGACCTTGTCTGTACAAAATATATATATATTTGTTAAACTAAATTAAATGGACAAAATCCTAGAAACACAAAACCTACTACTACAGACTCAATTTAGAAAACCACAAAATCTGAATAGACCTGTAACTAGCAAGGAAATTAAATTTATTTATATATATATATATATATAAAATTAGCTGGGTATGGTGGTGCACACCTGTATTCCTAGCTAATCAGGAGGCTGAGGCAGGAGGATGACTTGAGCCAGGAGTTCAAGCCTGCAATGGGCCATTACTACACCACTGCACTCCAGCCTGGGCAACAAAGTGAGACCTTGTCTTGAAAACAAACTAAAAAGGATATTCTATGCAAATAGTAACCACAAGAGAACAGGGATGGTTATACTAAATATAAGACACAGTAACTTTAAAACAAAAAAAGTTTACAAGAGACAAACAGGGCACTGTATTAATAAAGCATTCAATATAAAAGAAGATATAACAATTATAAACATTTATTCACCTAATAATAGACCACCAAAATATAGGAAGCAAAAATTCACAAAATTGGAAGGAGAAATTGACAGATCTACCACAGTAGTTGGAGACTTCAACACCCTATTCTAAATAGTAAATATAACAACCACACAAATACAAAGTATATGTAAATAGAGAACTTGAACAGCACAATAAATGAACAATAGCTAATAGATATATACAGAACCATCTTCCCCAAAACAAAAAAGTACACATTATTCTCAAGTGCACATGGGACATACTCCAGAATAGGCCATATGTTGGTCCAAGATGTAATACACATATCTTCTCTGGTCACAATAGTATGAACTTAGAAACCAATAACAGAGAAAAACTTAAAAATTCAGAAATTTGTAGAAATTAATAAAAACACTTTTAGACAACCAATGGATCAAATAAGAAATCATATGAGAAATTATAAAATACTAGGAGAAAAATTAAAATGAAAATACAACATAACAAAACCTATAAGCCACTGCAAAAGCAATGCTAAGGGAGAAATTTAGAGCTGCAAATGCTTACAATACAAAAGAGAGAAAGATCTTGAATAACAACCTAATTTTACAACTTAAGGAACTAGAAAAAGAAGAACATATTAAACTTGAATCTGGCAGATGGAAGAAAATAACAAAGATTTGAGCAGAGACCAACAAAATAGAGAATAGGAAAGCAATAAAGGAAACTGTCAAAACCAAAAGTTTGTTTTTTAAAAAGATAAACAAAATTGACAATCTTTAGCTGGATTTACTAAGATAAAGAGAGAGGACTCAAATTGCCGAAATCAGAAATGAAAGTGGATATATGAGTGGGGACAGTACTATAAATTCTAACAAAAGGAATAGGACAATACGAGATTACTATGATTAATTGTATGCCAACAAATTTGTTAAACTAAATGAAATGGACAAACTCCTAGAAACACAAAACCTACTACTACAGACTCAACTTAGAAAACCACAAAATCTGAATAGACCTGTAACTAGCAAGGAAATTAGATCAATAATCAAAAATATGCTGGCAAAGAAAAAGCCCTGAACCTAATGGCTTCACTAGTAAATTCTACTATTCTACCGTACCAAGAAGAACTAACTCCAATTATTTTCAAACTTTCCCTAAAAATTGAATAGAAGTAAACACTTCCAGACTCATTCTATGAGACCAACATTGCCCTGAAACAAAAGCCAGACAAAGATACCACAAGAATTTAAAACTATAGGCCAATATCCTTGTGAATATTGATGGAAAAATCCTCAACAAAATATTGACAAACTCTTTGCAACAAAATACTAGCAACACATTAAAAGGATTATATACTATGACCAAGTGAGATTTATTGCTAGAATGCAAGGATGGTTCAACATACAAAAATCAATCAATGTAGTATATACATCTCATTAATAGAATGAATAAAATTATTATGTGATTATTTTAATTGATGCAGAAAAAGCATTTGACAAAATTCAACACCCTTTCGTGATTTAAAAAAAAAAACACTCAACAAACTAAAAATAGAAGGAAACTATCTCAACATAATAAGAACCATATATGAAAAACTCATCATGAACATCATATTCAATCGTGAAGGAGCAAAAGATATTTGTCTAACATCAGGAACAAGGTAAGGATGTTCACTTTTACCCCTTCTCTTCAACAAATTTCTGGAAGTTTCAGCCGGAGCAATTAGGGAAAAAAAAAAAAAACAGAAAAGACGGAAATAAAGAAAGGACATCCAAATTTGAAAGGAAGAAGTACAATTATCTTTGTTCACAGATAATGTTTTTCTACATAGAAGCCCTTAAGATTCAAAAAAAAAAAAAAAAAAAAAAAAAAACCTGTTAGAACTAGAACTGATAAACAGATTCAGCAAAGCATCAGGATACAAAGTTAACACATAAAAATCAATTGCATTTCTATATGCTAACAATGAACAATCTGAAAAGGAAATTATAAAAACATTTCAAATTATAATAGCATCACAAAGAATGAAATACTTAAGGATTGACTTAACCAAAAAGGTAAAAGACTTGTACAATGAAAACTAAAGAAAAAAATACTGAAATGTATTTTTAAAGGGCATAAAAAATAGAAAGACATCTCATGTTCATAGACTGGATGTCTTAATATTATTAAGATGTCAATACTAGCCAACGCTATATGTAAACTCAATGCAATCCTTATCAGAATCACATTGATTTTTGCAAAAACAAACAAATCCACTCTAAAATTCATATGAAGTCTCAAGGAACCTTAAGTAGCCAAAACAATCTTGAAAAAAGAACAAAACAGAAGGACCCACACTTCCTGATTTCAAAACCTACCACAAAGCTACAAAACTGTATGGTTCTAGCATAAAGACTGATGTACAGACCACTGAAATAGAATAGGACCCCTAGAAATAAACCTTGGCATAAACAGTCAATTAATTTTCAACCAGGATGCCAAGACCATTCAATGGTGAAAGGACAGCCTTTTCAACAAACAGTACTGGGAAAACTGTATATCCACATGCAAACAAATGAAGTTGTACTCTTACCTAACACCAAATGCAAAAGTTAACTAATAATAGATCAAAGATTTAAACGTAAGAGCAAAAAATGATCAAACTATTATAAGAAAACACAGAACAAATCTTCACAATATTGAATTGTCAATTATTTCATGGATATAACATGAAAGACACAGGCAACAAAAGCAAAAATAGACAAATTGGAACTTCATAAAAATTAAAAACTTGTGCATCAAAGGATACTGTCAATAGAGTGAAAAGGCAACCTATGGAGTGAGAGAAAATATTTTCAAATAATACGGATAAAAAGAGATTCAAATCCAAAATATGTAGAAACTAACACTAAATAATTTTTTTTTAATATTCAAGTTGGCTGGGTGCAGTGGCTCATGCCTGTAATCCCAGCACTTTTGGGAGGCCAAGGAGGGTGGATCTTGAGGTCAGGAGATCAAGACCATGATCGCCAACATGGTGAAACCCCGTCTCTAATAAAAATACAAAAAATTAGCTAGTCATGGTGGTGCTCACTTGTAGTTCCAGCTACTCAGGAGACTGAGGCAGGAGAATCGCTTGAACCCGGGAGGCGGAGGTTGCAGTATGCTGAGATTGTGCCACTGCACTCCAGCCTGGGTGACAGAGTGAGACTCTGTCTCAAAAAGAAAACCCATTCAAGTACTCAAGTTACCACCTCACATCCATTGGGATGGCTATTATTTAAAAAAATTTTTTTAAAAATCAAACAAACAAAACTACAGAAAATAACAAGTTTTGTTGAGGATGTGGAGAAATTTGAACCCTTGTGCACTATTGGTGAAAATGAAAATTAGTAGAGCCACCATGGAAAACAGCACAGCAGTACCTTAAAAAATCAAAAATAGAATTACCATATAATCCAGCAATTCCATGCCTGGTTATATGCCCAAAAGAATTGAAAGCAGGGTCTCAAAGAGGTATTTGTACACCTGTCTTCATAGCAGCATTATTCACAATAGCTAAAACATGGAAGCAATTAAAGTGTCCATCCAGGGATGAATGGATTAGCAAAATGTGCTATATATGTACAATGGAAAAGTATTCACCCTTAAAAATGAAGGAAATTCCGACATGCTATTGTTGGTGATAGTTGCACATGATCAATGTACTTAATACTACTCAATTGTACAATTAAAAATGGTGAAGATGGCAAATTTTGTTCTGTGTATTTTGCCACAACAGAAAAAGTTGAAAGAAAAACAATGTAATTAAGATTTAAATAGCAATGCCATACCTAAGAACTTATACTAAAGAAGTAATCAAATATCTATATTTTAATCATAAGATTAATCCATAAGAATGTTTACCGCAGCATTATTTATAATAAAATAATAGAAACACTAAATGTTCAATAAAAAGGAAATGATGAAGTAATTACTGTTAGAAATAGAACATAATTCCACTTAGTTATTTATAAATGATGACATGGATACATGTTCATAATATATTGTAAAGTGGAAAAAATTGGTAACAAAAGAATATTACAATACGTCCCCGATCTTTTAAAACAAATATAGATACAAATATAGTTTTAGAAGATATAGATAGAAATATGCACATTAATAACTCTGTGCTTTTATGTATGTTAGTTTCATAATGAAAAATGCATATTTTTAATAAGGTGAAATATTACAGCATGAGAAAGAATAACAGATTCAGATATTTTGAACTGAAGGAAAACATAGCAAACACCTGAGCAACTTATTTTCGTAGAGAAACCAGAGGTCTAAATGGTAAATGGTTAGGAAACTTTCAAAATTTATACGTCTCATCCATGAGGCAATAAGGAGTCAGATCTAAATGCCCGAATGCTATGCATTAAACACAGATTACATTTCTCACTAAAATTTGGCCAGCAAACACTTGAAACATCTTAAAAATTGCCTCTTAGGAATTGATTTTTTCTCCGCTGGTTGTTCCTAAAATTCATGTATTTGGGGCCTGAACCTAAACACAAGTATTTCATTTATTCTTCTAAAACATTCTGTACAGAATTATATTAATATAGAGAAACAAGATTTTGTTCTGTCATCCTTATAATTTGTAAAATCAATAAACTATTCTTAAATTGGTTCAACAGATACTACCAGTTCAGGTTTCACTAAGAATCACAAAAACCATTTACACAGGTGAAGTATCCAAACCATTATTTTTTGCCTAGTTATATCTTTTCCTTCAACATTTCTCAATGCATTTTGTCATTATACCTATTAAGTGGCATACAACTCAGCTCCTTGGTTATTCCAAGAAACTCTATATACCACCACCATAGCCATCACCTGACACACAGAATACTCAGCATGTAACATCCTTGTATTCTCCACATTATTGCTAGGTTTGTATATGTACACATGTGAATTATACATGGTCTTTTTTTCTAAATAGTTACTGGAAAGAAAAGATGGTATTATTTTCCTTAATGATTCCTCATTAATAAGATACATATTTGTAAAGCATAAAACACATTATCTCCTATATGGTAAATGCTATATATGTGCTCATATATATATAATTTGATAGATAAGTAAATAACAGTTCACATCACAGAAGATAAATACATATTGACTACAAATCTCAAATTAAAAATAAAAATGGAATGTTGTCCACAAGATCATTTTGATTTTTATTTAGAATTACTTATAAAGAGAAGTAGAATTATTTGTATGTATAGTCATGTTTAATATTAACCTCATTTTTAAAAGAAAATTTATTCCAATTCTCATTATGCTGATTCAATGAATAATTCTATAAATATTTAACAGTATCTATTCTGAGTGAGGCACTATACTGAGGACTTCATGAACAAAAATGAACAACTCAAAAATAAAAAGCCAAAATTAGTGCCTTTAAGGAATTCCCATTAGATTAAAATATTGTACATATATATAGGCTTATTATTTATTTATTTATTTTGAAATGGAGTCTTGCTCTGTCACCCAGGCTGGAGTGCAATGGCGCAATCTCGGCTCACTGTAAGTAACCTCTGCCTCCAGGGTTCAAGTGATTCTCCTGCCTCAGCTTCCTGAGGCGCCCGCCACCACACCTGGCTAATTTTTTATATTTTTAGTAGAGACAGGGTTTCACTGTGTTAGCCAGGATGGTCTCGATCTCCCACCTTGTGATCCGCACACCTTGGCCTCCCAAAGTGCTGAGATTACAGGTATGAGCCACCCGCTCAGCCTAGGCTTATTTTTAAATCTTAAAAGTTCAACATTTTAAATTTTTGTAAGGATGGCCTTTCAAAATATGTTTATTATAACACATATGGGCATAATAATAAGCCATAAGAAAAAAATAACACTTTGGGCAATTAATTTAAAAGGCAAAATGAAATCTTAATTCCTCTGAACAAGTAGTAGTATTGCTTTAATTATACATCCTCAAAATAAGTAGGTCAATAGGGGCTATTAATTAGGTGAAATGTCAACTTGAATCCTGGAGAGGTGCTGAACTTACATGAAGAAATCCATCCCTTAAGTGATGTGGAAAAATCTAAAGATATAATGAGCAGATTAAATTCAGAGGTCACTCTATCTCCCTGTCACTTAGCAACTGATTTGTAGTGAAGAAGGCAAGAGGGAAATGATTTGTAAAAATAATTAACCATATACTAAATAGTAGAGATAAGTGAAAAGGAGATTGGAAATGGAAGCAGCTTTACCCAGGGCTTCCAGCCAACTCTTCTTTTAGGGAGGAATTCATCATGACACAAAAGCCCCAGACACAATGTTTACCTCCCTTCCTTTTATCCATACATCTCTCTGACTTCCCCACTTTCCTGTTTCCATTGATAGACTTCATGAGCACACATGTAAACCTAAACTCTTTCTCTTTGTCACCATAATTTTCTTTGTCTTTCTTTTCTCCCAAAAAGAGATTGACAGAGAGAGAGAGAGAGTGAGAGATTTCCATGGTTTTGGGGGCAGATTTCTCAGACTTGCCCCTTTCTGCAGGCATAATTAGCACACATCCTCTCTTGCACAACCAAACTCTTTTAAATTCCAAAGTAAAGCACATTACTACAAACTTGAGTCACAAGTACAAACACTCATTTCATTTAGCAGCATAAAGATTTTTGTTTGGTTTTTCTAATTGGCCAGTACTACGTAAAATAAAGGAAGAAAAGGAGGATATTTGGGATATTTTCCTAGTAAACTCAAATCACAAACCAATGCTTCAAGCAGAATAAGCCATAAATTCTCACAATGTCAATGTTTTCTTAATTTATTATTTTAGCCCACTTGCAATGGATATTTGAAAATAATATTTCTTATAAGAATAACATTATTTCTGGAAATATGAAAATACATCTCTTATTGTTTTGAAATAATTAACAAGGATGTCAAGTAACCCCTAACCTCTTAGAGGAAGGTCATTTATTTAATGATAAGGTCATTATTTAATGATGATAACATAAATTAGTAGACAACTTTGAAGACTTTAAAATAATTCAGTCTTTTATAAGAAAAATATTTTATATTTTTCAGGTATAATATCAATATTCTTATATTCAAGTGGCTTTAATACCTGTTAACATAAACCAAAGCAAGTTATAGGTTATAGGCTGGTAAGAAGAGAACAACCATCTATTGAAAACTGTCTACAGATAAGTGCTTTGTATAAATTATTTGCTTTAATATTTTCTTTTCTAGAAATGTGAATACAAATTACAATATATTAATCTTCCAACATAAAACTGTACACACTTTTGCAAAGCATATGTTTACACATTTTATCCACATCCAATTTAAGTAAGTTATGATACATTGAGTTGCATTTACTATTTTAAGATAGCAATTATAAAACTTATTATAGGAAAAAACTGTATAAACAAAGGCATCTTAATATCACCCAAAACTAAATAAAATGTTAAGCTATATAATCTTAGTTTGCTTTAATTTCATCTGTGACATTTTATGATTGGTTGGAATGTCACAACAACAAAAATTAAGTCCAAATAAAGCGTTAAATGGCTGGCCTATATGGAGCCATCACTTACCACTTATGAGAGATACTCATGCCGAACGCGTCATCCAGAGTAAAAAAAAAAAAAAAAAAAAAAAAAAAACAAGGTTGACAATATACTAATTTGACCTCTGCATATTGTGAATTGAGTAATCTGTAATGTTGGAAAACATAAGACTAGTGTAGGAATAATATGGAGATTGGATGGAGGCAGGAAAGTAGGGGCAAAGATGCCAGAGGCAGCTCTTCCTTAAATTCTATTTAGTCCTAAATAAGTTAAGAATTTAAATGAAAAGAGAAGCATATTTTCCATATTTACACACATATATGATTAACTGGCTGATATTTAGAAGGAAATATACATTTTTACATTGAACTTCACTTGTGTTTAGAGTTAGAAAAGCAAGTACAAAATTTTACAAGTAATTTTTCACAGTAAACAAAATAATATTTTAGGTTTCTTCTAATGACATGCAACCTAATATATTTATATGGCATTTCTAGCTAGCATTTTAGCATTTGGATCAAGGCAAAGGGCAAACGTCTCTTTTTATTTTATTTTATCTCATTTTTTTCTATTCCAAACTCTAGGCTGTCTATAACCTTTAAATATGTTCAGTAGATTGAGTTATGTCTTAATTGTCGAACAACATAAGGGTCTTTTGAAGGAATGTTTTAACTAATGACAGAGAATTATTATTTTTATTTTCTATATCATTTTCCTGTCCAATGAACATGTTTGGGTAAGTTCTCCCTTTCCCTAGCTTAAATTGTCACTTAGGCTAGTCCACTGAGCTAGCCCACAGAGTCTCCTGAATAGAAGGGGGCTGGGAAATGCTAATCAGTCAGGGACAGACAGACACCCAAGGAGAGGCTTAGAAATGAAAATTCAGTGTGAAGCTAGAAAGACAAAATGGAGAAGTGATCACAGGCTAGGACCAAACTAAACAGAAACGAGGAGATGCAAATCCTGAGCAATCGCCTCAAGAACAATGCCATCCAGCATGCCATTGGCTTTTACAGGTCAATGGCTTGACAGGAGTAATTCAAAATGTGAAAGTAAAAAGCCACATCGGGTGGCTACTCTGCTAATTCATCTTCTGCAACAAACAAAGCATTGTAAAAATTGCAGTAACCAAGCAAATTTATAGATAATAAAGGAGTTTTGGATATGGTTTGATATGGTTTGGATCTGTGTCCCCACCCAAATCTCATAGTCAAGTGTATTTTTGGGGTTTGTTTTTTATAAAAACGGGGTCTCGCTCTGTCATCCAGGTGGGAGTTGAGTGGGGGTAATCACAGGTCACTGCAGGCTTGACCTCCCGGACTCAAGAGATTCTCCCACCTCAGCCTCCCAAGTAGCTGGTACTAAAGATGCACACCGCCACACCTGGCTGATTTTTGTTTTTTTGTATAGACAAGGTTTTGCCATGTTTCCCAGGCTGGTCTCAAACTCCTGGGTTCAAGGGATCCACCTGCCTCAGCCTCTCAAAGTGCTTACAGGTGTAAGCCACTGAGCACAACATCTCATGTTTAATCGTAATCCCTAGTGTTGGAGGTGGAACCTGGTGAGAGGTGATTGGTACTGGGGGGTGGAATTTTCATGAATGGGTTAGCACCATACCCTCAGCACTGTTCTTGTAATACTGAATGAATTCTTGTGAGATCTAGTTGTTTTAAAGTGTGTAGCACCTCCCCTTCACTCTCTTGCTCCTGCTCCAGCCATGTAAGACATGCCAGCTTCCCCTTCAACTTCTGCCACAATTGGAAGTTTCCTTAGGCCTCCCCAGAAGCTACACAGATGCCAGAATCATGCTTCCTGTACAGCCTGTGAAACTGTGAGCCAATTAAACCCCTTTATTAATTACTCAGTCTCAGGTATTTCTTTATAGCAGTGAACAGACTAATATACACATTCTTCATTTATAGAGGATGATGCTGTATAACACTCAAATCCTCTCTTCTAAACCATGGCACCCATTTCTCCAAATGCCAGGAGTTTTGCTTGCTGACAACACACAGCTGAGCCGTTTCCTAAAAATGGCCCTCTGCTAAAAGGAGATTCCCTGCCCAAGGTTACTTCCCTTCCCGGTGACTGTGCAATGCAAGGTACAAAGCCCTCACACCACCTCCACACTTTGCCTTAACTTGGGGCATCACCATAGGGTCATTACAACTTTACAGATACCCACGGGATCAGCTGAGGTCTCTGTTCCAACTGCATGGTGCCCAAGCAAAGCCTAAGACTTCGTAATACAGTACAGCTTGTATTTATAGCCTTTGCAGACCAGTTAAAAATAGAAATAAACCTTTGTCTTTGTGAAGAATCCCAAAATAAGTGGAAAGCAGTACCCAGCCTCTTCCTACTGAAGCGGAAGTCCATTTTGTTCTTGACTGGTCCTCCAGGCCTCCAGAAGATCTATGCACCCCCTAATGCATGTTTACACACAATGTTTGAAGGCAACTTCCGAACTTCATCCAGCCTTCTCCAGGAGCACAGGAATTTCATCACACTGATGACATCTTCCTCTAAGGAGAGTCAGTTCACACCCTTATTCAGGACATGCAAACACTCACAAATGACTTCACAAAGAGAAAATGTGCCATTGCCCACACACAGTACAAGGCCTCATCGCCTTGGTTAAATTCCTAAAAATTATTTAGCAAGTCAAGAATCACTCCATCCCTGACACTGTCAAGAAACAACCATTGACCCTCAACACCACAAGCTCAACATCTTTTAAACCTTGTGGATTCTGGAGGCAACATATTCCACATTGCAAATTTTACTTTTTACCATTTTAAACTTACTTTTTACCAAATTTAAAATGTTACCATTTAGGGTGTTACATATCAGCTCCTCTTTAATGAGGCCCCCTTTTACAAAAGAAGGCCCTAGAATCTGCCCAAATTTGCAGTACAACTGGCATTCACACTAGTGCCTCCCTCCCCCAAGACTTCTTCACTTTAGAAACCTCCTCTCATGTCTCCTGGAATATCTGGATCACCTATAATGGCCCTAACTTGCCCATGGACTCTGTGATGAGTCCTGTGAACATTCTCCTGTTTGATACCATACTACACACCATTAGAACAGCATCGTTGGCTGCATTCGGTGCTCTCCTGAGGACAGAGGCTCTTACAGGGCTTGAGCCCTCAACTCCCCATACCCACCTGCACATTATGCTTTTGGTCATGAAAACAGCACCTGGAAAGCTCAGCACTACCACTGAGGCCTCCTTGCTACAGATAGAGACAAACCTGGCAAATTCCACCTGCAGGAGGCAGTAGCCTCCTCTATCCCTAAATCTCACCCCTCCCTCTTCCTCCTCTGCACCACATCTGGGCAAACTAGTAAGAAAGCCCAGATGCTCCCTCCTCTGGTGCCAACAGGAAGTTCAAATCGCACAAGCCCTCGCCCATACATAAAAGAACTCTCGCTTTGCCCCCACCCCCTAACCACAGTAAAATCCCAAGCCAGTCTCTTTTCCCTGCTTTTCATGTCACTCTTGGACCTGCTGAGAAACATATCCCCCTCTACCCAGAAAGCCTCATTATGTAAATAATTAGCCTTCCATACCCTCTTGTGGCATGTGTGGCATCATCAATCTTTACACCTGAACCAAATCTGTGGGAGGGATGTCTATCCTTCCTCTGGACGGTGACTTAGACACACCCCAGTATTTGTGTAAACCTTTTTTGAGCTTAGTTGCCGTTCTTTATGATCCAAAATATCATATGTAGGAGTTGGAACCCTACCTCAGTTCTGATTATCTGAGAGCACTGAACAAATGAAACATTTTCAATGTTTTCATGTAAAAAGTATTTATTTAATGTATACTACGGGCCTGGAATTCTGCTAGACACTAAGAATACGGAAGAGTCATCAGTCTAATGAGAAAGACAGATATTAATACCATTTTAAGAAATGTAAATTTTCAACTGTGACAAATGCCAGGGAAGAAAAGTATATCATTATGTTATATGAACCTATCAATTCTAATGGAATCAGTCCTAGACAGTGAGAAATATTAAGGAAGTGATATATTGGCTGAAAGCTTAAGAATGAATAGAAGTACACTAGGTAAAAAGGGAAGGGAACAGAATTCCAGGTGGAGGGACTAGCAAAGATACAATGGCAGAGGAATCATAGAGAATGTGAGGGACTGAAAATCAGAGCAACCATTGAAGGGCTTTGTGCAAAGCATGACTTTATCAGATTTGTGTTTGAATGATTACATCGAGTCAGTATGAAGAATGAATTAGGCCGGGCGCGGTGGCTCAAGCCTGTAATCCCAGCACTTTGGGAGGCCGAGACGGGCGGATCACGAGGTCAGGAGATCGAGACCATCCTGGCTAACACAGTGAAACCCCGTCTCTACTAAAAAATACAAAAAAACCTAGCCAGGTGAGGTGGCGGGTGCCGGTAATCCCAGCTACTCGGGAGGCTGAGGCAGGAGAATGGCGTAAACCCAGGAGGCGGAGCTTGCAGTGAGCTGAGATCCGGCCACTGCACTCCAGCCTGGGTGACAGAGCGAGACTCCATCTCAAAAAAAAAAAAAAAAAAAAGAATGAATTAAAGAGGATAGATATATTAATGATCAAATACCAATAACCCAATATCAATGCTATTGATGTAATTCACAAGCATATGTTATCCCTTCCCTTTCTTTGCCCCCCAAATTTAAGATAACATAATCAACGCACAAGATTTGATAAATCTGAGTTTGTGTTCTCCCTCAAAATTAGAAAATAAGGTCAGAGAATCTCATCTTCTGAAATGGAAGTATAAAAATATTATCCAAAATGAATGAGACTAGCCTTATTATTCATTTACAGAAATAACATCTTAAATACAATTCTCTATTGCAATGAAAATTGAATCTCATTTATTTTGTAGTAATCTAAAATTTATAGACAGCAGATGTTTAGTTGGCCTAAAGGAACCTTGAAGTTAACTGTTCTCAATTAGTGTGTAAATTTAACTGCTAAGGTAATTTAATACCCTAGGGGAAAACATAATGTTAATACTCATGCAAGAATCCAAATAGGTCAATATATTTGTTTTCTGTGCAGAAAAGAGTTAACCGCAGGCCTGAGGCTGTTATCCTGGGAAATCCCTGCTTGGAAGTTTGACCCTGAGCTGGAGTATAGAAACTTGGAGGTGGAGAGGGTTTTTACCAATGTCAGAACCAATGAGAGTGCCATCACTGTTTGTATTAACAATGTGGTTTATGCTGAATACCTGCTTTCCTCCTGAAAGTCTCAAATTTTAGTACATCCCAGATACAGGGTGCCTACGTGACTAGCCACCAATAAATCCCTGGGCTGTGAGATTTCAGTGAGCCTCCCTGGTAGACACGTAGTCGCAATCTGTTGCTGTAGGAAATGGGCAAGTCCTGCATGACTCTAACGAGAGAAGACTCTAGAAAGCTTGTGTGTGGTTCCCTTTGAATTTCAACCCCTGGGCCATTTTCTTTTGCTAGTTCACTTTGTATCCTTTCACTATAACAAATCATAACTGTGAATGTAACTTTATATTTTGAGTTACCTGAGTCCTCCTAGCAAGTCATCAAACTTAGTGGTGGTCTTTGGGACCCGGCCCTCAACATATTTTCCATATTTTACCGGTAACATAACGAGAGAGTGAATATATCATGTATTGCTATTTTAAAAGCTTTATGCTCAACAGGCATTAATAAAACATTAACATATTATTTACCTAGATGCATTTAAGAGTAATAGGGAATATTTCCAAAAGGCAATGTATTGTTGGTGCCACTGATACAAGCTTCGATATTAACTTTCTCTCTAATACATTCTCTGTAAATGTTTTCTAAGCCTATCTCCCCTAATAGATACGTAGATTTAGATATATGTATACATATAGATATGGACATGGACAGGCACATTCACATACATTAGAAAAAGAAAGTAGATACAGAGCGGGATGTTTAACAACAGTTTTCTGAAACAATATATACAGAAAAACCTTTTGATTATGACAGCCTATAGGATAATACAAATGGTCTTCATATACAGTAATCATATATGGAGTTTCATTTTTAAAAAGTTAGAAATGCTTTTCCTTGCATAGGGATTTCTGGCTTTCAGCATCTGCTGACACACTTTGTTCTCATTGAAGTGGGCTTGGCAGGCATGATTTTATAGAACATAAATCTAAGTGTGTGAGGGGCTCACAGGACAACTAAGCGGCAAGCTTCTGAACTGTCACTTGGGTATCTAAATAGGCTAGGCTTACTCTCCATTTAAAGCCAGACTTTACCAGGTTTCAAGTGGAAAGTTATACTTCAAGATCATAGTGCATTTTAAAATCCTTAGATGATGCTAAATACAATGGGACACAGAAAAAATAGAGGAAAAACTTAGGGTATTACCAATGGCAGGTTAAAAGATCACTAATTTCAGTGGGCAATATCATAGTACATTATGCCAGAGTTTAAAGATATTTCAAAATTCCTTTGTAGCACATAGGTTAGTATAGTAACCAGCATTAAACCTTGAATATATTTTCCCTCTGAGGGATTTTAATTGGACATTTTAAATTGCATATTATTTTCATCAGGTTCTGAGTAATTTACCCAACAATGCAAGATTCCAAGAGGAAGTCATCACCTTAATTTCTCCTCAAGAATTTTAAAGACAGTTCCAGAAAATAAGAAATGACAGATGTGCCTGGAATTTCATTTCTATTCCATGTTAGGACAGTGTACTAAAACATTCTATGTTCTATATTACAAGCAGGTCTGAAAGCCATTTCCAGTGAGAATGAATTCCTGAAGAGTCTGACATAGCTGTCCCTGAGCATTTGCCAATATCCTTTCAAACGATTATAGGTCCTCCATGTGAGACATGTTATACTCCCAAAGCAATGCAAATCTAATTTACCTAACTTCACTTGGTAACATATTTTCATTGGATTTGATGAATTGCTTTTCCTGATTTTTTGAAAAAATACGTTTTTTTGTCCAATAATAACATATCGTGAACATCACAATTTGTCTTGTCGGTCATGGTAATGTAGAGACCTTGATGAATCAGAAATAAGAAGGGTTCTCTCACATTACTCCTCACATACTTGTTCTCCTAGAGGTGACAGAGTGTAAATATCTACTTTGCAGAATATAAAGATGTTTAGAAAAAAAGACGCATAGATGGTATTATTGTCGGATCTCTAAGAATATTTTCTCACCTGTCAGCAACATCAATTACAAGATAGGGTCTGTCCTAAAGGACATTTAGACCAGCCTTGGAGATTATGTATGACCAAACTAAAACTCTTCAGAGATACTAAAAAAAAAAACGGCATTACTCACACAGGGACCAAAAAATATATACCATAAGCAATATTAATATGGGATCTGCCCACATTACTTAAAATCAAGTTTCTTTGTCCTGTCCCTACTTGCCTCTCTATCCCTGTTTCTTTCCTGTCCTTACTTCACATTTTATTTTAATTCTAAATTACTTATGATGTCTGTTCTAAAAGTGTACTTAGGGTTTGTTTTAATCAGATATAAGACATGCTGGCACAGAAATGACTGTCATGAAGGAAGAAGTCCATACTCACAGATCCTTAAAAATAGTAGGCACTGCACACCACACAGGGCTATGTGGGGAAAAACCAGGGCGGGTCAGGAGGTGAGAGGAGAGAGCATGGCCCAAATCCTCATTGCCCTTTTATTGAAAAGAAATGGGAATGGCATGGTGGGTACACTGAGTAAGCTTAGGATTGGATAGCTTGAATAATTTTGTAGGACTCTGGGCTATAGGAACTGTCCCTCACTGTCTGATACCTGGTCCTGGGGTGATTGAGGGCAGGAGTATAATAGGTTGGTGTGTAGGACAGTTTGATAAAGGAAATGGTTAGGAGCACGGGCTCTGCATTGTTTGGCATGTGTGTTTATGAAAAGTGTACTTGCAGGAGGGTCATTTGCTATCTCTAGGAATTAGCTAGCTCCGGGAAGGGCAATCTCTCCAGGATCAAGGCCCCAGATGCCAGAGAATCAAGGTCACAGAAAAAACAGTAAATGTCATGTATCATAATACCATGTTCTTTTTTCCTTCCCCCTTTCTCCTGCAGCTTCCTCTATCTGAAATCCTTCTCCCATATACTTCTACTTTTTAACTTATTTTTATATTTTACAGCTCAGTTGAGTTATAAATTCATCTCAGAAGCCTTGTCAGATCACTCTTGCTAGACCTAGACTGGGAAATTGCCACTCCAGGGTGTTCACAAGATATTGTAGGCATAATTCTATCACCCTTTGTATCTTATTTATAAGTCTATCTTCTAAGTCTTAATTATAAATGTCTGTTACCCACCATACAATGAACTTCTTCAGGAAAGAAATATCTGATCCATGTTTGTATCCCCAGCACTTCACATAGTAGGCATTAAATAAATATTTGTTGAACAAATGAAGACAGATTCCCAGGTAAGCTATGGTTTCTCTCAGCCTAGCTTAATGTCTTATTTTGAGTCCTTCATGAGCAACAATAACTATAAAATATAGTTTAAGTATATTTAAGTATATTTCAACTACACTAATCTCATTAAATAACAAGACTATGCATTGTTCAAAATGCAGCAACATTCACTTATAGTTCTACAGGTCTCTAAATGTACTGTCTTTCAGAGAAAGCCAGAATGAAAAGTTTAAACAAATACTTCATATATTGAAATTTTCAACCTTCATTATGAGTTTTCAAGGCAACTAAAAGTTGCCTAGCAATACTCTGTTGAAATTTTGTTAAGTTTAAACATAAAGATCCTAATTAAATACCAATGGGAAGGGCAAAGTTAATTCCAGGGTCCACGTGAAGTTTAATTTTTTTCACACTCCCACATTCCCAAATACAACAATCATGTACTGTTAAAATATTTTACTGCCCACATTCGCAAATACATCAATTATATGCCATTAAAATATTATCAATGAACTGAAATTTTGCTATAATAAAATAATAAAGTAGCCACGGTGAAAAGATTATATGGCAGCAATATGTGTGTGGTCATTAAGATGAATCTATATTATGCCTACATCTGAAAAAGGAATTCTATTACATTAGTAAATGTTAATCTAGTTTCAATCACATGGAAATAACTTACGAACCCTACAAGTATCCGGACTCTCTTTTTTCTAGTACCTGTCCCTATCTAAAAGCTACTCACTTTATAGTAGAATAAACTGATATGGCCAGTGTTATGAAGGAAATTAACACTCTTAATGGTTAACTAAAAATGCAGGAAAACAACTAGCTTTTTTCCTTGTATGCATGATTGAAAATATTAAATATATAGGAACTTTCTCATTTTTTACTCTCTAACTACTTAGGATTTTATTTTTTGAAAAAAAGTATATGCATATGTATTTTTCAAATTAAAATTAAAATGACATGTTTAGGCCAGGCACGGTGGCTCACGCCTATAACCAAGGCACTTTGTGAAGCTGAGGAGAGAGGACTACTTGAGCCCATGAGTTCAATACCACCCCGGGCAACAGAGTGCGACTCTTTCTCTACAAAAAAATTTAAAAATTAGCTGGGTATGATGGTATGCACCTGTGGTTCCAGCTACACAGGAGGCTGAGGCAGGAGGATTGCTTGAGCCCAGGAGGTCGAGACTGCTGTGAGCCATGTTCACACCGCTGCACTCTAGTGTGGGCAACAGAGTGAGATCCTGTCTCAAAATACAATAAAATATAACGATATGTTCATAGAACACTCTTGAGTTGTCAGATCTGAAAATAACCAATCATGGTTTAGATAAAAAGGCACTTCCCTGTTTTTATCTTTAAGTGATTTTGGAAAAGGTAAATTTATACAGTTTGGTTGATTAAAAAATATATTTCCCGGCCGGGTGCAGTGGCTCATGCCTGTAATCCCAGCACTTTGGGAGACCGAGGCGGGCAGATCACGAGGTCGGGAGATTGAGACCATCCTGGCTAACACAGTGAAACCCCATCTCTACTAAAAACACAAAAAATTAGCGGAGAATGGTGGCGGGGGGCTGTAGTTCCAGCTACTCAGGAGGCTGAGCTGGGAGAATGGCCTGAACCCGGGAGACGGAGCTTGCAGTGAGCTGAGATCACACCATTGCATTTCATCCTGGACCACAGTGCGAGACTGAGTCTTAAATATATATATACACACCCAATATATATAGTTCCCTATATATATTTCCCTACATATGTATTTCCATATATATATATGTATATTTCCCTGAGTTCTGTGTTTCATTTTCAAGGTTATTAACTTCATCTTTAAATGGGAAATTAAGCATGTGAACTGCCAGTGTATGAATTGCCATATGACTTTAAATTGTACCACTCAAAGAAAACAACATATAACACATAAAGAAAGGTTTGGCATATCCCTCGCTGAGGGAATGTTCAAAAGAGTGTGACGTGACTACACTTATCCTACTGTTTTCTATTAATTTTAAAAATAGATTATCTCTTCTAATTTTACCTCGGAAATATATTTTTGTTACTATTCTGCTTACATGGAAAAAACTACGAGGATAAATTTCTGGAATTATTGATCTATATCACTCATCAACCTAATACTTAACTAAATATATAAAAATTAATGTTACCTCTATACTAATGAAATTGTACTTGTACAAGTTCACTTATTACTTTCCTTAGTATAGAACTAATTTATAAATTATTTCTATAAAACTACCCTTGATTTACTCCCCTTTATTTCTATGCAATTTAAGTTTTAGCAAAATATTACTACTTCAATGTTTTTAATCTCAAAATATCATATAACGACATATGGTCAACATTTAATCATCTAGTTTTATAGTAATTATAAAGTCTCTGCCCTTTTAAATACTTGCTTAGTCTGCTTTTTGTTTTATTCATGACCTTTTTTTTATCTCCTTAGATAGGAATGGCAGTTTAACAGTTGTGGGAAGAATGGTCTAAAAATCTAGACCCAGGATAACTGGAAAAGGGATGCTGAAGGAATATCTAATTTTAGGTCCATTTGAACATTTTATCAGAAAATATGAATTCATAAGCATTAGAATCTTCAGCCAAGACCAATGCTAACAAGAAAGTGAAAATGCGAGAAGAGGATTTTTAATCTTATGAATTAATTGGTTATTAAAATAATTTCTGTGGCATGTCCTATAACTGCCTTGTAGATATTTAAAATGAGTTATTCATTATTACCTCTAAAGAGCTTTTACCAGTTGTGTAGAAGTATAATTACCAGAAAAAATACATATAATCTTTGGGTCATACTTACACTAAAAAAATTATTTGTTTTTTATTTGAAATTCACCTTTAACTGTGCATCCTGCATTTTTATTTGTCAAATTTGGTAACCTATATAGAAGTACAATTATAGGGGCAGGGCAAAGTGACTCATGCCTATAATCGCAGCACTTTGGGAGGTTGAGGCAGGTAGATCATGAGGTCAAGAGATCAAGACCATCCTGGCCAACATGATGAAACCCGGTCTCTACTAAAAAAATAAAAATTAAAAAAAAAATACAAAAATTAGCCGGGTGTGGTGGTGGGTGCCTGTAGTCCCAGCTACTCGGGAGGCTGAGACAGGAGAATCACTTGTACCTGGGACACAGAGGTTGCAGTGAGCTGATATCACGCCACTGCACTCCAGCCTGGTGACAGAGCGAGACTCCGTCTCAAATAAATAAATAAATAAATAAATATAAAAGAAAAAAAGTACCATTATAGGGACAGTAATTCATTTTTCCCTCACATTTGGATTAAAGAAAAATCTTGATCTTTAATGTTGCAAAAATATACGTTCTTAGACAGGACCAATTACATGATGTGCAGAGCCTTATGTAAAATGAAAATGCAAGACCCTTTTGAACTATTATTATTTCAAGATGGCAACAGTAGAGCATTAAGCCAAATGCCCATGAAGCCAGGGCTATTCTTAGAAATGTAGAATCCTAGACATTAGGTTATATATAAATCAAGCACCTTTATATTACAGAGGAACATAGATGTGTTCATTTTAACTGTAAATGGTCTATACCAGGGGTCACCAAACCTTGTCTGTAAAGAATCACATAGTCAATACTTTAGACTTTGAAAGCCATGGGTTTCTAACACAACTATTCAACTGTGCCACTATAGCATGAAAATAGCAAGAGACAATGCATAAACAAAGGAGAATGGGCTGTATTCCAATAAAACTTTATTTACAAAAACAGCTAGTAGACCAAATTTGACCCATACAGTTTGCTGACCCTGGTGTATACTACAAACATAAGCAAAATGACCAGTTAAGTTTGTTTAGATTCTATGTAGATGCAACTACCAAGGTAGAAATATAGCTAGGGAGTTACAGTTGTTTCCCTGGGACACTAAAACATCTTTGCAAAAATGTACAATAGAATCAATTTTTTATGTATGTATTTTTATGTTTAAACCAAATTCAAACATTTAGTTCAATCAAACCACTGCCCCACTCTTCTAGATCCTTTAAGAATATCTCCCAGGGAATACCTAGTAAGACATGAAATCTAGGTTTCCTTTCTCTTCCTCTTCTATTCAATTTTTCTTAACTTCTGTATGCTTTGTTGCTGGTAATAAAACGCTAGAGTCAAGGGCAAGAGCATGAAGGAAGGTATGGAGGTGTGACTGTCATGATCTGTGCTGGAGTGAAGACTGCATGACAGGGTGGAAGGGGTGACTGCTTGTGTCTGCAAGCCTTCAAGACCTTGTTGGTGTTCCAAGAGTTTTCGTGTAATATAAGCTTTTTGATAAAATATATGAAGCAGTGACTATTTCCATTTCAAAGATGAGATCCAAAGAGTTTAAATGTCTTTCCCAGGGTCATATGTCAGAAACAAATAAGCTCTTGGCCTCACAGAAGGTGCAAAAAGTAGAATCATAACCACTCTCTTTGCTTATAGTAAAATATAGACCAAAAAAATCAAAATAAAGACCCAAAGATCAAAAACATACATTTATCTAGTTTGGGTTATACAGAAATCCATCTACATAATATAAGTATTCAATGAAGTCAGAATAAATGATGGCTGTATGAGGCCTACTTACAAAAATAATTGGAAACCACAGTATGGAGAAAAGCTAGTTTAAAAACAATCAAGTGAAAAATATAAACTCTCTGACTGACTGCACAAAGACTCGGCTAAATGGGCTTTTCTCAGCTATTTTGCTTCTCCCCAGGCATCAACCTCCCTCCCCAAGGAGCTTCCTTTGAGAACTAACCCAGTGGTGCCAAGCAAGAGCTTGGCAATCTTTCCTTTAAAATATGTGCTGTTATCCAAGCAGCTCAGATAAGCTAGGTTTCTCCTGACCAACATTTTGGTGACGGATTTCCAAGGTAATCCATAGCCTCCGAGTGTGAGCAGAAGTAGAAAGATACCACCCAGGACAGCAGACTGGGAGGAGGTGTTTCTCACTCATTTGAGTCAGCACCTATCTTCACTAGGCACCTTGCAGAGCAACAGCAGATTTGTCTAACCATTTTGCTTTGCTCTAATTTTCCAAACTTGCCAATCTTTGTGGTAGTCATTACAGGAATCCAAAAAAGATGCTTAGAATTCCAGGATATGGTAATGTGTCTCCCAAGGTGTGTGTGCCTTCCTTCTGAGTTGTGCATTCCAACATGACACTGATTCTAGATAGGACTTGCAGTGAGAGGAAAAGGAAAAGGATTATTGCCAAAGGCCTTTTCTTCAAACCAAGAAGAATGTGTAAAATGAGGGGTTATCAACCATAATATGTATCAAAGTGAAGCTGCCTGAGGTGATGAAAAGAAAATTAAACTTTAAGTCGGAGGCTCTAGACTCAAATACAGATTCCAGAATGGATTAGCTGAGACCTCGATCTTAATCTCACTTCCATTTCCTTACATGCAAGACACAACAATAACAACAAAAACAACATCTCCTTTTGAGGTTGATATACAGCATCATAGAGACAAAAAAAATTATGTAAAGATTCTGATATATATTGTATATTTAATGAATAGTACTTTTTGTTATCATCTGTTGAGAAATAATTATATTTTATCTCATAAAAATGTATGCCAAAATTCAGAAGATTATATTCCAAATTCTGAGTTAAAGTTGATGTAATTAATACCATAATACTACTTATTAAAATATAAACAGTTTCTGTTCTATTTCCTTATTAGGTATTTGGTTTTCATTTTAACTTCCTTAGTATGATATCTCAGCTACTTTCATCTAATCCATGAATACCTAGGGAAAATTCTTCAATAGTAAATACTATATTAAAATAAATGTCTTACCTTCTGACAAATGACAAATGTAGTAACAAGTAAGATAATTGTTTTCTTCTCCAAGCAACTGAATAATAAATCAGCTTTTTCCATCTAAAATCACCATCTTCCATTTAAAATCACTATTATCAATTTTCTCATTAATATGGATTTTTATTTAAAGACCCCAGAGTTAATCCTTCAGTTCTCAAAGTTTATAATAATACAGAAACACTATATTTTAAATTCAGGGGAAACTTACAATATTAGACTTAAATCAACAATCTCTAAGACCTTTTTGGGAAATACATCTCTTTGTAAGGAGAGTTTTCTGCCATTTTATTTACTTGATAAAGTAAACAGACATTCTCACACATTTTCTAAAATACATGCAGTAACCAATTAGGAGAAAAGAGAAGAGTTTTGGAAAATCATACCAGATCATCTCTTTTTTACCCTCATGCTACATTCATTTTCTAGATTATTGGATAAATCATATTATTTGTATAATTTAAATTAATAATACAGAAACTTCAAGCATCACATCTGTGTTTTTTGCACAAATTAACTCATACATCACAGAAACAAGTCCTAGACTCATACATTGAGGTGACCTGAGGAACTGAATATCTCTTCATTTTCCAGATGAAGGAATGGAGGCCCCTAAAGAGAGAACTTCTATGAGTCCCACACATTCCTATCCTCATTCTTACTTGATCAAAAGGGAGATTCAGTTTTTATTCAGAATTCTTAATTCTTACCAAAAAGTGTGCTTTGTCTGCACATACTCCCGGGTGTTAGAAGTCAAGCTTTCTCTAGAAGAGAGAGAGGACAAAGAGGGCTTATGGGGTGCCCATAAAGTGCTATCTCCAGATCTGGGTGCTGGTTCATCATACAGGTGTGCTCACCTTGTGAAAATCCATGAGGCTGCAAGCTTACACTTCGTGCTTTTTCCTGTATACATATTATATGTCAATGAAATTTAATAAGATGCTTTCAAACTTTCTGTTCTGTGATAATTGACATATATCACATTATAGCAGAAAGTCACTCATCTTTTACTGAGCACCTCCTACTTGCCAAGCATTGTACTGCTAATGTAAAGACAAATGAGGTTAAAATCTAAGCCCTCAAACATCACAGACAAGCAAATAGTTACAATACTGTGAACAAAGTGATGACAGCTGAACAGAAAAGGAGCTATGGGGACCCAGTGCCTGAGTCAACTGCAGTAGAGATGAACAGCGTGCTAAGAAGCTTCAAAAAATTAACACATTTGATTCATGTCTTGTATTAGTTGTGCATTGCTCCTATGATAAATTACCGCAAACTTAGTAGCTTCAAACAATATAAATGGATTATCTCACAGTTCCTGGGGTCAGAAGTCCAAAATCAGTCTCACTGGGCTAAAGTCAAGGGGATGGCAGGGATTGTTTCTCTTGGAAGCTCTAAGGGAGAAGCTGTTTGCTTGTCTTCCTCAGATTCTCGTCTCCTGCATTTCTGGTACGTGGCCCCTTACTCCATCTTCAAAGCCAAAAGTGTAACATCTGCAACACTCTCTCTCTCGCTGACCTCTGTTTTTGTCTTCATGTCTCCTTCTGTTGATCCTGACCCTCCTACCTCCCTCTTATAATGACCCTTGTGATTATATTGGACTCACTTAAGACAATCCAGGATAATACCCCCAACCAAGATTCTTAATTTAATCACTTCTGCAAAGTCTCTTTTTATCACATAAGATAACATATTCAGAGGTTCCAGGAATTAGGACATGGAAATTGGGAGGAGGGTGAGGAAGACATTATTCAGTCTACCACATGTCCTTAAAGATGTTAGCTAACTGGACAAGAGACAAATGATATGACTGGAAGAAGGAATCAGACTTCTGAATCCTACACTTTGGTAAATCTGGATAGAAACGTAGGCCAGATTATAAAGTCATTATTAATGCCAAGTTAAGAAGACTGTGTTCCAAAACGAGCCACAGAAGGGTCTTAAGAAGAGTGATATGATCTCATGTGTATTTTTCAAGTTATATTTTGACAAAAATGTATTAGCTAGAATTAGAGGGATTCAGAAGACTAAAAGAGACACGAAGGTATCAAGCTATTGTGATGGTTCAAGGAGAGAGTCTGAACTAAACAAATAGTTTGGAGATGGAAAAGCAGGTCCTGGTTGAAGAGGGACTTAGCAAGAATCTGGTGAGATAAGGATGTGAGTAAAAGCAGGGGAAAAGGTGAATGATGAATAATGGCATCATCAACTAAAATTTCTCCAGGAAAAGGAGGAAACTAGAGGTGGAAGATAATAGGTTCTTTGTTTGTTTGTTTGTTTCTTCTAAAAAATAAAAAATGGGATACATGTGCAGAATGTGCAGGTTTGTTACACAGGTATACATGTGCCATGGTAGCTTGCTGCAACTGTTGACCCATCCTCTAAGTTCCCTTCCCTCGACCCCCAATCCCCCAACAGGCCATAGTGTGTGTCATTCCCCTCTGTGTGTCCATGTGTTCTCCATGATCAGCTCCCACTTATGAGTGAGAACACAGGTCTGTTCCTGTGTTAGTTTGCTGAGGATAATGGCTTCCAGCTTCATCCATGTCCCTGCAAAGGACATGATCTCATTCCCTTTTATGGCTACATAGTATTCCATGGAGAATATGTACCACATTTGTCCAGTCTATTATTGATGGGCACTTGGGTTTGTTCCATGTCTGTGCTATTATAAATAGTGCTGCAATAAACATATGTGTGCATGTGTCTTTATAGTAGAATGATTTATATTCCTCTGGGTATATACCCAGTAATGGGATTGCTGGGTCAAATGGTATTTCTGGTTCTAGATCCTTAAGGAATCTCCATACTGTCTTCCACAATGGTTGAACCAATTTACATTCCCACCAACAGTGTAAAAGTGTTGCTATTTCTCCATAGCCTCGCCAGCATCTATTGTTTCCTGACTTGTTAATAATCGCCATTCTGACTGGTGTGAGATGGGGTCTTCTTTGATTCCATATGAAATTTAAAATAGTTTTTTCTAATTCTGTGAAAAATGTCAAAGGTAGTTTGATGGGAATAGCATTGAATCTATAAATTACTTTGGGCAGTATGACCATTTTCACAATATTGATTCTTCCTTTCCATGAGGATGGAATGTTTTTCCTCTGTTTGTATCCTCTCTTATTTCCTTGAGCAGTGGTTTGCAGTTCTCCTTGAAGAGATCCTTCACATCCCTTGTTAGTTGTATTTCTAGGTATTTTATCCTCTTTGTAGTGATTGTGAATGGGAGTTCATTCATGATTTGACTCTCTGCTTGCCTATCGTTGGTGTAAAGGAATGCTTGTGATTTTTGCACATTGATTTTGTATCCTGAGAGTTTGCTGAAATTGCGTATCACTTCAAGAATTTTTTGGGCTGAGATGATGGGATTTTCTAAATATAAAATCATGTCATCTGCAAACAGAGACAACTTGACTTCCTCTCTTCCTATTTTAATATCCTTTATTTATTTCTCTTTCCAGATTGCCCTGGTCAGAACTTCAAATACTATGTTGAATAGGAGTAGTGACAGAGGGCATCCTTGTCTTATACCAGTTTCAAAGGGAATCCTTCCAGCTTTTGCACATTTAGTATGATATTGGCTATGGTTTTGTCATAAATAGCTCTTATTATTTTGAGATATGTTCTCAATAAACTAGATATCTAGTTTATTGAGAGTTTTTAACATGAAGGGATGTTGAATTTTGTCAAAGGCCTTTTCTGCATCTACTGAGATAATCTTGTGGTTTTTGTCTTTGGTTCTGTTTATGTGATGGATTATGTGTATTGATCTGCATATGTTGAACCAGCCTTGCATCCCGGCGCTGAAGCAGATTTGATTATGGTGGATAAGCTTTTTATGTGCTGCTGGATTCAGTTTGCCACTATTTTATTGAGGATTTTTACATCTATGTTCCTCAGGGATATTGGCCTGAAGATTTTTTGTCATTGTGGTGTCTTTTACAGGTTTTGGTATCAGGATGATGCTGGCTTCATAAAATGAGTTAGGGAAGAGTCCCTCCTTTGCAATTGTTTGGAATAGTTTCAAAAGAAATTGTACCATCTCCTCTTTGTATTTCTGATAGAATTTAGCTGTGAATCTGTCTGGTCCTGGGCTTTTTTTTTTTTTTTTTTTTTTTTTTGATTGGTAGGCTATTAATTGCTGCCGCAATTTCAGAGCTTGTTATTGGTCTATTCAGAGATTCGGCTTCTTACTGGTTTAGTCTTGGGAATGTGTACGTGTCCAAGAATTTATCTGTTTCTTCTAGATTTTCTAGTTTATTTGCATAGCCGTGTTTATAGTATTCTCTAATGGTAGTTTGTATTTCTACGGGGTCAGTGGTGATATCCCCTTTATCATTTTTTGTGTGTGTGTCTATTTGGTCTTTCTCTCTCTTCTTGTTTATTAGTCTAGCCAGCAGTCTATTTGGTTAATTTTTTCAAAAAAACAGATCCTGGATTCATTGAGTTTTTAGAGGGTTTTTTGTGTCTCTATCTTCTTCAGTTCTTCTCTGATGTTAGTTATTTATTGTCTTCCACTAGCTTTTGGATTAGTTGCTCTTGCCTCTCTAGCTCTTTTAATTGTGATGTTAGCGTGTCAATTTGAGATCTTTAGATATGGGCATTTAGTGCTATAAATTTCCTTAACACTGCTTTAGCTGTTATGCTGTCTCTTTGCTCTCATTGGTTTCAAAGAACTTCTTGATTTCTGCCTTAATTTTATTATTTATCCAGGAGTCATTCAGGAGCAGATTGTTAAATTTCCATGAAATTCTGTGGTTTTGAGTGAGTTTCTTAATCCTGAGTTCTAATTTGATTGCACTGTGGTCTGAGAGACTGTTTGCTATGATTTTACTTCTTTTGCACTTGTCGAGGAGTGTTTTACTTCCAATTATGTTGTCAATTTTAGAATAAGTGTCATGTGACAGTGAGAAGAATGTAAATTCTGTTGATGTGGGTTAGAGAGCTCTGTAGATATCTACTCGGGCCATTTGGTCTAGAACTGAGTTCAAGTCCCAGATATCCTTGTTAATTTTCTGTCTCATCGCTCTGTCTAATACTGACAATGGGGGGTTAACATCTCCCACTATTATTGTGTGGGAGTCGAAGTCTCTTTGTAGGTCTCTTGAGAACTTGTTTTATGATTCTGGGTGGTCCTGTATTGGGTGCATGTATATTTACAAGAGTTAGCTCCTCTTGTTTAATTGTTCCCTTTACCATTATGTAATGACCTTCTTTGTCTTTTTGGATCTTTGTTGGTTTAAAGTCTGTTTTGTCAGAGACTAGGAATGCAAACTCCTGTCTTTTTTTTTTTTCTTTCCATTTGTTTGCTCAAGATTCCTCCATCCCTTCATTTTGAGCCTGTGTGTGCCTTTGCACATAAGTTGGGTCTCCTAAGTACAGCGAACTGATGGGTCTTGACTCCTCGTCCAATTTGCCAGTCTGTGTCTTTTAATTGGGACATTTAGCCCATTTACATTTAAGGTTAATATTGTAATGCGTGAATTTGATACTGTCATTATGATGCTATTTGGTTATTTTGCCCTCTAATTGATGAGGTTTCTTCACAGTGTCATTGGTCTTTATATTTTGGTGTGTTTTTGCAGTGACTTGTCCTGGTTTTTCCTTTTCATATTTAGTGTATCTTTCAGAAACTCTTGCAGGGCAGGCCTGGTGGTAATGAAAACCCTCAGCATTTTCTTGTCTGGAAAAGATTTTGTTTCTCCATTGCTTATGAAGCTTAATTTGGCTGGATATGAAATTCTGGGTTGAAAATTCTTTTTTTTTTTCCCCCTGAGACGGAGTCTTGCTCTGTCGCCCAGGCTGGAGTGCAATGGCACCATCTTGGCTCACTGCAAGTTCCGCCTCCCGAGTTCACGCCACTCTCCTGCCTCAGCCTCCCAAGTAGCTGGGACTATAGGTGCCGGCCACAACGCCCGGCTAATTTTTTTGTATTTTTAGTAGAGATGGGGTTTCACTGTGTTGGCTAAGATGGTCTCAATCTCCTGACCTCATGATCCGCTCGCCTTGGCCTCCCAAAGTGCCCGGATTACAAGCGTGAGCCACCATGCCCGGTCAAAAATTCTTTAAGAATGTTGAATATTCATCCCCAATATCGTCTGGCTTGTAGAGTTTCTGCTGAGAGGTCCACTGTTAGTCTGATGGGCTTCCCTTTGTAGTTTACCTGACCTTTCTCTCTGGCTGCCCTTAACAGCTTTTCCTTCATTTCAACCTTGGAGAATCTGATGATTATGTGTCTTGAGTTGATCTTCTTGTGGGGTATGTTAATTGTGTTTGCTGAATTTGCATGTTGGTCTGTCTTGCTAGGTTGGGGACGTTGTCCTGAATAATATCCTGAAGTGTGTTTTCCAGCTTGTTTCCATTCTCCCCGTCTCCTTCTGGTACCCCAATCAATTGTAGTTTCGGTCTTTTTATAAAGTCCCCTATTTCTTGGAAGCTTTGTTCATCCCTTTCATTCTTTTTCTCTATTCTTGTCTGCATGTCTTATTTCAGTAAGGTGGTCCTCACACTCTGATATCCTTTCTTCCACTTGGTCGATTCAGCTGTTGATACTTGCGTATGCATCATGAAGTTCCCCTGCTGTGTTTTTCAACTCCAGCTGGTTGTTTATGTTCCTCTCTAAACTGGTTATTCTAGCTAGCAATTCCTCTAACCTTTTATCAAAGTTCTTAGCTTCTTTGCATTGGGTTAGAATATGCTCCTTCAGCTCAGCATAGTTTTTCATTACCCATCTTCTGAAGCCTACTTCTGTCAATTCATCCATCTGGTCCTCTGTCTAGTTCTGCGCCTTTGAAGGAGAGATGTTGCGATCATTTGGAGAGGAAGAGGCATTCTGGCCTTTTGGGTTTTCAGCATTTTGTTGTTGTTGTTGATTCTTTCTCATCTTTGTGAGTTTGTCTAGTTTTGGTCCTTGAAGCTGCTACCCTTGGATGGGGTTTTTGTGGGGGCCTTTGTTGTTGTTGTTGTTGATGATGTTGTTATTGTCACTTTCTGGTTGTTTGTTTTTCTTTCAATAGTCAGGTTCCTCTTCTATAGGGCTCCTGCAGTTTGCTGGGCGTTCACTTCAGGCCCTATTCATCTGATTTGTTCCCGTGCCTGGAGATGTCACTCAAGGAGGCTGGAGAACAGCAAAGATGGGTGCCTGCTTCTTCTTCTGGGACCTCTGACCTCGAGAGGCACCAACCTGATGCCAGTAGAATCGCTCCCATATAGGGTGTCTGACAACTTCTGTTGGGGGGTCTCACCCAGTTGGGTGGCACGGGGAGCAGGACCCATTTAATGAAGCACTTTGTCCCTTGGTGGAGAGGGTGTGCTTTGCTGGGGGAAACCCCCCACTTGTCTGGGCTGCCCAGATGCCTCAGAACTACCAGGAGGAGAGGATAAGTCTGCTGCAAATTCTGCGGCCGCCTCTTCCACTAGGGGCTTAGGCCCGGGGAGATCCAAATTCTGTCCCTGAGCCTCTGGCTGGAATTATTGAAGATCCTGCAGGCAAGACCTGCCCACTGAGGAAGGATGGGTCAGGGTTAGACCTGAAGAGCCACTCTAGCCGTTGACTGCCACAGCCAGTGTGCTGGGCTGTGGGGACAAATCTTGGAACCAAGCTGTCCAGCCTCCCTGGTTCCAACAGGGGAGAAGTGCAGCTTGGAGCTATAGAAGTGGGTGCCGCTCTTCCCCTGCCCAGGGAGCTTAGCTTATTAGGCAGTTGTGAGTCCCAGTGCTGGCTGTTGCCCCTCCCCAAAGGAGCTCAAACGCTTAGACAACAGGCAGTGGCAGGTGCTGGATTCCCCACCACGCCCAGGAAGTTCCATAGGCTTAAGCAGATTCCAGCTGAAGAATCCGTGCTTTCTGGAGTTGGGAAGCTAGGCCTTGGTGGCCTGGGTTTGCCAGTGGGATCTTCCAATCAGTGGGTTGCACAGTTCCGTGGGAAAAGCAGTTTCCCCAGCTGGGTAGCGCGGCTCACTCACTGCCTCCCTTGGCTGGCGGGAGGGGGATCCGCTTCCCCCTGTGGTTCTTCCTTCTCTTCGTGGCTTATGCCAGACTTCAGTCAATTTTGATGAGACAGCCTGGATACCTTGGTTGCCAGTGAAGGATTCATACGCTTATTATGTTTTTTTTCCATGGGAGCCTCCGAACTCAGCTGTTTCTAGTAGGCCATCTTGACCCCGCCCAGATGATGGGCTCTATTTTGGATACATCAGATGTTGAGTCTGAGGTGCCTAGAAGCCTTAATTGTGGAGATACTTAGTCATTAATCACACACATTGGTTTATTCTACTACACATGACTACCAGAGGAATCTTGTTAAAGCGCCAGATTGTATCTCTTTCCTGGTCAAAACCACTTCAGTCTCATTCTGAGTGAAATGCAAAGCCCTCACAATGGCCTGATAGGTTTTAAAATCTAGCGACCTGTCTGAACTTGTTCTCTCCTCTTCCTCAACTCACTCATTCCACTCTAGCCAGGCTTGCACACAGCCTCTGATAAAGGCATGCTCCCACTTCTGGACCTTGAACATGCTCTTTCCTCAGTCTGAACTTCTCTTCTCCCAGATTCCCATGTGCTTCCTGCCCCGACTTGCTTCAGGGCTTAATCATATTTTCCTTGACCTCCCTATTTAAAACTTCTCCCCATCTCTTACCCCTCCCCCAATCCTAGTAGTGTGAATCTCTCTTTCCTTCTTTAGTTTGTCCGTAGCTAGCACTGTTCTCTGTAAAGGTACAATCAACTTTATTTGTTTCTTTATTGTTCGTGCTGAGCTCCTCCCCACCCACGAGAATGTAAGTTTCATGACTACACATGACTACCAGAGGAACCTTGTTAAAACGTCAGACTGTGACTCTTTACTAGTCAAAACCACAAATGGCTCCAGTTTCATTTTGAGTAACACTAAGTGGCACACAATAGCAACTCAATAAATACTTGCTCCATGATTAGTGCTGGAGCACAGGAAAGAAGCTCAAATGGAAGCACTGATTCAAGAGTCACATAAGCAGAGGCTGACATTGGCACATCCACAGTGCTGCAAAGGTATATACACCTTTCTAGATGTTTTTATAGCTCTTAGGTTACAACTAAAGAAGTATAAAACAGGAGGAGAGAGGAAGTCTGTAGGAAAAAGAAAAAGCAGTGTTTAGGTACTTATGAAAACACTCAAAAAAAACAACTATTTTGTACCTCATAATTTGTGAAATTATACCTTATTCATACAAGATCATTTTTGATTAATAATAACATGAAACAAAAGAATTAACTAAATTTTACAAAATGTATGCAACAGTAAAGATATGAAAGGTAAAGTTTCTTGCATTTGAGATGCCTGCAATTTTTAAAATAGATTTTAAAATATATAACTGCTCATTAACACTTACTTGATCTTATGTCTCTATTTAATGATGCATCAAATGAAGGGCCAGTTCTAGTGTTTCAGTTCAAAATAGTTCTTAATAATAGCATCCTTCAGCATGAATAAGTGAACTGCCAGCTGAGAAGCCACCCTAATAAAAACAGGCTCCTGTAGGAATTGTAAAGTGGCTTATGATGCTTCCAGTGAACATCAGAGAGGGCCCATAAAGGATAGCATAAAGTGTGTACGTGCAGTTTGTGATTCCTAGAAGACATGTTGGTAAGGCCATAAAATGTTAGCAACCAATTTAAAAAGCAGCTCTAGGCTGGATAATCAAAGAGCTGAGCTTCTTATTAAGTATTCTCACATTTTTTATTTTGAATTGCATGATGTGATCTCTTTGAGTCTGAGAAATTTTCCTTTTAAAACTCTACTGTGAAATTTGGAAGGCTCTAGATTGCTTCCCCATCCTTTAGCATTGACAAATATTTCCTATGTTACACTCTGCGGTATCTAACATTCGGGAATTTTATCCAATATGTGGTCTAGATAGGCATTTTTCTCCTTCTTATAAACATTAATATAGCTATCTCCAGGAAATCTGCTCAACATTCTATTTCATTTCGTACATCTAACATTTTGAGCTAGTATTTGTAACCATGTTCCTGGAAAATATGACTAAGTCATATTCAGTACCTGAGTAGCCTCTTTTAGTCCTGTATACGTCATAACACTAACTGTAAGAGCTCTTTAGACAGCTTATATTCGAGTGCTTTGAAAACACTGATTTGCTGAGCCCAACTGTATACACAGTTCTAAACCACAAATTACAAAACACACACTAGCACAAGTGCCAATTTCATTTTTTTTTTTTTTTTTTTCCTGAGACAGGCTCTCACTCTGTTGCCCAGACTGGAGTTCAATGATGCGATCACAGCTCGCTGCAGCCTCTGCCTTCCAGGCTCAAGTGATCCTCCCACTTCAGCCTCCTGAGTAGCTGGGACTACAAGTGCATGCCATCACACCTATTGATTAATTTTTAATTAACATTAATTTTAAAATTTTTAATAGAGATAAGGTCTCATGATATTGCCCAGGCTGGTCTCAAACTCCTGGGCTCAAGCCATCCTCCTGTGTTGGCCCCACAAAGCAGTGGGATTTTAGGTATAAGCCACTGTGGCAGGCCCACGGTGCCAATTCTTAATAAGGAGAACATATCTCTATCTTTAGTTATTTAGGCATTGTGGATCCACCACTCAAGAGGAATGTTATATGGGCCAGTAAAACAATATTTGAGTGAAGTTAAAAATCATTGCCTCTAAAACCAGTTCTGCCACCAACTGTGCAATTTGGGGAAAGTTTACTTAATTCCTTCTGGTTCAGTTTTCTGACATGCAAAATGAAAGGGTAAAGTAGATGATGTTTAAGAATCTAATAAAATATATTACTCTAAATTATTTTTAAATATTTTATCTGTAATTGGTTTATATGGCCATCAGGTTGGCATAATAAACACTCTCAGAATAAATAGGCAAATAATGTTTCTTACTTTCCAGACATGATTAATAGACAGTTAATCATATGCTTTTCTATGCTATTATCCTTCCATTTATCCTTTCATTTAAAAATTGAAACTCATCATTACAAAGTAATAAACATTCAAAAATAAATTAAATAACCTTAAAAGTCAAGTTGTTGGGCTGAGCACGGTGGCTCAGGCCTGTAATCCCAGCACTTTGGGAGGCCGAGACAGGCGGATCACGAGGTCAGGAGATCGAGACCATCCTGGCTAACACGGTGAAACCCCGTCTCTACTAAAAATACAAAAAATTAGCCGAGCGTGGTGGCGGGTGCCTGTAGTTCCAGCTACTCAGGAGGCTGAGGCAGGAGAATGGCGTGAACCCGGGAGACGGAGTTTGCAGTGAGCTGAGATTGCCCCACTGCATTCCATCCTGGGCCACAGTGTGAGACTCAGTCTTAATATATATTCCCTATATATATATTTCCGATATATATATTTCCAATATATATATTTCCCTATATATATATTTCCAATATATATATTTCCCTATATATATATTTCCATATATATATGTATATTTCCCATTGAGTTCTGTGTTGAATCTTTACTGCTGAGTCATTTCCTCTCCAGGAGATTCATTCATTGGACAAAGATTTATTGAGCACTTACTCTGTCTGAGGCATCATTAGGCCATGATTTAGTGAGATAAATGAGTTACAGCCCCTGCTCTCATAGAATTAAAGTCTAGAAGGGAGAAAGATATATAAATCAACAAATTACCGTAATAGGTAATGATGCTATAATAGATAAACACTGTGTGTGTGGTCTTGTGTCTGTGTGTGTGTGTTGTGTAGGTGATCTGAGAATACAGAAAATGGAATTTCTAAGATGTTCTGGAGGACTTGATGAATGCTTCACAGAAGAAGTGACATTTTATTTGCATCTTGAAAGATGACTAGGAGTTTTACAATAGAGAAAAGACATTCTAGGGACTGGGAAAAACATGGTCAGCAGCATTGAACTATGGAAGTGTTGGGAGTGTTGGTTAATGGTGAAAAGTTCCAAGTGATAACATCCTACAAAAAATTAAGAAAAGAGATAATTTCCAGGATGTCAGGCTTGGCCAATCTCAAAGGTTCTTCTAATTTTCTGTTGTCATATATCAAGTAGCTTGATACTTTTCTGCCCCTCAGCCAACATTATCTTGGTAGGGCTAACAGAGCTAAATAAAGAGTCAAAGCTGTGTTTCTTTGGTTTTTGCATTTCTCCATCTCAGGCCAGAAGCAAAAAGCGCAAAAGTACTTAATCGCCATATGGTGTTTATGAGATCCTGATTTTTGTGAAACCCTGTGGTTACTTTTGACAGCCATATAATTTCTCAGTGTGTCATTGGTTTATTTCTAATTTTTTAAAGCTTGTGTTTCACAATCAGTTTAGAGAGATTATTTGAAAATTGCTGGTTGTTTAAATTAAAATGTTAAATTAATTTGTTAACATCTTTTTGTAAAGCTAGCTCACAACCTCATGTGAGATACAAACTGTATTCTAACCAACAGTCAAGAAAACTTATCAAGATAACTCAGTAATTAGTTTTTTAAAAATCTCAATTCATCATTCAACATTTAAACAATATACCTTTACTAAGTACCTACCATATGCATATTATAGGCACTGGGAATTTTATGAGAAGGCAACCTAGAAGTTAGTCGACATTAAATGATGAAATAGTTAAATCTCAAATGGTTACAGCCAGAAAAGTTTTTTTATGATACCACAAGGAAGTTTTATAGAACTCATGCTTCATCAGAGAAGAACCTTTCTCAAGTCAGACTCCACAGAGCAACTTTTCTACCCACCTAAACTGAGAATCGGGATATACGATCTCCTTCTAACATAATGCAGGGTTAACCAGAAAGATTTACTCCTGTAGACTGAGGCAAAGAGAAACAGATTGAAAACCCCAAGAGCAGTAATATCACTATTTCCATAATAAAGAGCTGCTCAACTGCTATCTTATTAAATATTTCAAAGGAGAACAAACCATATATCTCAGTATTGTAATGGTGAGAATATAGATGTGCTATCAGTAAAGGCACTATTGGAAATCTAAGTTCTGAACAAATTCAGAAATATTTAGAAGACTCTGAAATAGTTTTTAAAAATATAATTTAGCACAGGAAAATGTAGAACTAATCTAAATCAGCAAACCAAAATAATAAAGGAGAAGAAATCTAAATAGGCCCAAGTAAATTCCCTTGGTCATATCAACCTCTGGCTTCTGTCAGTTACCTAGTGAGGAGAAACTAATGGCTAAAACCAGAATTTTATTATACATGCATACATGCATACACACACACACACACACACACACACATACACCATATGCTTTCAGATGCATATAATGAAACCTAACAGTGGTTAAAATAAATAGGAGCTCATTTTTATTACTTCAAAAGACATCTGGAGGTGGGTGGCTGCTGGCATTGGTTTAGTGGCTCAGTTATGTAAGGCCAGTGTCTATGATTCTTCTGTGCAGATTCCTTCATCATCACAAGGCAATTGCTGTAATTCTAAGCATCACATCCCCATTAGCTGCTAAAACAAGTAGGGGTAGACCTGTGCCCACCAAATTGTCCCTGTTAATTTGGAAAGTAACATTTTCTCAGATGCTATCCCAGCAGACTTCCACTTGGGTAGAACTATGTCATCCCTTTCTGCAAAGGAAGTTGGAAAGAGAACTTTAAAAAATCTTTCCAGCCTCTATCATGCAAGAAGGCAGGAGAAAATACGGTTTGGAAGTGACTTGGGGTCAGTCAGAACCAGGTCTACCTGCACATACCACCTACAGTAATGATCAGTACATGGGATATAGTTTTTTCGTCCAGATAGTGGGTTTGACCACTGCCAACAAAAAGTGAATAAATTTTTATTGTATTGAATCCCATATTAAATAGTCTTTTCAAATATTTTGAAAATATACTTCTAGGCCAGGTGAGTCCCCTAATGACAACTGCAGTCAAGATGCTTATACCTATGAGAGCAAACCAAAGAAACTTCATAATTATACAGTGATACCAAAACAAACCTCATTTCTGACCACGGAACCTGCATTTGATAGAACCATCATGAGAATGTGAAATAAAAATGCAAAGTCATTGAACTACAAAAAGCCTCATGTCTAAAAAGGGGGAAATCATATTTAGTGAGGATGGACACAAGTGCCCAAAAATAGAGTATCTAGAAATAATATCTGATGACGATGTGTCATACTTTGCCTTTGTCTAAAAGAGGATGATGGACTAAAAAACATTTTAAGGTCTTGTCATAGTGAATAGTCCAGCTAGACTCATAGGAATGCTGATCTTTACAAACTTTTCAGAAAGTTTATGGCATTCAAGGAACTATGATCATCGATTAAATAAATCTGTCTTGGGCAAGAAAGGGTTTTGAAATGAACGTTTCTCTTCAGTAATCACAGAGGCAAGTGACTGGTTTTAAAGTCGTCCTTATACTGTATTTGTGGTCATCTTAAGTACTCATTCAGAGGTCTTAAAACATCCCAGACAGACTTACTCTATTCTATTTTAAACAACATTAACAGAAGGCAATTCTACATCCTCAAGTTAATCATCTCATAAAAATAGCTCTTATTCCTGCTGAACTATGCTTCTGCTATTAATATTTACTGAAAGCCTAGAGAATTTTGGAGTGAAAAAAATTTTTAGAAGGAGGCAACATCTATCCAACTTTGAAGCAAGGAATCAACGTGTCTCTGAAAATTTAATTAAGTTATGTCTCAATTTCATAGAGGAGTCATCTAACATTCCCTGACTCTCTTTAAACTTATTTATTATGGAATCAAGAAAATGGCAAAGAAAGTTAAAAAAAGTAAACCCCACAGTTTCTGAAAATCTAGTCATGTTGTAAAGAAGTCATGGACAATGCTTCCTGGGACCTTAACAATGTACTACTGTCAAGGAAACACGTTCTCAAAGTGCCAAATTGATTAATTTCACCAATGGTCATGAGCCACAACACAGCCAGGGGACATGACAGATTGACTCTAGGAGAAAACCATTATTTTTCCTCTGTGGCCAATGTTGTAACAGTTGAAATCATAGCTGGGATGAAGTAAGCTCAATCATGCAGTTAAAGTGTTGCTTTGAACCAATTGGCCAATAATTTTCTCACTGAAATAAAAACTCAGGGAGTAACCCAGAGAAGTGAAGGAATTGTCCAACACAAAAGATAATTGTTCCCACATTAGAAGCCTAAAACAATACTGATTCTTAAAATCACTGAGGAAACATTGCAATCTCCATTCTCAATGTCAAATAGAACATCTCTTTTTAAAGGCTTATAAAAATTGGGGTTTTTGTAAGTATTTTCAGAAATACCAAAACGCTTGCTCTGATCACACTTATTTTTCAATAGAAGATAGCTAACATACAAATGCAGTTCCTTTATGAAGCTGTAACATAAGAGTGACATGACCAAGGTAACCAATCTGCTTAATCAGAGTAACATATTCTCGGAATTCTATTTTCTGAAGAAAAATAATGATAAAGATATTCTGATTTAATTTTTTAAAAAAAGAAGAAGAAGAGACTGAATTGCAAACATGGTAGGATCGAGGGTAGGGGGGTAAAGAGTAGGAAAATGGAGAAGCCCTCCTGGCTGAGTGTTGCCTGGGATTTTGCTACTCATCCAGTTTACCGACAGCAGTTCACAGTGGGTTCTAAAATAAACTCACCTGATCTTTTTAATGTGCTGTACAGAGTTTTCAGAAATGTATATCCGTGTGTTAATGAATAAAAAGCATGAATGGAATTTGATATGAAGTTTTTCTGTGTGTGACATCTCTCTCTCTCTCACTCTCACTCTTCTTCATCAATGCACCATGACCTATTAAGACAGGCCACTAAGTCAGAGGAAGACATCTCAAGAGAAAGAGCTGCATTCCTTTCTGAAGGCATATATGCTGTCCTGATATAGTGCATCTGCTGTTCAGTCTGCCCGTAAGCAGTGCTAGACTGGAGACTTTGGAGACCACACCATATATCTAACTCAAACTACAATCTTATTTTGAACGTCAAATTTGGTATCTATATTGAATGTTTTCTTTTAAAAAACATTCAAGGTTCTGTTTAACTTTTTTCAATTGCTAAATTCTAGAAAAGTTTATCAAAAGCAAATTTTATTTTTCTGGGGGATGGGATGGGAGGGTTCCCTCTGTTTTGCCAAGACCCTAAACATAAACTAAAATTGTCCTCTGAAATAATTCAGCACTACCTTGATACTTAGTAATGGTATTAGTCTCATCTTAGATATCTGTTTGTTTTAATTTTTACCCCACTAGAATGTAGTAGGTTCCTTAAGAATGGAGAATATATTTTACCTATTTATTCACAGCATCAAATGGTTCCTGGTGTGCGCTTAGTACCTAAAATACAATGGAAGAAGGGAAAAAAAGAATAGAGAAACCAAATAGAAAGGAAGGCGAGCAGGTGTCAGACAGGTACAGTATTACTGAATGAAGCAATTACAAGCACCAGACAAGTTTCTACATTTAGGAACCTCATTTACCACAAGCACACCAGAATCGAGATATTTCTCCATCTTTACCCACAAGTAATTTTTATTGTATTTTGTATATTATAACATTGTCTGTAGCTTTTGTCTCTATAATCCACCAATCTCATACTTGGCTGGACTAGTGCTTTCATCCCAGTGCATGATGAATGTGTCAGTAGCTTACTCATCCTCTCCAGAGAATAGTGGAACTATATCCTTAAAATTGGCCTACTCATTTTAATTGCCCACAGTCAAAACCTACAGAGTTGCAGCTACAATGAGAAAATTATAGCTATACAGTTGTTTTATAAAAGTTTCTACCCTTAAATTCTCCTGTTTTAAAATTGACCAAAATTACCAACATTCTGTTTCTGTTTTGCTTATTCTGAGACCTGAGAGTTCCATTAAAATTAGAAAAAAAAAAATTCAGACCTTCATAAGAATAAGATATATATCTCAAAAAAAGCAAATATTTATATTTATTTAGTAAGTACCTAGATTTTTTTCTGCACAAATAGCCACATTATAGGTAAACTAAAATCATACTTATTTTTATTTTTAGTTTTTGTCAGTGATTTGAAACTCAACACACTTCTTTCCAAATATCTGAACTTTATGTATTATACTCCATTTTTAATGGTTGCATTAGGTCTTTTATAACAGATAACTGGCCATGCTAACTCAATTCCTCTGTCCTTCCTTCAAATGCTATTTCTTATTGTGTCATTTTAAAGAAAATAGAGAAGATACATGACACTAGCAAGAATATATCTCCAACCGGGGGCCGGGTGCGGTGGCTCAAGCCTGTAATCCCAGCACTTTGGGAGGCCGAAACGGGTGGATCACGAGGTCAGGAGATCGAGACCATCCTGGCTAACACGGTGAAACCCCGTCTCTACTAAAAAATACAAAAAACTAGCCGGGCGAGGTGGCGGGCGCCTGTAGTCCCAGCTACTCGGGAGGCTGAGGCAGGAGAATGGCGTGAACCCGGGAGGCGGACCTTGCAGTGAGCTGAGATCTGGCCATTGCACTCCAGCCTGGGCCACAGAGAGAGACTCCGTCTCAAAAAAAAAAAAAAAAAGAATATATCTCCAACCAAAAATGACCAACAAGTTGGCATTTTTATTAATCCCCTAATATTAACTTATTTTATTTGTAATTTGCTCTCATCCAGAAAGAAGAGTTGAAAGAAGCAAAAATCCATTTAATTAAGGTACAGCTTAGGTTGGGTTGGGTTACGGTAAATTGGTAAATATGATACACTATAGCTTAATTTGCTAATAAAAAGGATAAATACTAAATCCATGTACCATATATCCACTCACAGTAAATTTCCTAGGCAGCCTTCTTGAGTCTAGCAGAATGTCTTAAATGTTGCTAGATGTTCCTTTGGGGCTCACGTGATCCATTTATTGCCTCCCTTTTTTCTTCCTCATTTTAATCTTCCACTGATGCAACAATAACTTCATACCTGGTTCACAGTCTCACTCTTCATTACTGCCTTCATGCTCAGAGAAGTCAGTCCTCACGTGGTTGACCAGTTTGATAATCATGCCTCACACTCTTTGTCCTCAGTTCTATTTATTACCCAACTCCACTTGACTTTAGGAATCCACAATTTAGCTTTCTATTACCTAGAACGATTCCATTTTTTAACTCTTAAACTCCAAGTTCAAATTTGTTGAACCACATCCTCTTATACCAGTTCCTCACACACATTCCATGTCCTTTTCCCTTTAATCTCCCATTTGTTCCCAATTCATCAGTCCATTCCTATTTATTCTCTTTTCTACAACTAATCCAAGTGTCATTCTGAATATACTCTTGCAGACTCCCTTAACTCATTCTCCTGATCAATTCATCATATGCACCAGGCAAAACTTCAGACCTGGATCAATTCAGCTGTCTATTCATTCTTCTTCTATGCCTAGACTGATGGGACCTACTAGAGAAAAGTCACAATGCTCAATCATGAAGATGAATGATATGAAAAATTCATGAAAAAAGGATTCCGGCTTCAAGTGAACTCTGAAAATTGGTCTGCAGTCCTGGTCATCTCCTTATTTTTTTTTTTTTTTTTTTTTTTTGAGACGGAGTCTCGCTCTGTTGCCCAGGCTGCAGTGCAGTGGCGCAATCTCGGCTCACTGCAAGCTCCACCTCCCGGGTTCACGCCATTCTCCTGCCTCAGCCTCCCGAGGAGCTGGGACTACAGGCGCCCGCCACTGCGCCCGGCTAATTTTTTCTATTTTTAGTAGAGACGGGGTTTCACCATGGTCTCGATCTCCTAACCTTGTGATCCGCCCGCCTCGACCTCCCAAAGTGCTGGGATTACAGGCGTGAGCCACCGCGCCCGGCCCATCTCCTTATTTTTTGTCCCACAGAGTCCACATGAAGTCATTGCAGGATCTCTACTGTCATTACCTACCTTATCATTTTTAACAAATCACTTTAACTCCTTACTTCATAGACGAAAGTCATCATTTGCCTCTTCCCATCACTAGATTGTGTATAACTAACTCAACCTTTTCTTATTCATTTTTTTCCAAGTGGAGGAGCTCCTTCTCCATTTATGAACTATTCTCTCTTCCTCATTTTCCTTGTTCTCAGGTGCCTCCTCTTGTAAGTTAACATCCTCCTATCAACTCCTGGGTTTTAAACCCCTTCCGTGCTGGCTTATTCCCTCTTTATCTAAAATTATGTTCAAAATCTTTATGTATTCATGTCCCCTCTGGATACCACACTGTTTTTTCCTTTTCCTTTCACAGTTACATTGGTAGGAAGAATAGTGCATGCTTGCTGTCTTTTCTTCCTCACCATAAATTTATGCCTCTATCCAATGCAATCTGCCCTTTATACCACTCCATGCCACCAAATCTTTGCTTTTGTCTAGGTCAGTGTTGACTCCAAACTTCAAAAACCCAAATGGAAATTTTCAATTCATATCTTACCTAATCCTTCTGAAAAATATAGACTAGTGCATCATTTTTGGTATTATTTATATCTCTCTCCCTTAACCTCATTCAAGTCTTTGCCAAAATGCCACCTTCTTTGTGAGACTTACCTAACCAGACTGTTACTTAAAATTGCAGCACAGACTCCTGCACTCCCAGTCGCTCTTACATTGCTTTATTATATTTTTATTGTACTTCACATCTTCTAACAAAATGTATACTTATTTATTTCTGTCTCACTTCAGTAGCAGATAAGCTAATTTGTTGTTTTCACTAATGTATCTCAACATTTTATATAAAGTAATAAAAAAATTTGTCAGAAGAATGGATCTCTTGGTTTCCAGGACAACAGTCTCTCTGGGTTTTTCTACTGACTCTTGAATTTTTCTTTCTCAGTCTTCTTTGCAGCTTCTGCTACATATCCCTTAACTTCTAATGTTCCCCAAGTTTCCTCCCATAGGCTGTTTCTTCTTATTTCTCCCTGAGACATCTCAGCCGCTGTCATGGTTGAAACTATCTTCTTAATGTTAGCTACTGAAATATCTATATTTCCATTCCAAATCTTTCCCCTAAATCCCAAATCCATATATCTAATGTCTTCCTAAACATCTACATTTAGAGGTCCCACAGACAACACTAACACAAAATATTCAGACTCTCTTCCAACCTACCATAGGCTTCACTCACATGATTGTAACCTAGATTTATATTTATATGTCTTCTGTAAAGTACTATTTCTAAGTTAAATAAGCTATTTTAACTACCAGCTCTGTATAGAGGTAAAAATGATACTGTGAATGTGAAAATGAATCTATGCTTTATGCATCCAGGAAGCATTCAAACCATATCAAGAGATTTATATTTCCAATAGTGGGAAACTGGGGTATTTATGATAGATAAAATAAAGCCTTGCTTTCATATCTTAGTGATGCTTTTTCTATAATTTTGAATAATCATTAGGTGATTAGTGACTTGGTACACTAAAGTTTCTGTAATAAATATATAAAGACATAATTTTACAACATTACCCTCCAAGCCATTTGCATCTACAAATGAAAACCATCAGCTGTCTGCTATTATCCAATAAATTTAACCAAGATGATCACAGTTCAGAGATAAACCATACATTTATAATTAAACAATATTATCTCCAAATGTCAGAAGAAGTGTAACATGGGCAAAATCTGCATCATTCTAAATAAAAGTTAAATAAATATTACATATACAATGGAGTTTGGTGCAAATAACACTAAAGTTGAAAACCGACAACCTGGATTCAAATTTCTCTTTTACTACTCATTAATTGTTGGGCTTCAAGTAAGTTAATAATAGCCATTCACTCTTCTAAGAGTTTTACATTTTACAAGTCTCACAATAACCCTATACAACAAGCACTATCATTTTCCTCAATTTCCAGGTGAAAACACTGAGTAGCCTAGAAGTAAAGTATTTTACCCAAGATCACTCAGTCTCATTTTGGACCCTGGTTGCTTGATTCTAGAGCTTCTGTGTTCAATGTCACATCATGTTTTGAGGATTTCCATTTGTAAAATGCGAGTTTCATCTCCAAAATAGAGTTTTAATTAAAATAGCACATAAAAGTATTTTGTAAATGTTAAATCACCGTCAAATGCAACATATGGAATTATCAGTCTAATAAATTAGTAAACTTCAAACAATGGTTTCTTTCTTTATTTGGGATTTGTACTGCATCACTCCCTAAATAAATCTGAGAATCTATTTTCTTGTAGTGGATTCTGTGAAGTGAATTTCATCTTTGAGTCTTAAGAACTGTTCTACAAGGACCTTGAAGATAACATTAAAAGTTCACTGAAGTTCAGGAGAGAGTTCTAAGGCATCCGGACAAGTAATTTCCATAGTAGCTCCCTGTAGAAAAATGTACTACAAATCAAAGCTGTCTGCATTCTCTAATGATCAAAGAGTCACTTTTCACATATCTTTCTTAAAACAAAACATGTGACTGACTTTCTATAGAAAATAAAATTATAGAGAAGTCAGATTTTAATAGCATATAGAAACACAGTTAGTCCTGTAAGAAATATTTTATCCCAAATTTCAATCCACTATAATATGAATTATAGTTACATTCTTTCATTTATTCATTCATTTCTTCAACTAACTTTACTGAGTATTTACTATGCAAGACATTGTATTGTACGCTGTGGATGCAATGGTGAAATAAACATCAGTTTTGTCCTCAGAGGATTTACTGTCCAGTGGGGAGAAATTTTTACTAAAAAAGTACAACACAACATAGTAAGAAAAGTATAGTGTCCTATAAGAAGACAAACAAGATGCAATTAACCTTTGAGATATTTGATACATATTTCAATGGCCATCCTAATCCATTTTTCATGACACAGAAAATACACCATCTTTGTAATGTTTTAGTGCCTTGCAAACTAAATATTAAGATATCAGTTCATTCCAAGGCCTACCTTAATACAGAAGTAGATCCAGCAACTTGTCCTTCATGATATAATAGTTTCAATAATAATTCATCACAAATTGTTGACCACCTCTTTGGATGATACTGTTGGGTCACTTTGACAATTTAAAATCACTTTCTGGTGCAACGTGGAATATAGGTTTTCTTTTTTGTAACAGGAGCTGAATTTGTCTGTAGATGTGCCAAACCCTACCCAAGTTAGGAACTTTAATTCACTGCCTTTTTAGGCCTTTCTCTAGTTCTGCTTCAACAAATCACTAATTAGAAGCATAATGTGTGTGGGAAAGGGTTAACAAAATATTTTCCCTTTCTCCCTTAGAATTTGATCTTCAATTCACTTTCTAGATCTGTTCCCTTGACAACCTGAAAAAGGAAGTATGTCAAATATGCTAATAGGCAGGATTGCTTAGGGTAAAAATAATCTGATTGGCTAATTGCATGCAGAGTGGGAAAAATTATAAATAAATGATAAATACCTGATAGGGATACTATAGCTTTAGACTTTTGTAACTGGACATGCCTTTTTCAGAGGCATAGAAGCGCTGCCTATGGAGTTGTTACAAGAGATATTGGTTCCTGCGGGACATGAGGTTTTTAAACCAGGGGAATTTTCATAGCTGCTCTGAGAATCATTCTTTCATACCAAAGAGAAACCAAAGAGTATAGCTCTTGTGCTGCAGTATAGACTTCATCATGCACTGCCGTGAGAGCTAGTTCCATGGAAGAGTAATAACTGACATTGCTCTGCTGGGCAACTAAGGTTCTTGTCCCATACGCTTCTAAGCAAATTTGATGCCACGTGTAATTTATGATAATCTTGTGAGTCTAATTATTTAATATAACTGCTACGATTTGTTGCGCTATGATTTGTTATGAATTGCTATGAATGTGTCCTCCAAAATTCCTGTGTTGAAAACTTAATTTTCAATGCAACACAGTTGAGAGACAGGACCTTTAAGAGGAGATAAGCTCACTATAGCAGAAGTGGGTCAGCTATCACAGGAGTGGGTTTCCTCCCCTTCCCCTCTCTCATGCACATACAGTCTTTTGCCCTTTTGCCTTCAGCCAGGGGATGACACAAAAAGTAGGCTCTCACCAGATATGGGTCCCTCGACCTTGGATTTCCCAGGCTCCAGTACTATAAAAAATAAAATAAATCTCTGTTCTTTATAAATTACCCAGTCTCATGTACCCTGTTGTAGCAGCACAAAGCATATTTAGAACCTAAAAAGAGCCCCTGGCCCCACCTTCAGAGTTTAGGGCAAAGTAATGGCAGATAATAGAATAATACATAAGTAATTAATAAGCATGTCAAGAGGTTCCTGGTTGCCTTTGTAACAAGCCTCATGCCTAGGCTCCTAGTGTGTACTGAACCTAGTACGATAACCATATGCTTGACATATAGTAGAACTGAAGAACGTTTTGTTGACTAAATTAAGCAATTAGTTAATTAATGAATAAATGAATGAATGACTCTAACCAATACAGTAGAAAAAGGAAGCTAGAGCTTCAGCTCTCAAGTCTCATTTGATCCTAGCTTTCAGTTGCCCCAGCTCTGCCCTATGCTTGATTCTGAATCAAGTTTCTTGATTCTCTGTTTAACATCTTGTGCTAACTTCCACTTGCACCTCCAGATCTCCTCTCCAACTTTCTCCAGTCTACTCTGTGTCCAGGAGGCTGGGCAGCATGGAACTTATCAACAGACTACCTTGCCCTCCAGCTTCCTGTCATACCAACAAAGGCCACAATAAGTTATTGAATGGAGGGTAGGACAGGGGTTGAAGTATTTATTCCTCCAGCTCCCTACCTGTGTGGTGAATCGGGGGGCTGCAAAGGTCACAGCTTCTGTGATATAGCCCTCTCCACGCTAGCTATCATCTCCAGGTTTCAGGAACCACTGTCTCTCACCACTTCAAGTGTATGAGTGGTAATAGCTTCTTGTTACTTTCCTCAGGAGATCACATTGTCCCTTGTTACTTCTCTGTATCCTGTCCACATGTTTAAATTAGTTCCTTTATTAGATAATCCTCAAATTGCCAAATGTAAGCATGCTGTTTCTTTAAGGACCTCAACTGAAATACCTTTTCATTAGGTATTTTTCAAATCTCTTGCAACATATTTTCCTTTTACTAATGAGTCTACTTGGTTCAACCACCAGCCATGACCCACCATCGGTGCTCCTGTTTCTCCTAGAAGTATAATGATAAATACTATTTTTCCTGGTCGAATCTAGCTGGAATCACCTTTAACCCTTGGTGTTTTCTCATTGCCCTCCCTCCAACAAGACCTTGCTTTACTTTCCCTGGCCCAAACTAACTGTCCATCACTTATAGCCACTGCCCCTTATATACTGGCATGACAAATAGGGATTAATTTTTGTTTTGGAGACATAGCAGGATATAGTTGAAAGAACAAAGCCTTTAAGTCTGGCTTGATGAGGGTTTGAATTTCAATTCAGCCACTTTACTGGTGCCTGAGTAAGTTGACAAAACTCTCTGAGCCTCCATTTCTTCTGCAAATTAGGAAGAACAAGACGTATCTTTACCTGTGAGGTTTTTTGATAGACACTAAAAATATGTATTGATATTTGGCACACAATATGTGCTGAAAAAATAGTAGTAGACATATTATTATTGATAACATCATTGTAACCCAAACACATTCCAACCAAGGAATCATTTCCAAAGGTCCATTCAGCTAAATAGAGAGGCATTAAAATTCTCTTTAGCTGCAAAAATCTCCCATTGCTAATTTCTCTCTCATGAATTCACAATAGCAAATTATCACCATTATTGGTTATAGTTGTTGCTTAAGTAGAAAATATTTTCTTGTTTCTAGTTACTGCAAATATAAAGAGCAGAAAAGTTATATGTTCCAGAATTTTATTATTTTATTTCTTGCTTATATTAAAATGTGTTTTAATTTTGATATCTGAAGTTAAGACGAAAATGTTATATTAATTCCATTCTGTCCCCTATCAATGCAAGATACTATGACAGCATTCATAGTGTATACTTTTCCTTTAACATTAAAGTTATTTTTTTGTAAAGTTGCCAAGATATCTGGCACAGTTGCCATTCCAAATTAAGAATATGGTCTTTCAAAGTGCAAACATTCACAGAGTTAAAAAAACCTTCCAAGGCAAATGAATTTCACACCACCTAAGAACAAGAAGAGACATGATACTTCTGTTTAACTTCTCAGCATGCATTAGACAAATCTTTAAATAGCCCCACTAACTGAATCAGCCTTATAGGCTGAATAGTTGGTAGGTTGTGAGTTGCAATTTTTAAGGCTGCCAGAAAACACTTCTTAAGTCTTCTTCCTGTCTAGTCCCCCACAATGAACTCTGAAGCTCCTTTAACAATAAAGAACGAAGCCTGTCATCTTCTAATTAGAAATAAGTTTAAAATGCACAAAGTCATTAAGCTTAATTTATAGTGAGATTTGTTTCTGTTTTTTCCTGATTCTGATAAAGGACTACGTCAGGCAGGAAACAATGGTTGGGAAAGAAAAGACTGGAAACCCTGAAGACAAACATCTTCAAATTCACATTTGTGCCTAATGCTAACCTTGCACCCAACTCTTCGTGATTTAAACAGAATTCATTAATATGTTTCTTTCTGCTAAACTATATCCCCTTCTCTAGGTTTTTGATGGCCCTGGAAGTTTTTATTTTTTTACTTTTTATTTTTTTATTCATTTTTATTTTTATTTCTATTTTTGTGGCATAGTCTCACTCTGTCGCTCAGGCTGGAGTGCAGTGGAGCCATCTCGGCTCACTGCAACCTCTGCCTCCCAGATTCAAGTGATTCACTGGCCTCAGCCTCCCAAGTAGCTGGGATTACAGGCATGTGCTATGACACCCAGCTAATTTTTGTATTTTTAGTAGAGACAGTGTTTCACCATGTTGGCCAGGATGGTCTTGATCTCTTGACCTCATGACCCACCTGCCTCAGCCACCCAGTGACCCCGGAATTTATATGGGGATCCTGAGTCTTTTCAGAAACATTCCTTTGCCCAACAGCCTTAAAAAGTATTACAATATGGGCCGGGCACGGTGGCTCATGCTTGTAATCCCAGCACTTTGGGAGGCAGGTGCATCACTTGAGGTCAGGAGTTTGAGATGAGCCTGACCAACATGGCAAAACCCCATCTCTACTAAAAACACAAAATTTAGCCAGGCATGGTGGCAGGCACCTGCAATCCCAGCTACTCGGGAGGCTGAGGCAGGAAAATCGCTTAAACTCAGCAGGCAGAGGTTACAGTGAGCCGTGATCATGCCACTGCACTCCAGCCGGGGTGACTGATGGAGAGCGAGTCTCCATCACAAAAAAGAAAAAGAAAAAAAAGTATTATGATATGGATTCACTATTAAACCCCAAAGTGACCTGCCAAGCTATGGAATCTATTTGAGTAACAATTTATATAACTTGGCTTTGGTGAAAGAGAAAGGAAAAGGTTTTTCATTTTGTTTTGTTTCGGGCACTAGAGAAAAGAGAAAGAGATGTAAAGGAAAATGCTCAGGGTCCCATTTAACCCCTTAGGATATTTGAAGCACAAATTGAGAGCCACATTAGGTGTAGAAGCGGCAGAATCTACTTGTAGGAAGTTTTTTTCTGAAGTCCTGCCCACAAGCAGTGCTATTTCAATGTCAAAGTGACAGCATGCCACCCATTGTTGAGTTGAGGTTCATTACCCGCTTTTGCATGAATCCTAGGCCTGCTCTGACCTTGAGGATTAACGACTTTCCAAGCAGCAAGGAAAAATACCTTTAACACAGACATCAGCATTTTCACATCTAACAATATAGTTACCTTATAAACAGACATATGGGTATGGGAAAGGTGGAATCAAAAAGGAAGAACTGGTAGAAATGTGGTAAACTTGTTTGGCAGATAAATTCAAAAGAGCATGTGAGGAACTTTGTGAAATTTCTCTGAGGTGCTTACTAGGTGTAAGAAACAACAGGGGAAGAGAAGAGGAATATCTGGTAAATGGAGGCTGGAGTTCAGCTTCAACAAGTTAAATTCCTGAGAGCTCCCAAGATATGTGAAATGAGTCGATCACAGTCAGTGAGATTTGGTTTTCTGGAGTCACAGGCCCTGGTTTCGAATACTTGCCTACTACTTAATAGCTGTATGACCTTGGCATACAGCAAGTTATTCAACAATCAGTACTTCCCTCTCCTCATCTGTACTAATAGTCTCTACCTCACAATATTGCTGTGAGGTTTGAAGGGTTACTGCATGCAAAACAGAGTAGTAACTAGTAACAATGACAAACATTTGAGTGTTATAATTTGGTCCCATTTGTACAAATGGGCTGGGATGTCAGCATCTTCTAAGCCAAACAGATATTTCCTACTTTCTCTACCACTACTTTCTCTACCACTACAAGAGTAGCAATTGGTACACATCATAAAAATATCCATTCAACTCATGTAAAAATAAATAACAGAAGAAACTTATTTGATACTTGATTGAGAAGTATGCATCAATAATATCTTGGTGGATCACAAATGAACCAGGATTTTGAGAAGCTTTATTATGTTTGCAACTCTGAAATTCATTTAATCCTCTTAAGCTTTGAATTTATTACTAAATCTACATCTATACAACCATCTAAACAACCAGACCGAGACAGTACAAGATATTAAAAATAAAACAACATATCAAGTAGTTATACAATAATATTACATATTTTCTGCAAAATTACATTTATATTATATATAGATATATATTTATGTATTTTCTTTTGGTGGTATGGATGTGTATTGGTGGTATAGATATGTATTTATCTATTTGCTTTTAAATTAGAGTCCAGATTTATTTCAGGAGCCAAGCTGTATGAATCATTTTGGTCTCCAGCACAAGCTTCTATGCTGACTGATTAGATGAAACTAATTAACAGGTGTGTAATTCAAATGTAAATGACATGCAATCATTTGAAAATGAATTAATGGCTACAAAATAAACACTGTCCTGAACAGAAAAGTTCACAGAAGTTACTATTTTAGCATAGATTTCCCACAAATGTTTTCATTTGATTATGGAAAAAAAAAATTGTCTTCCTTCAGGTTTGTAAATAGATAGCCAAAAGAAAGTTTCTAACAAAGCGTCAGAATCAGAAGCCATATAAATGTAGTTATTTCCTTTTTATCCTTGTCCTTCTAAGCAGTAACTCCAGCTGTCCCAAGGCTTTCATGCTCTATGTACTCCTGTAAGCTACTCTGTCCCCTCAAGTACAAGATCAGCCACTTGGAGGTCTAGAAATACTACTTGCTTTGAGACCTACAGGACCAAATCCCCCTATCCCAAATCCTCCATTGGCTTCTCACCCTGAGTAAAAGGCAAATTGCTCACAATGGCCTATAACATCTTAAATGGTCTGTTCCCTGCCTCTCCTGGCCTCATCTGCTGCCATTCTCCTTATCCCCAGTTCATTTACGTTGACCTCTTTGCAGTTCCCAGTAAGCCAAACACACACCCACTTCATGATTTTTGCACTTGCTTTTCACGCTGACTGGGACATACACCATCTTCCCACTGTCTTTACTGTGACATCTTGATTCCAACCTTTATCATATTTCACCTGAATTCTTGCAAGAGGCTCCTAGTTGCTTTCTATCTCAGTCTTACTGTCCATACAGCAACCAAATGACAATTCTAAACCATAACTCAGAGCATATCACTTCCCCGCCTCCCTGGTTTCCTACTGCAACGGGAATAAAACCTAAATCATAGGCTCTGCCTTGATGGCATTTCAACTGCCCCTCAGGTCTCATGGCCCTGCCTTTATCACAGGCTCTGCCTTGATGGCATTTCAACTGCCCCTCAGGTCTCATAGGCCTCAGTCCTCACACTGCCCTTCCTTCTCTCTCTTGAACATGTAAAACTCATCTCCACCTCAGTTTATTTGCATTTGATGTGATTTCATTTTCAAATACTTTCCCCAGATTTTCATATGGCTGCCTTCTCACCATTCAAGTCTTAACTGAAGTGTGGTTTCCTCCCAGAGGTCTTCCTTGACAGTTCTAACGAAAATTACTGGCCCAGTCTTGTCACTTTCTTGCATATTACCCCATTTTTAAATGCATCATAGCATGTATCAGTATGTGAATGAATGAATAACTGAATGAATAAATTACAAAAATTGTCTCCTCCACTCTCTCAGCAGTAAAATATATACTTCTTGAGAAATGTGACTACTTCTGTGTTGTTCTCCATTACATTCCTAGTGTCTAGAATAGTGCCCACTACATGGTATTACATATACAGTAATGATTTGTTGACTGACTTCATAACGTCTACTAACATTTTCTTGAATGACTAAAATGCATCTTTCTGGGCTCAAAATATCGAGGCTATATGAAGGTGAAAGTAATAAATATCAGTACCATGAGATAAAAAGACAAGTAAATAAATGATTGCCTGCAATGTGATATTCTCAGTGTGCTCCTCTCCACACTTCATAAACACAAGCTACATAAATAATTTGAACCCACTGGTCTATTAGAATGAGCTAGTAGGCTGTGTAGTGAGTACATTGCCCTGTCATTATGACATATGCCTAAACTCCTTAATGTTTTTGGTTCCTGTCATTTTGACAAATTCAAATTTCTCTTTACAAGACTCACTGCTTCAGATCTCTTCTTCCAGTTAATTCAAATTGCATCTTCTAAGATCTTCCCTTTTTATCACCATGACTACCTCACCACACTCCTTAAGTTCTTCCTCTGGCTTCCTTAGTCTTAATAATTCAATTCAGAAAGTGCTTGAGTGCCTACAAGAATGCAGAGTCTGTACATCTTGTCTCAGCCCTCAAGGCCCTGCATCTTTATGCCTACTCTCTTGCCTCTATCCAGCCCCCTTCGTTTATTAATTCACATTATTTTTCCTCCCTTTGTCTACTGCCACTTGGAGAGCATTTCCACTTCAAACACTGCAGCACTCTGTTCCCACCTCCTCTGGCAAACCCAAACTTAGTCCATTTAAAAATGATATCCTAGATAACAAATTACAGATTGTAAGAAAGCAATTAAACCTCATCCTAACACAAAATTTCTTGTAACTATGACAAGAAATTCAATATTTGGTGTCAGTCCTTAAGAAAAAATAGAATAGCAAGGTTCCTGTATAACAGTAATAAAGATACTTAATAAGAAATTTTGATTAAAAGATATTTGTGCAGTGAGCAGGCATGTTATCCCTGAGACTGTTTTCCTGTGAATTGTGTATTATAGTTCAAACATTCTGAAATGTATTTTGAAGATATTACATCTACTTAATCTACTTGTAACAAAAAGTTTTCTATTTTAAATAAAAAATACAAATATTATGATTAAATACCTTAAATTTTTCAAGAAACATTTTTCAAAAAAATTAAAGTATTTTAAAAGCATTACACAATTTAACTTATGCTAGCATCCATTTAAGCAGAGAAATTGAATGCAAAATTCTATTATGTTGTAATTCAAACTAGAAATTTGGGATCTTACTGTTCAAAAGTTGCTCAGCATTCTAACTCATGAAATAAAGAGATTAGTTTGACTTACAAGACTCAACATTTTAGTAAATTTCTTGGGAGGTAATTTTCATTTACTCTTTACCTAAAACAGGACACAGTGAAGAAAAATTAGCAATGAATGAAAAAAAAATGTGTACTATTTTTTTAAATTTCCTTCCCAAGTACAAAACAAAGAGAAAAAAATGAATAAATACTATATCTAAATGTGGAGAACACTGTTGTAAATTTTACAGTCTCAATCAAAACTTTAGTAAGGCAAAGCGCTATCATGGTCTAACTATAATTTTTTAATCCAAGTAAAATTGACATAAATTGAAACACACAGGCCTTAAGTGATGATTTCTGATACCTACATACACCTTGTAACCACAACCTGAATAAAAATGTAGAATATCCCAGATGTTAACCCAGAAAGTTCCCAAGTATCCATTCTAGGCCATCCCCACACCTCCTAAGCAACCACTATTCTGAATTCTATCACCATAGATTAGTTTTACCTGTTCTTGCATTTCATAAAATGGAATCATGCCATGAGTACTCTTTTGTGCCTGGATGATTTTTCTCAGAATGATGTTTTTGATATTCATGCATGTTGCAGATTGCCCTAAAGGTGGATGTAATCTTTCTTTTACTAATTGTTAGTATTTCTCTAAATGAATATACTATAGTTTGTTTATTCACTTCTTGTTGAAATTTGGAGTTATTTTCAGTTTGGAAAAATTATAAATAAAGTTGCTATGAACATTTATGTACAAATCTTTTTGTGGACATATACTTTCATTTATCTCGGTTCATAACTAGTTAGGAGTAAAATTACTGGAGCAGAGGTAGATAAATGTTAATTTAATAATAAACTACCAAACTGCTTTTCCAAGAGGTTGTATCATTTTATCCTCCTCTTGGCAGTATTTGAGAGCTCTGGTTGCTCCACGTCATCATCAACATTTAATATGGTCATATTTTTCTCCTTTATAATTAATTCCTGTCTAAAAAGTTTATGCCTATCTCAAGGTAAAAAAAAAAAAGTATTATTTTTTCTAAATGTTTTATGATTTTATCTTGTATATTTAAGTCTATGATCCATCTCAAATTAACTTTTATATGGTATAAAGTAGAGGTTAAGGTTTTTTCATACATTTACACTGTTTTAAGATTTTTGCTGAAAAACATAAAAACACTAGATACCTAAGATCAGCACTTAAAAATCAATTCTCTTCATTTACACTTTGCCAGCCTTTTTATTGTTGTTGTTGTTGTTTAACATAACTCTTGTCTGTATAAGAATAGCCCAAACAGAAGTAGGCTAAAAATGGTTCATAGGTTTAGGGAGGGAAAATCACATGACATTTGTCTGTAACCAAATTTCACCTTTTCCTGGAGATTTGCTGGTAGCCCAAGCCATAGGAGGTCTCATAGGAAGACCTCACACATCCTGGAGTCTGCATGCATGATGAGCTAATTACATCATCTGCTGCTCTTGTAAAATACACTAGGCTAGGCAAATAATTTGATCTTCTATCCAGACATCCACATTAGCAGTCATCTGCAAATGTACAGCTGCCCATTCTGCATGGCAAGTCTATGGCACAGATATCAGCCTTCTTTTAATAAATATACCACAATGCTATTTTGCAGCACTTTTTAAAATGCTACAAAATAAAATAAGGAAAAACAAAGGTGATAACGTTTAATTATGGAATCTCACTATTTTACCAATTTTTTTCGAAATCTGCAATTTCTTTTCAATATAGGGTACACATCAGCATTCTTGCTTTAGGAAAATCACGAAGTCTGATGTAATAAAAAGAAAATAAAGGCTGTGTGAGAGAAGAATTTTATCTTGCCCAAAGCAAAAGCCTAACAAAAGAAAGGCAATTATTCCGACCAGTTAACAAAGCCAAGAGAAAAGCCACACCTAATTAGCTAAATCCAAAAATCCTCAAAATGGTTAATACCCCCTCCTTCTCTAAAATCCTGTAAATAAAATCAACTGGGAAATAATAGTAAACATGTTTCATATTAGCATGGATATTAACTAGCTCATGGCCTCACAGAAGTCAATAAGGTATTTTAGGAGAAACCAATACAAAATTTTGCAATGGTGCCTATTATCTCCAGAGAATGTATTTACCACCAAGAGCCACTCAGTCTAACTTACCATAATACATAAAAACGGCCTGGTAGCATCTAGGTCTGCCTTTTTATTCCGCTTCTCTAATTATCAAACAGCCTTACTGATTAAATTCAATGAGCAGTAGGCACAATTTTTGATTTGTCTACTGTGCCATTGCTTTTCATTAATACTCCTCCCTCATACTCCTTTCTGTTAAAATAACTTAGGGGGTCAAGTGTTGATGCTTTTCCTTATAGTTATGAGTTGCAATTTATGTTCAAGAGGCTTTGTGTCTTACATATTAAAGAGAAGAACATTAGAAAACTTTAGCATTCTAAGCATGATGAATCTCTAAGTTTCAAATTAGAAAAGCCAGCATTTAGAGAACTACTAGTTTTACTGATTTTTATCACAAGGTGATACTCTCATCTTGAATCAATACTATGAAAATTCTTGCTTGAAAAATAGTTCACTTAAAATGGATTTTATTGATTTAGCTATTAAAGGGTAAAATATATTTCACAAGAATTATAAGTTAGAAAAGTAAGGGGAAAACACTAGTCTTCATAAAACTGAATTTGTCTTAAGCTGAAAATCTTTAAGTTATAATAATCTGAGTTTTAGCTGGAGATAAATCTATTAATATCTCCCAAGACATTCATATAAATTAACTTTCTGAGTAATAAGATGTTAATGGCATACGAAAATATCTTTACCTTTACCACACTGGATTTTGATACAACGTTATTCTAAAGTATTTCAGAATAAGGAGCTAATTTATCATTTGTGTGACTTTTTTTCCAGGAAATCCAAATATCTGATTCAAAGTGATACAGACAAAGAAATAAAATTCAGCAACCAGAAGTAATTTAAAGTAATTCTAATTCCTAGGTGCATCTCTTGGAAAATGTTAAAAGATATCCAATGCACAATCTTTTTTATCCCATTCCAGTTGATTGCCAATTTTTCCCACACCTCAGCTTTCTCGCCTCTCACTTTCAACCCTTTCCCCTAAACCTCCTTTCCTATCTTCCTTGTCTCCTGATGGGACTTTACTTTCTTTTCCCTCTTCCTTTCTATCCTCTGCTATTCTCTTTTTTCCTCAAGATAAAATCTCCATGCATTTATCCATCCTTAATTCTATTGTTCAGCCTCTAAAGATGATGCCAATCTGCATGGTAAACTGGTTAGGCAGAAGAACAGAGGAAAGCATGTCTCCTCACACATTAATAATTTCTGTCCCTGTTACACACATATCACTTCTCTTCAAGAAGTCTCAAGATATTTTAAGGTACTCATAATTCCAGTCACCTCACAGCTAACAGTTACCTGTCAATCAGACTTGACAGAAAGACTGAGGTTAAGCAATTTTCTCAATTAAATCGAAGATAACAAGGAATTTGGCTTAGGGCTCTGTCTCCCAAATTAAAACATTTTCCCAGTGAAAACAAAGCCTCTCTCAGGCTTTACATGTACAAGCACACTTACTCATCTTCAGAACCTCATTCACCGGCATGAATAAACTGTCTTCACTACCAAAATAAAGGATCTTGATTAAAATAAAGAAAATTAAGCCAGTGACAATGACTTTGTGCAGTCATTAAATGTATAACATGCACGAGTTTATTCACAAGATAAATATGCAATTCTGTTCATGATGGGCTCTTAAAAGAATTCTTCCAATTATATTTTATACTGCCTAATACATAAGCAAAAATGTGAAAAACACTGTCTCAACATCTACTTAGGAAAAAAGACTGTAGCTAATGTTGTGTAAAATGCAAGGTCACTAGACGTTTCCTTGCTACAATGTAAAGAAAGTCTCAACTCAAAATAACCTATATAATTTTTCAGATTAGATAAAAGTAAAAACTGTGACAAGGAAATGATGTAGTACACTTCTAGGGAATGACCCCAGATACTTAATTCTACATGGTTCATACCAGGAACATTAACATAAAATCATATTTTATCAATGTGGAAGACCCAAAAGACAGCAAAGGTCAGAGAAAGTTTCACCAGCCTATGAAAAATGAGTGTAGTGTTACATCTGTCCCAGCCTAACGATCCTAAAGTCAAATATGATTTTATTAGGTTGGTGCAAACATAATTTTTGTTTTTGCTATTACTTTTCATGGCCAAATAAAACCATGATTACTTTTACACCAACCTACTACAACTAGAAAATATGTATGAAAATAGAAGCATACAACCAATAATACGTGTTCTAGTTTCCGAAGTGTAAAGATATGTCCATTTTGAGTTTTAGTTTAAAAACCACCTCTTTCAGGAAGCTTCCCATAATAAAGCTAAAGCATTGTTCCATCTTATTTAATCTCAATGTTTCCAGCACTTTATTTATATTTGATTTGGTATTTAAATATTGCTGGCAGTCAATGCCTATTTGACGTCTTTAAAGTCGTGCAAATCTATAAGGCTGCATATGAATAGCAGCCATGTCTCCCTAAACTTTGTAAATTCTTATATTAATAGTAGAATCCACAAGTTGTTTAATAAGTATTGTAACATTGAAAACATACTTTTGATCTTCACTGTCCTGAAACATTTTTAACACTAACTCTGAAAATTGTAAATATTTCCATTAGAAATTCTGTGGCCTAGATTGTTAGTTTTCTGTTTCTGTTTTGTTGGGTTTATTTATTTAATTCATATTTATGTTGTTTCCTTTCTTAATGAATCTGTGCTCTTCTACTTCCTCAAGATTATCACACCATGTTTCTATATTTTCCTAGTACCTATCTTTACTATCATGGCCCCTAAACACTAACTGCTTCAAATTAATTTCACTCTTTTCGAACCTTATGCCCTTTCCCACTAACTTTCACTTCTCAGAAAACCCTTCCATCTCATCACTCACAGAGAAAATAGAATCCATCTGTACTAGCCCACCATATCTATAGTTTAAACTGCTATAATAAAGAGGCCCTAAAACCCAGTGTTTAAAAATAAAAGATACATACTTGTTTGCTTCTGACAGAACAGTGCAAAGATAGATAAGCAGTCACTGGGAAGATTATCAAAATTAGATACATTTCTAGCTACCTGTTTGGACAGTCCAAAAAATCACAAGTCAACCTTGACTCCTCTTTCTCCTTCCTTGCCCATCCATCAACACGTTAATCATTAATTACCAATATATCCTCTGCATTGCTAAAGATAACATATACTGTGTTTTTTACTGATTGAAGCACTTCATGTGTATTGACTCCTTTTGCCCTCACGACAACCCTGAGTGTCTGGTTCTATCATTATCACCAATTCAGAAATGAGATACTGAAGCCTAGAAAGGCTAATAAACAACCCTGCATCACGATGCTAGTTAAGTTGCAGCACCAGGATTTGGACTCAAAGTCTGTCTATGAGTCTATGTATGGTCTTAACTCTTAACCATTGCTATAAACTGCTTCATTATCTATAACTTCAACATCTCTGGAAGTTGCTCAAATCTCACCAATAGAGTTGAGACCACATCATCTCTCTTTCCTGTTTGAAGAGCGTCCTCTCACTTGTCTCTAAGCCTCTACTCTCTCCTCTCCAACCAGAAATATGCTGGATCCTGCTCATATCAGCTCTCTAGCACCAACTGTGACCATCTTTTTTTTTTTTTTTTTTTTTTTTTGAGACAGAGTCTGGCTCTGTTGCCAGGCTGGAGTGCAGTGGTGCAATCTTGGCTCACTGCAACCTCCAACTCCCTGGTTCAAGTGATTCTCCTGCCTCAGTCTCCCGAGTAGCTGGGATTACAGGCATGTGCCACCATACCCAGCTAAATTTTGTATTTTTAGTAGAGATGGGGTTTCACCATGTTGGCCAGGATGGTCTCGATCTCCTGACCTCGTTATCCACCCGCCTTGGCCTCCCAAAGTGCTGGGATTACAGGCATGAGCCACCACACCCGGCTGACCATCTCTTTTCATCTTCACATTCAGCAACATCTTATTAGTAGCTTTAAACCACTATGGTGGACATATTCACACCACAAAAATGGGCAAACACCACAAATCAGGGTGTTGTTTTTTTGGTCTCCCCAAAGAGGTAGTTTTTAAACAGTTGCTAGCATACCACTCTGAAATCCATTCTTCACAGACCTGTCAGAAATTGTCTTAATCCACATGGGTAATTTTGACCATGTGATGGACTTTTCAAACCTTGTAAATCTGGGCTAGTTGTCTTTTTTATGTATTCTTGGAAGGCCTTGAACCTCCTCATCCCATCATGCTGTATCACAATAGCCTCTTTACTTGTTTTTATTCCCTCCTTAGATTGTTTAAGGATGGTGAATATTTCTTTCATTGTATCCCTAGCACCTAAAACAATGCCTGACACATAGAGTTTAACATATTTGTTGAGTAAATGAATGAAATAACAAATAAAAATGTATTCCCCAATACTTGTCAATCCTCACACCACTCCTATTAAGCAATATCCTCATTACTTTGTATTCCTCGGTTTATGAACCATACATTACAGAACCTTACAGATTATAGTTAATCTACCAGAATCCCCAATCATACTTTTAAAAAGTCAGCAATAACGTTAACTAGGATCCTAAATATTAGAAATAACTACCTCATCGAAGTCACTGAAAATGCTTTTTTGCGTTTTATTTGTTCATATTGTACAAAGTTTGGCTTGGAATAGAATTGCAGCTTCAGCTTTCACCTTATAAAATCTTCTGGGAAAGAAAGTAGTTTTTGACAGCTAGCTTCTGTAGCTGGAGAAATGCCACAAAAAAATCTGAATATGCTGCTATTCCTTAAAATAAAACATTCTTTCTCTTTCATGTAATTAGTGTTGCTTTAGAAGCATCATTTTCACAGATGCGTAGAGCATAATTAATGCAATGTACAAGTCCCATCTCTAACTAGAATTTTGACATAATCTATTCCCAAATTCCATCTCCTAAGAAACTTAATAAAAGTTCAATATTTATATTTACATAAATTACACACATATATACACACACACAACAGTGCTTTGTTCGACACAGCTTATAACAGCATTTAGAGCCTCTTTCTTCAAGTGGTGGGACTTTGACAAACTTTATTTTACTTCATATTCAAATTACTTTAACTATTTCTCAACCTCTATCTTAATTCAGATGCCCTTCACTGATACAGTCTATTCAAGTATTAAATAATTTTTCAAAACAAAAATGTACTCGTTATCTACTGTGGGCCTGACCCTGTTTTAAGTATTGAAAAAACAGAAATGAAAATGTTGTAGAAAATTCCTCCCCTCAGGGAGCTTACATTCTAGTGAAGGAGAAAGATAGTAAACATATGAACAAATAAACCACTTTCAGAGAGTAGTAAACATTATAACAAAAATAAAAACAGGGTGATGGAGTGGCAAGGGTTGCCAGGTCAGGGAGTGGACAGAATATGGTGGGCTATTTTCAACAGGATAATCAGACAAAGTTGATCTGAAAGGATGGTCTATTCTAAAGAGAAAAAGATACCTAAGCATGTAGTAGAAGAAAAAGTATTCTAGGTATAGAGAACAGCAAACTCAAACAGCCTGAGATAGGAAGATAGTAGGTTTGAATGACAGAAAGAATGTCAGTAATGAAAGGAGAGACATAATTTTAAATCACATAGTCTCCCACCATATTGAATTCTATTTTCTTTAAGAAAATACATACTCATAATTTGAACCATCAGCTCATCAAGCTACCACCATGAACTCCTTGTGTGCAGAGTTGGGAGAAGATGCACAGTGACACACCATTATGTAGTATCTCAACAATAGATATCACAGAAGTAAACAACTCAAGAGCATCAACAAAATGATAACAATAGCAACATGTAAGAAAAAAATGAGTAAGTGATCAGTCTTGAATTTTGTTATCCTTCTTTTAATAGTATTTATTTAATTATGGATTCATATGATTTAATGTTTAATAATTGCTGTATTTAACAACTGATTAACAAAACTATTTAGAATTTTACAATTGGTTCTTTCTTTTATTTATTTATTATTATTATTATACTTTAAGTTCTAGGGTACATGTGCATAACATGCAGGTTTGTTACATATGTATACTTGTGCCATGTTGCTGTGCTGCACCCATCAACTCGTCAGCACCCATCAACTCGTCATTTACATCAGGTATAACTCCCAGTGCAATCCCTCCCCCCTCCCCCTTCCCCACGATAGGCCCTGGTGTGTGATGTTCCCCTTCCCGAGTCAAGTGATCTCATTGTTCAGTTCCCACCTATGAGTGAGAAAATGCGGTGTTTGGTTTTCTGTTCTTGTGATAGTTTGCTAAAAATGATGGTTTCCAGCTGCATCCATGTCCCTACAAAGGACAGAAACTCATCGTTTTTTATGGCTGCATAGTATTCCATGGTGTATATGTGCCACATTTTCTTAATCCAGTCTGTCACTGATGGACATTCAGGTTGATTCCAAGTCTTTGCTATTGTGAATAGTGCCGCAATAAACATATGTGTGCATGTGTCTTTATAGCAGCATGATTTATAATCCTTTGAGTATATACCCAGTAATGGGATGGCTGGGTCATATGGTATTTCTAGTTCTAGATCCTTGAGGAATCGCCATACTGTTTTCCATAATGGTTGAACTAGTTTACAATCCCACCAACAGTGTAAAAGTGTTCCTATTTCTCCACATCCTCTCCAGCACCTGTTGTTTCCTGACTTTTGAATGATTGCCATTCTAACTGGTGTGAGATGGTATCTCATTGTGCTTTTGATTTGCATTTCTCTGATGGCCAGTGATGATGAGCATTTTTTCATGTGTCTGTTGGCTGTATGAATGTCTTCTTTTGAGAAATGTCTGTTCATATCCTTTGCCCACTTTTTGATGGGGTTGTTTGTTTTTTTCTTGTAAATTTGTTTGAGTTCTTTGTAGGTTCTGGATATTAGCCCTTTGTCAGATGAGTAGATTGCAAAAATGTTCTCCCATTCTGTAGGTTGCCTGTTCACTCTGATGGTAGTTTCTTTTGCTGTGCAGAAGCTCTTTAGTTTAATTAGATCCCATTTGTCAATTTTGGCTTTTGCTGCCGTTGCTTTTGGTGTTTTACACATGAAGTCCTTGCCCATGCCTATGTCCTGAATGGTACTACCTAGGTTTTCTTCTAGGGTTTTTATGGTATTAGGTCTAACATTTAAGTCTCTAATCCATCTTGAATTAATTTTCGTATAAGGAGTAAGGAAAGGATCCAGTTTCAGCTTTCTACTTAGGGCTAGCCAATTTTCCCAGCACCATTTATTAAATAGGGAATCCTTTCCCCATTTCTTGTTTCTCTCAGGTTTGTCAAAGATCAGATGGCTGTAGATGTGTGGTATTATTTCTGAGGACTCTGTTCTGTTCCATTGGTCTATATCTCTGTTTTGGTACCAGTACCATGTGGTTTTGGTTACTGTAGCCTTGTAGTATAGTTTGAAGTCAGGTAGTGTGATGCCTCCAGCTTTGTTCTTTTGACTTAGGATTGTCTTGGAGATGCGGGCTCTTTTTTGGTTCCACATGAACTTTAAAGCAGTTTTTTCCAATTCTGTGAAGAAACTCATTGGTAGCTTGATGGGGATGGCATTGAATCTATAAATTACCTTGGGCAGTATGGCCATTTTCACGATATTGATTCTTCCTATCCATGAGCATGGTATGTTCTTCCATTTGTTTGTGTCCTCTTTTATTTCACTGAGCAGTGGTTTGTAGTTCTCCTTGAAGAGGTCCTTTACATCCCTTGTAAGTTGGATTCCTAGGTATTTTATTCTCTTTGAAGCAATTGTGAATGGAAGTTCATTCATGATTTGGCTCTCTGCTTGTCTGTTACTGGTGTATAAGAATGCTTGTGATTTTTCCACATTAATTTTGTATCCTGAGACTTTGCTGAAGTTGCTGATCAGCTTAAGGAGATTTTGGGCTGAGACAATGGGGTTTTCTAAATATACAATCATGTCATCTGCAAAGAGGGACAATTTGACTTCTTCATTTCCTAACTGAATACCCTTGATTTCTTTCTCTTGCCCGATTGCCCTAGCCAGAACTTCTAACACTATGTTGAATAGGAGTGCAGAGAGAGGGCATCTCTGTCTTATGCCAGTTTTCAAATGGAATTTTTCCAGTTTTTGCCCATTCAGTATGATATTGGCTGTGGGTTTGTCATAAATAGCTCTTATTATTTTGAGGTACGTTCCATCAATACCAAATTTATTGAGCATTTTTAGCATGAAGGGCTGTTGAATTTTGTCAAAAGCCTTTTCTGCATCTATTGAGATAATCATGTGGTTCTTGTCTTTGGTTCTGATTATATGCTGGATTATGTTTATTGATTTGCGAATGTTGAACCAGCCTTGCATCCCAGGGATGAAGCCCACTTGATCATGGTGGATAAGCTTTTTGATGTGCTGCTGGATCCAGTTTGCCAGTATTTTATTGAGGATTTTTGCATCAATGTTCATCAGGGATATTGGTCTAAAATTCTCTTTTTTTGTTGTGTCTCTGCCAGGCTTTGGTATCAGGATGATGTTGGCCTCATAAAATGAGTTAGGGAGGATTCCCCCTTTTTCTATTGATTGGAATAGTTTCAGAAGGAATGGTACCAGCTCCTCCTTGTACCTCTGGTAGAATTCAACTGTGAATCCATCTGGTCCTGGACTTTTTTTGGTTGGTAGGCTATTAATTATTGCCTCAATTTCAGAGCCTGCTATTGGTCTATTCAGGGATTCAACTTCTTCCTGGTTTAGTCTTAGAAGAGTGTAAGTGTCCAGGAAATTATCCATTTCTTCTAGATTTTCTAGTTTATTTGCATAGAGGTGTTTATAGTATTCTCTGATGGTAGTTTTTATTTCTGTGGGGTCGGTGGTGATATCCCCTTTATCATTTTTTATTGTGTCTATTTGATTCTTCTCTCTTTTCTTCTTTATTAGTCTTGCTAGCGGTCTGTCAATTTTGTTGATCTTTTCAAAAAACCAACTCCTGGATTCATTGATTTTTTGGAGGGTTTTTTGTGTCTCTATCTCCTTCAGTTCTGCTTTGATCTTAGTTATTTCTTGCCTTCTGCAAGCTTTCGAATGTGTTTGCTCTTGCTTCTCTAGTTCTTTTAATTGTGATGTTAGAGTGCCAATTTTAGATCTTTCCTGTTTTCTCTTGTGGGCATTTAGTGCTATAAATTTCTCTCTACACACTGCTTTAAATGTGTCCCAGAGATTCTGGTATGTTGTATCTTTGTTCTCATTGGTTTCAAAGAACATCTTTATTTCTGCCTTCATTTCGTTATGTACCCAGTAGTCACTCAGGAGCAGGTTGTTCAGTTTCCATGTAGTTGAGCAGTTTTGATTGAGTTTCTTAGTCCTGAGTTCTAGTTTGATTGCACTGTGGTCTGAGAGACAGTTTGTTATAATTTCTGTTCTTGTACATTTGCTGAGGAGTGCTTTACTGCCAATTATGTGGTCAATTTTGGAATAAGTGGGATGTGGTACTGAGAAGAATGTATATTCTGTTGATTTGGGGTGGAGAGTTCTATCGATGTCTATTAGGTCTGCTTGCTGCAGAGTTGAGTTCGATTCCTGGATATCCTTGTTAACTTTCTGTCTCGTTGATCTGTCTAATGCTGAAAGTGGAGTGTTGAAATCTCCCATTATTATTGTTTGGGAGTCTAAGTCTCTTTGTAAGTCTCTAAGGACTTGCTTTATGAATCTGGGTGCTCCTGTATTGGGTGCATATATATTTAGGATAGTTAGCTCTTCCTGTTGAATTGATCCCTTTACCATTATGTAATGACCTTCTTTGTCTCTTTTGACCTTTGATGGTTTAACGTCTGTTTCATCAGAGACTAGTATTGCAACCCCTGCTTTTTTTTGTTCTCCATTTGCTTGGTAAATCTTCCTCCATCCCTTTATTTTGAGCCTATGTATGTCTCTGCATGTGAGATGGGTCCTCTGAATACAGCAGACTGATGGGTCTTGTCTCTTTATCCAGTTTGCCAGTCTGTGTCTTTTAATTGGGCCTTTTAGTCCATTTACATTTAAGGTTAATATTGTTATGTGTGAACTTGATCCTGTCATTATGATATTAACTGGTGACTTTGCTCGTTAGTTGATGCAGTTTCTTCCTAGCCTTGATGGTCTTTACATTTTGGCATGTTTTTGCAATGGCTGGTACCGATTGTTCCTTTCCATGTTTCATGCTTCCTTCAGGGTCTCTTATAAGGCAGGCCTAGTGGTGACAAAATCTCTAAGCATTTTCTTATCTGTAAAAGATTTTATTTCTCCTTCACTTATGAAACTTAGTTTGGCTGGATATGAAATTCTGGGCTTAAAATTCTTTTCTTTAAGACTGTTGAATATTGGACCCCACTCTCTTCTGGCTTGTAGAGTTTCTGCTGAGAGATCTGCTGTTAGTCTGATGGGCTTCCCTTTATGGGTAACCCGACCTTTCTCTCTGGCTGCCCTTAAGATTTTTTCCTTCATTTCAACTTTGGTGAATCTGGCAATTATGTGTCTTGGAGTTGCTCTTCTCGAGGAGTATCTTTGTGGCGTTCTCTGTATTTCCTGGATTTGAATGTTGGCCTGCCCTACTAGGTTGGGGAAGTTCTCCTGGATGATATCCTGAAGAGTGTTTTCCAACTTGGTTCCATTTTCCCCCTCACTTTCAGGTACCCCAATCAGACGTAGATTTGGTCTTTTAACATCATCCCATACTTCTTGCAGGCTTTGTTCATTTCTTTTTCTTCTTTTTTCTTTTGGTTTCTCTTCTCGCTTCATTTCCTTCATTTGATCCTCAATCGCTGACATTCTTTCTTCCAGTTGATCGAGTCGGTTACTGAAGCTTGTGCATTTGTCACATATTTCTCGTGTCATGGTTTTCATCTCTTTCACTTCGTTTATGACCTTCTCTGCATTAATTACTCTAGCCATCAATTCTTCCACTTTTTTTTCAAGATTTTTAGTTTCTTTGCGCTGCATACGTAATTCCTCTAGCTCTGAGAAGTTTGATGGACTGAAGCCTTCTTCTCTCATCTCGTCAAAGTCATTCTCCATCCAGCTTTGATCCGTTACTGGCAATGAGCTGTGCTCCTTTGCCAGGGGAGATGCACTCTTATTTTTTGAATTTCGAGCTTTTCTTCCCTGCTTTTTCCCCATCTTTGTGGTTTTATCTGCCTCTGGTCTTTGATGATGGTGACGTACTGATGGGGTTTTGGTGTAGGTGTCCTTCCTGTTTGATAGTTTTCCTTCTAACAGTCAGGATCCTCAGCTGTAGGTCTGTTTGAGATTGCTTGAGGTCCACTCCAGACCCTGTTTGCCTGGGTATCAGCAGCAGAGGCTGCAGAAGATAGAATATTGCTGAACAGGGAGTGTACCTGTCTGATTCTTGCTTTGGAAGCTTCCTCTCAGGGGTGTACTCCACCCTGTGAGGTGTAGAGTGTCAGACTGCCCCTAGTGGGGGATGTCTCCCAGTTAGGCTATTCAGGGGTCAGGGACCCACTTGAGCAGGCAGTCTGTCCCTTCTCAGATCTCAACCTCCGTGTTGGGAGATCCACTGCTCTCTTCAAAGCTGTCAGACAGAGTCGTTTGTGTCTGCAGAGGTTTCTGCTGCTTTTGTTGTTGTTTAGCTGTGCCCTGTCCCCAGAGGTGGAGTCTACAGAGACAGGCAGGTTTCCTTGAGCTGCTGTGAGCTCCACCCAGTTCGAGCTTCCCAGCAGCTTTGTTTACCTACTTAAGCCTCAGCAATGGCGGGCGCCCCTCCCCCAGCCTGGCTGCTGCCTTGCAGTTAGATCACAGACTGCTGTGCTAGCAGTGAGGGAGGCTCCATGGGTGTGGGACCCTCCCAGCCAGGTGTGGGATATAATCTCCTGGTGTGCCCGTTTGCTTAAAGCACAGTATTGGGGTGGGAGTTACCCAATTTTCCAGGTGTTGTGTGTCTCAGTTCCCCTGGCTAGGAAAAGGGATTCCCTTTCCTCTTGCGCTTCCCAGGTGAGCCGATGCCTCGCCCTGCTTCAGCTCTCGCTGGTCGGGCTGCAGCAGCTGACCAGCATGGATTGTACGGCACTCCCTAGTGAGATGAACCCAGTACCTCAGTTGAAAATGCAGAAATCACCGGTCTTCTGTGTCGCTCGCGCTGGGAGTTGGAGACTGGAGCTGTTCCCATTCGGCCATCTTGCTCCGCCCCTACAATTGGTTCTTTCAAGGTGGTACAAGCTATCTCCAGCACACCATTGCTGCATGCTTTCTCTGAGTGAGGCTCTTTATTCTGCCCAGAAACCAAAAAGTGCAAAAAGTGTCTACAAAAACATTTAATTTTGCCTTTTGCTCCCTGCTGCCTAATGGCTTCTCTCCTACTTCCCTATTACCCACCAGGGGGGAAAAAAATAAAAGGAAATAGTGGTTTGTAGACATCATCTATGGCATATCCTGGGAAGAAAACTGAGTTCTTTTTATTTTTGTGATTTCTAATATATTAATGTTAAAATTAAAATCCAGGGCTCCAGGGTTCCATGTTAGCACTTAGCAGTGATAATCCAATAAAATTGTTTAAAAGCTAATATAACAAGCTTAAATGTAATGCTTAGATTACTTTTTAAAATGCCTAAGTATTTAGATAAAAACTAATGCTTATGTGACTAGATGGTTAAGAAGACAGTAACTTTTTTTAACTGTTAAGTTATATTTGCAAGCAAAGTATACAGAATATGATGCTTAATAACCAGTGTCACTTGTTTCTAGTTGATAAATCTAAATGTATTGCCAGGATGGTGGCACACCAAACATTGGCTTATTATGGGTATGTAATTATATTATTTTCCTACCCTTAGCCACATCTCCACTATCAACCATCTAAATTTAATTTTGTTAACAAATGGTTTACCAAACATTAATAATCTATGCTATCTGTTGAAGGCCTGGAGTAGATGTTACCACTTATTTCAAAGAAAAAACAAATACACACAAACATGGAATACTACTGCCAAGGATGTAAAAAATTAAGGAGAAATTTCAGATTTATATCACAAAGTATAACATCATGATGTTTTTAAATATGTACTTCAGTTATAAGTATAACAAACAAATTACAAAAGAGGATGGGCTTACACAGGGACAATTGCTAAAGGGTTTTCTATAACAATAGTTTGTCTACATCACTATTTTGGCATGTTTTACTCATACCAAAAGACAGACATACAATCTTACATATGCAAAGTTGTTTCACATAAAGCCTAGGCTAATAGCCAAATTGGCCTGAAGGTCTTACTAACAAATGTAGCTTTCAAAAACAACAAAAGAAATGGCCTGGATACCCATCAACTAGACAGAATTGATTCTAATTCACTAACTCCCTAGTGTCCTAGTACATTTTGTATTAGAATAAGGATTGCCTTTGGCCATGGAGTCTACTCCAAAATATGGACATAGTGGAGCACTCATCTTCCCCTTAGCTTGTTATACATCATATAGAACATTTAGTTATGTGTAGTTTAAGAAAATATGTTCTGAATCACAGTAAGTGATTGAAAGGCAAAAGGAGTCATGTCTAGTTCAGGGATCTATATGAGTTGAAGGTTCTGAAATACAGCAAAACCCACTAGTAAAAAAATGAATAAAATTTACTAAATATTGGAAATGTTAAATCAACTGAAGTTTCAAACAAGAAGCATTAACTTAGCAATCTTTTAAAAACTAAAAAGAAATGATAAAAGAATAAACATGTAGTCACCTTAACTGAGTGATCACTGTTAACATCACTAGTAATATGACATATCAATGTTATGTACTCCCTGATAGCATACACAGAAAAAGTCCTTCCCCCAAATTCATAACCTCAATCAATCATAATAAAACAATAAGACAAGTCCAAATGGAAGGATGATTTACAAAATACCTGACTAAACTTTAAAAGTCACAAGAGACAAAGAAAGACAAAGGACTTATTACCATAGATTGGAGGGGATTAAGGACATGGTAAATAAACACAATGTGGGATTCTGGATCGAATCTTGAAAGAGAGAGAGGACATTGGTGGAAAAATATGTCAAAGTTCATCATTTGTTAATAGTAATATCTCAATGTTCATTTCTTTTTTTGGCTCTCTGTACCATGGTTATGTAAAGTCTTAACCTTTGGGGAAGCTGGGTGAAGACCATGTATGGGAACTGTTCATACTATCTTTGTAAATTTTCTGTAAGTCTAATATTATCACAAACTTAAGTTTTGAAAGTACACACAGTATATGGAGAAAAACAGAAATGTGCACATTTTATCATCATACAAAACATTTGATTGCTGTCTTATTGATTTGTTGTCTTCTCTTTGGTATCTTTTTTTCTTTTCTTTTTTATCTTCTAAGCCTCTGATCACTTACCTTAGTCAAGGTTGAGCAGATAGAGAAGTATGCACATCCTGCAGCCTGAGAGCCTGGTTTCAGATTCTATTTCTACCATTTACTGTGTGATTTGGGACAATTAAATTAACTTTCAGTGCCCAGTCTCTTTATGGTACAAACAGGAAGAATAATATCTGCCACACAGAGTTGGTGTAAAAATAAATGAGTTAATATATGCAAAGCATATGGTAGAGCAGTGTGTGCCCAGTGTGAGTACCATTTGACAGAAACACCAGAATAGTTGAAGGCAGAGTAATGTCTTTTACTTCAGAAACAAAGTGGGACAGCTGTTTCCCTCCCTTGAATCTCTTGCTGCAATGAAGCTGACATTACTGGAGGGTGGCTCAACTAATCAAACACTCCTGATTGGATTTTGATTCCTGAAAGGATAATGAGTGAAGGGGCAAATTAGCAGAATCAAGGAAGCAGAAAATTCCTCACTCCAGCATTCGAGCCACATTCCCCCCAAGTGGAAATCAGACTGTGCGTTTCTCTGCCTACCTTTTTTGTTTCCTGCCCATCTTCCAACCCTGGATTTCCAGTGCTCCTGCAGCTCTGTAAGCCGTCATATGCTCTTCCAACAAATCTCTTTATGGCTTAAGTTAATAAATTAACTCAAAATGGATTAAAGACTTAAATGTAAGACTTCAAACTATAAAAATCCTAGAAGAAACCTAGGAAATACCTTTCTTGACATCAGCCTTGGCAAACAATGTGTGGCTAAGTCCTCAAAAGCGTTGTAACAAAAATAAAAATTGACAAGTGGGACCTAATGAAAGAGCTGCAGAAGCAAAAGAAACTATCAACAGAGTAAACAGACAGCTTACAAAAGCAGAGAAAATTCACAAACTATGCATTTGACAAAGGTCCAGAATCTCTCAAGGATTTAAACAAACTAACAAGCGAAAACAAACAACTCCATGAAAAAGTGGGCAAAGGACATGAACAGAGACTTCTCCAAAGAAGACATACAAGTGGCCAACAAACATAAGAAAAAAATGCTCCACATCACTAATCATCAGAGAAATGCAAATCAAAACCACAATGAGATACCATCTCATGCCAGTCAGAATGGCTATTATTAAAAAGCCAAGAAATAACAGATGCCGGCAAGGCTGCGAAGAAAAGGGAACTCTTATACCCCATTGCAGGCAATGTAAATTAGTTCAGTCAATGTGGAAAGCAGCTTGGAGATTTCTCAAAAAACTAAAGATAGAACAACCATTTAACCCAGTAATCCCATTACTGGGTATATACCCAGAGGAAAACAAATCTTTCTACCAAAAAGACATATACACTCATATGTTTGCTACAGTACTATTCACAACAGCAAGGACATGGAATTAACTTAGGTGACCATCAACAGTGGATTGGCTAAAGAAAATGTGGCATACATATACCATGGAATACTATAAAGCCATTAAAAAAAGAACAAATCGTGTCCTTTGCAGCAACGTAGATGCAACCAGAGGCCATTATCCTAAGTGAATTAACACAGAAACAGAAAACCAAATACTTTATGTTCTCACTTACCAGTGGGAGCTAAACACAGGATACACATGGACATAGAGATGGGAACAACAGACACTGGGGACTACTAGGGGAAGGAAGAAAAGGGAGGCAAGGGTTGGAAAGCTACCTGTAGAATACAATGCTCACTACCTGGGTAACAGGTTCATTCATACCCCAAACCTCAGCATATACAATATACCCTGTGACAAACTTGCACATGAACCCCCTGAATCTAAAATAAAAGTTGAAAAACAAAAATATAAATAAACAAATACATAAATAAATAAAATGTCGGTTTCTGTTATTTGCAACTAACCACAACCATGCTGTGTTTATCCTAATACCAATATCCCATGACCCAGTTTCTAAAGTCTCAGAGGGCCAGGTGCAGTGGCTCAGGCCTGTAATCCCAGCACTTTAGGAGGCAGGCAGATCACCTGAGGTTAGAAGTTTGAGACCAGCCAGGCCAACATGGTGAAACCCCATCTCTACTGAAAGTACAAAAAATTAACTGGGTGTGGTGGTGCACACCTATAATGCCACCTACTTGGAAGACTGAGGCAGGAGAATAGTTTGTACCCGGGAGGCGGAAGTTGCAGTGAGCCGAGATCGCGTCACTGCACTCTAGCCTGGGTGACAGAGCAAGACTCCCTCGAAATAAAATAAAATAAAATAAAATAAAATAAAATAAAATAAAATAAAATAAAATAAAATAAAATAAAATAAAATAAAATAAAATCTCAGAAGAGCAGTGTCCCTAAGGCTTGCTCCTGAAAATGTGGTTCACTCTTTGACCACTCTTTGAACAGGAATGAAGCTTGTTGAGCTGGTGTTTGAGACAAGTTAAAGGGAAAGGAAATTCCACTGGAATGTTAGCTCCTTGAGGAAGAGCAACAGTCTTTCAAGGCATGTCCCATTTGCCCAGAACACAAGTTTTTGCTAGTCTCGGGATTGACAGTCAACAAAGGTAGACGTCTATTATTCGTGGAGACTTAATTGACTGTCATAATAATAAAACTATTGATTGGACTGATGCAAAAAAAAAAATGGCCCATAGTTTGGGTTTGTCCTTAAGACAACCCATTGCAAATCAAACACTGGAATTTCAATCTGTAATTTTTAATGGATGACTTTTAATAAGACTTTTATATTAGATAAAGGCCATGGCTATCTTTGTGTTTCACAACTGGGAAAATTTTAAGAAGATGGAATAATTATTGAAGGGACTACATTAAAATGTAAATGCTACATTACTTATGTGACAGACAAGAACGCTGGAGAAATTTATTGGCCTTTCAAGAAAAACTCTTAATTAAAGACTTAGATGATCTGATTATAGAGATAAGTTGTTGCTCAGGCTTATATTGGGTAAGATTTCATAAGAAACTACAAAACAATATTCAAATAGCAAATCATTTGAATGCACAAGCAGAAATCTCCACAATGTTTTGTGAATTTAATGTGTAATGGACAATGTTTATGCATGGCTAATCAAGAATTCAGAATTCTAATGGAGAATTATACCATTGTTATGATATTAAAGGTTATTCCCACAGGCAAATATTGTGTTTCATTTTTTAATTCATCCTATTGTAATTCTGAT